>NW_027141111.1:1917500-2241670 GCF_036365525.1 Heterodontus francisci
TATCTATCTATCTCAGGGCCTGGACCGTGGTGTGTGTGTATATATTTATATATTATTCTCAGGGCTTGGACTGTGGTGTGTCTGTGTATATATGTAAGTCTCAGGGCTTGGACTGTGGTGTGTCTGTGTGTGTATATATGCCCCAGGGCCTGGACGGTGGTGTGTGTGTTTATATATATATATATCCGTTTCAGGGCTTGGACTGTGGTGTGTGTGAGTGTACATATATATATATACATATATATATATATAAGTCTCAGAGCATGGACTGTGGTGTGTATGTGTATATATATATACGTTTCAGGGCTTGGACTGTGGTGTGTGTGAGTATATATATATATCTCAGGGCCTGGACTGTGGTGTGTGTGTGTATATATGTCAGTCTCAGGGCTTGGACTGTGGTGTGTGTGTATATATATATATATTATTCTCAGGGCTTGGACTGTGGTGTGTCTGTGTGTGTATATATACCCCAGGGCCTGGACTGTGGTGTGTGTGTTTATATATATATACGTTTCAGGGCTTGGACTGTGGTGTGTGTGAGTGCACATATATATATACATATATATATATAAGTCTCAGGGCCTGGACTGTGGTGTGTATGTGTATATATATATACGTTTCAGGGCTTGGACTGTGGTGTGTGTGAGTGCACATATATATATACATATATATTTATATACCTCAGGGCCTGGACTGTGGTGTGTGTGTATATATATTTATAAGTCTCAGGGCCTGGACCGTGGTGTGTGTGTGTATATATGTCAGTCTCAGGGCTTGGACTGTGGTGTGTCTGTGTGTGTATATATGCCCCAGGGTATGGACTGTGGTGTGTGTGTTTATATATTTATAAGTCTCAGGGTCTTGACTGTGGTGTGTGTGTATATATATTTATAAGTCTCAGGGTCTTGTCTGTGGTGTGTGTGTGTGTGTATATATGCCCCAGGGTCTGGACTGTGGTGTGTGTGTTTATATATTTATAAGTCTCAGGGTCTTGACTGTGGTGTGTGTGTATATATATTTATAAGTCTCAGGGCCTGGACTGTGGTGCGTGTGTATATATATTTATAAGTCTCAGGGTCTTGACTGTGGTGTGTGTGTATATATATTTATATGCCCCAGGGTCTGGACTGTGGTGTGTGTGTATATATATTTATAAGTCTCAGGGTCTTGACTGTGGTGTGTGTGTATATATATTTATAAGTCTCAGGGTCTTGACTGTCGTGTGTGTGTATATATATTTATAAGTCTCAGGGCTTGGACTGTGGTGTGTCTGTGTATATATGTAAGTCTCAGGGCTTGGACTGTGGTGTGTCTGTGTGTGTATATATGCCCCAGGGCCTGGACTGTGGTGTGTGTGTTCATATATATATATATCCGTTTCAGGGCTTGGACTGTGGTGTGTGTGAGTGTACCTATATATATATACATATATATATATAAGTCTCAGAGCATGGACTGTGGTGTGTATGTGTATATATATATACGTTTCAGGGCTTGGACTGTGGTGTGTGTGAGTGTACATATATATATACATATATATATATATATCTCAGGGCCTGGACTGTGGTGTGTGTGTGTATATATGTCAGTCTCAGGGCTTGGACTGTGGTGTGTGTGTATATATATATATATTATTCTCAGGGCTTGGACTGTGGTGTGTCTGTGTGTGTATATATGCCCCAGGGCCTGGACTGTGGTGTGTGTGTTTATATATATATACGTTTCAGGGCTTGGACTGTGGTGTGTGTGACTGTACATATATATATATACATATATATATATATAAAGCTCAGGGCCTGGACTGTGGTGTGTATGTGTATATATATATACGTTTCAGGGCTTGGACTGTGGTGTGTGTGAGTGTACATATATATATACATATATATTTATATACCTCAGGGCCTGGACTGTGGTGTGTGTGTATATATATTTATAAGTCTCAGGGCCTGGACCGTGGTGTGTGTGTGTATATATGTCAGTCTCAGGGCTTGGACTGTGGTGTGTCTGTGTGTGTATATATGCCCCAGGGTCTGGACTGTGGTGTGTGTGTTTATATATTTATAAGTCTCAGGGTCTTGACTGTGGTGTGTGTGTGTGTGTATATATGCCCCAGGGTCTGGACTGTGGTGTGTGTGTTTATATATTTATTAGTCTCAGGGTCTTGACTGTGGTGTGTGTTTTTATATATTTATAAGTCTCAGGGTCTGGACTGTGGTGTGTGTGTATATATATTTATAAGTCTCAGGGCCTGGACAGTGGTGTGTGTGTGTTTATATATATATATATATATATAAGTCTCAGGGCCTGGAATGTGGTGTGTGTGTGTATATATTTATATACCTCAGGGCCTGGACTGTGGTGTGTGTGTGTATATATTTATATACCTCAGGGCCTGGACTGTGGTGTGTGTGAGTATATATATAAGTCTCAGGGCATGGACTGTGGTGTGTGTGATTGTACATATATATATATACACATATATATATCTATCTCAGGGCCTGGAATGTGGTGTGTGTTTATATATATATATATATATATAAGTCTCAGGGCCTGGACTGTGGTGTGTGTGTATATATATATATATATATAATTCTCAGGGTCTGGACTGTGGTGTGTGTGAGTGTACATATATATATATACACATATATATATTTATCTCAGGGCCTGGACTGTGGTGTGTGTTTATATATATATATATATATAAGTCTCAGGGCTTGGACTGTGGTGTGTGTGTGTAAATATATATATAAGTCTCAGGGCCTGGACTGTGGTGTGTGTGTGTATATATTTATATACCTCAGGGCCTGGACTGTGGTGTGTGTGTGTATATATTTATATACCTCAGGGCCAGGACTGTGGTGTGTGTGTGTATACATTTATATACCTCGGGGCCTGGACTGTGGTGTGTGTGTGTATATATTTATATACCTCAGGGCCTGGACTGTGGTGTGTGTGTGTATATATATATATAAGTTTCAGGGCCTGGACTGTGGTGTGTGTGTGTATATATATATATAAGTTTCAGGGCCTGGACTGTGGTGTGTGTGAGTGTACATATATATATATACACGTATATATATCTATCTCAGGGCCTGGACTGTGGTGTGTGTGTATATATATATATAAGTCTCAGGGCCTGGACTGTGGTGTGTGTGTATATATATATAAGTCTCAGGGCCTGGACCGTGGTGTGTGTGTATATATATATATATTATTCTCAGGGCTTGGACTGTGGTGTGTCTGTGTATATATGTAAGTCTCAGGGCTTGGACTGTGGTGTGTCTGTGTGTGTATATATGCCCCAGGGCCTGGACGGTGGTGTGTGAGTTTATATATATATATCCGTTTCAGGGCTTGGACTGTGGTGTGTGTGAGTGTACATATATATATACATATATATATATAAGTCTCAGAGCATGGACTGTGGTGTGTATGTGTATATATATATCCGTTTCAGGGCTTGGACTGTGGTGTGTGTGAGTGTACATATATATATACATATATATATATAAGTTTCAGAGCATGGACTGTGGTGTGTATGTGTATATATATATACGTTTCAGGGCTTGGACTGTGGTGTGAGTGTACATATATATATACATATATATATATATATATCTCAGGGCCTGGACTGTGGTGTGTGTGTGTATATATGTCAGTCTCAGGGCTTGGACTGTGGTGTGTGTGTATATATATATATATTATTCTCAGGGCTTGGACTGTGGTGTGTCTGTGTGTGTATATATACCCCAGGGCCTGGACTGTGGTGTGTGTGTTTATATATATATACGTTTCAGGGCTTGGACTGTGGTGTGTGTGAGTGTACATATATATATACATATATATATATAAGTCTCAGGGCCTGGACTGTGGTGTGTATGTGTATATATATATACGTTTCAGGACTTGGACTGTGGTGTGTGTGAGTGCACATATATATATACATATATATTTATATACCTCAGGGCCTGGACTGTGGTGTGTGTGTATATATATTTATAAGTCTCAGGGCCTGGACCGTGGTGTGTGTGTGTATATATGTCAGTCTCAGGGCTTGGACTGTGGTGTGTCTGTGTGTGTATATATGCCCCAGGGTCTGGACTGTGGTGTGTGTGTTTATATATTTATAAGTCTCAGGGTCTTGACTGTGGTGTGTGTGTGTGTGTATATATGCCCCAGGGTCTGGACTGTAGTGTGTGTGTTTATATATTTATAAGTCTCAGGGTCTTGACTGTGGTGTGTGTGTATATATATTTATAAGTCTCAGGGTCTTGACTGTGGTGTGTGTGTGTGTGTATATATGCCCCAGGGTCTGGACTGTGGTGTGTGTGTTTATATATTTATAAGTCTCAGGGTCTTGACTGTGGTGTGTGTGTATATATATTTATAAGTCTCAGGGCCTGGACTGTGGTGCGTCTGTATATATATTTATAAGTCTCAGGGTCTTGACTGTGGTGTGTGTGTATATATATTTATATGCCCCAGGGTCTGGACTGTGGTGTGTGTGTATATATATTTATAAGTCTCAGGGTCTTGACTGTGGTGTGTGTGTATATATATTTATAAGTCTCAGGGTCTTGACTGTGGTGTGTGTGTATATATATTTATAAGTCTCAGGGCCTGGACTGTGGTGTGTGTGTTTATATATTTATAAGTCTCAGGGTCTGGACTGTGGTGTGTGTGTATATATATTTATAAGTCTCAGGGCCTGGACTGTGGTGCGTGTGAAAATATATTTATAAGTCTCAGGGTCTTGACTGTGGTGTGTGTGTATATATATTTATAAGTCTCAGTGCTTGGACAGTGGTGTGTGTGTTTATATATATATATATATATATATATATATATATATATATCAGTGCCTGGACTCTGTTGTGTGTATATATATATATATATGCATATATATATTATTCTCAGGGCCTGGACTGTGGTGTGTGTTTGTGTATATATGTAAGTCTCAGGGCTTGGACTGTGGTGTGTGTTTGTGTATATATATATATAAGTCTCAGGGCCTGGACTGTGGTGTGTGTGTGTGTATATTTATATACCTCAGGGCCTGGACTGTGGTGTGTGTTTGTGTATATATTTATATACCTCAGGGCCTGGACTGTGGTGTGTGTGTGTATATATTTATATACCTCAGGGCCTGGACTGTGGTGTGTGTGTGTATATATTTATATACCCCAGGGCCTGGACTGTTGTGTGTGTGTGTATATATATATATACGTTTCAGGGCCTGGACTGTGGTGTGTGTGAGTGTACATATATATATATACACATATATATATCTATCTCATGGCCTGGACTGTGGTGTGTGTGTGTATATATTTATATACCTCAGGGCCTGGACTGTGGTGTGTGTGTGTATATATTTATATACCTCAGGGCCTGGACTGTGGTGTGTGTGTGTATATATATATACGTTTCAGGGCCTGGACTGTCGTGTGTGTGAGTGTACATATATATATATATATACACATATATATATCTATCTCAGGGTCTGGACTGTGGTGTGTGTGTTTATATATATATATATATAGAAGTCTCAGGGCCTGGACTGTGGTGTGTGTTTATATATATATATATATATGTAAGTCTCAGGGCCTGGACTGTGGTGTGTGTGTATATATATATACGTTTCAGGGCCTGGACTGTGGTGTGTGTGTTTATATATATATATAAGTCTCAGGGCCTGGACTGTGGTGTGTGTTTATATATATATATATATATAAGTCTCAGGGCCTGGACTGTGGTGTGTGTGAGTGTACATATATATATATATACACATATATATATCTATCTCAGGGCCTGGACTGTGGTGTGTGTTTATATATATATATAAGTCTCAGGGCCTGGACTGTGGTGTGTGTGAGTGTACATATATATATATACACACATATATCTATCTATCTCAGGGCCTGGACCGTGGTGTGTGTGTTTATATATATAAGTCTCAGGGCATGGACTGTGGTGTGTCTGTGTGTGTATATAAGTCTCAGGGCCTGGACTGTGGTGTGTGTGTGTATATGTATAAGTCTCAGGGCCTGGACTGTGGTGTGTGTGTGTATATATATATACGTTTCAGGGCCTGGACTGTGGTGTGTGTGAGTGTACATATATATATATACACATATATATATCTATCTCAGGGCCTGGACTGTGGTGTGTGTGTGTATATATGTAAGTCTCAGGGCTTGGACTGTGGTGTGTCTGTGTGTGTATATATGCCCCAGGGCCTGGACTGTGGTGTGTCTGTTTATATATATATATAGGTCTCAGGGTCTGGACTGTGGTGTCTGTGTGTATATATATTTATAAGTCTCAGGGCCTTGACTGTAGTGTGTGTGTATATATATTTATAAGTCTCAGTTTCTTGACTGTAGTGTGTGTGCATATATATATATATCTAAGTCTCAGTTCCTGGACTGCGGTGTGTTTGTGTGTGTATATATATAAGTCTCAGGGCCTGGACTGTGGTGTGTGTGTGTATATATTTATATACCTCAGGGCCTGGACTGTGGTGTGTGTTTGTGTATATATGTAAGTCTCAGGGCTTGGACTGTGGTGTGTGTTTGTGTATATATATATAAGTCTCAGGGCCTGGACTGTGGTGTGTGTGTGTGTATATTTATATACCTCAGGGTCTGGACTGTGGTGTGTGTGTATATATATAAGTCTCAGGGCCTGGACTGTGGTGTGTGTGTATATATATATATATAATTCTCAGGGCCTGGACTGTGGTGTCTGTTTATATATATATATAAGTCTCAGGGCCTGGACTGTGGTGTGTGTGAGTGTACATATATATATATACACATATATATATCTATCTCAGGACCTGGACCGTGGTGTGTGTGTTTATATATATATAAGTCTCAGGGCATGGACTGTGGTGTGTGTGTATATATATATATACGTTTCAGGGCCTGGACTGTGGTGTGTGTGAGTGTACATATATATATATATATACACATATATATATCTATCTCAGGGCCTGGACTGTGGTGTGTGTGTATATATATATATATATATAAGTCTCAGGGCCTGGACTGTGGTGTGTGTGTATATATATATATACGTTTCAGGGCCTGGACTGTGGTGTGTGTGAGTGTACACATATATATATATATATACACATATATATATCTATCTCAGGGCCTGGACTGTGGTGTGTGTTTATATATATATAAGTCTCAGGGCCTGGACGGTGGTGTGTGTGTATATATATATAAGTCTCAGGGCCTGGACGGTGGTGTGTGTGTGTATATATATAAGTCTCAGGGCCTGGACTGTGGTGTGTGTGTGTGTATATAGAAGTCTCAGGGCCTGGACTGTGGCGTGTGTGTGTATATATATATACGTTTCAGGGCCTGGACTGTGGTGTGTGTGAGTGTACATATATATATATATACACATATATATATCTATCTCAGGGCCTGGACTGTGGTGTGTGTGTATATATATATAAGTCTCAGGGCCTGGACTGTGGTGTGTGTGTATATATGTAAGTCTCAGGGCTTGGACTGTGGTGTGTGTGTGTATATAAGTCTCAGGGCCTGGACTGTGGTGTGTGTGTGTGTATATAGAAGTCTCAGGGCCTGGACTGTGGCGTGTGTGTGTATATATATATACGTTTCAGGGCCTGGACTGTGGTGTGTGTGAGTGTACATATATATATATACACATATATATATCTATCTCAGGGCCTGGACTGTGGTGTGTGTGTGTATATATATAAGTCTCAGGGCCTGGACCGTGGTGTGTGTGTTTATATATTTTATAGGTCTCAGGGTCTGGACTGTGGTGTCTGTGTGTATATATATTTATAAGTCTCAGGGTCTTGACTGCAGTGTTTGTGTATATATATTTATAAGTCTCAGTGTGTTGACTGTGGTGTGTGTGTATATATATTTATAAGTCTCAGGGTCTTGACTGTAGTGTGTGTGCATATATATATATCTAAGTCTCAGTTCCTGGACTGTGGTGTGTGTGTGTATATATATATATACCTCAGGGCCTGGACTGTGGTGTGTGTTTGTGTATATATGTAAGTCTCAGGGCTTGGACTGTGGTGTGTGTGTGTGTATATATATATTATTCTCAGGGCATGGACTGTGGTGTTTTGTTTGTGTAGAGATGTAAGTCTCAGGACTTGGACTGTGGTGTGTCTGTGTGTGTATATATGTCTCAGGGCCTGGACTGTGGTGTGTGTGTGTGTATATATATATTATTCTCAGGGCATGGACTGCGGTGTGTGTTTGTTTATATATGTAAGTCTCAGGGCTTGGACTGTGGTGTGTCTGTGTGTGTATATATGTCTCAGGGCCTGGACTGTGGTGTGAGTGTGTATATTTATACATCTCAGGGCCTGGACTGTGGTGTGTGTGAGTGTGTATATATATAAGTCTCAGGGCCTGGACTGTGGTGTGTGTGTGTATATATATAAGTCTCAGGGCCTGGACTGTGGTGTGTGTGTAGATATATCAGTCTCAGGGCCCGGACTGTGGTGTTTGTGTGTGTATATATATAAGTCTCAGGGCCTGGACTGTGGTGTGTGTGTGTGTATATATATATAAGTCTCAGGGCATGGACTGTGGTGTGTGTTTGTGTATATATGTAAGTCTCAGGGCTTGGACTGTGGTGTGTGTGTATCTATATATATATTATTCTCAGGGCATGGACTGTGGTGTGTCTGTGTGTGTATATATGCCTCAGGGCCTGGACTGTGGTGTGTGTGTATATATATAAGTCTCAGGGTCTGGACTGTGGTGTGTGTGTGTGTATATATATGTCTCAGGGCCTGGACTGTGGTGTGTGTGTATATATATGTCTCAGGGCCTGGACTGTGGTGTGTGTGTGTGTGTGTATATATAAGTCTCAGGGCCTGGACTGTGGTGTGTGTGAGTGTGTATATATATAAGTCTCAGGGCCTGGACTTTGGTGTGTGTGTGTATATATATATAAGTCTCAGGGCCTGGACTGTGGTGTGTGTGTAGATATATCAGTCTCAGGGCCTGGACTTTGGTGTGTGTGTATATATATATAAGTCTCAGGGCCTGGACTGTGGTGTGTGTGTAGATATATCAGTCTCAGGGCCTGGACTTTGGTGTGTGTGTGTATATATATAAGTCTCGAGGCCTGGAGTGTGGTGTGTGTGTATATATATAAAGAAGTAAATATATAAGTCTCAGGGTCTGGACTGTGGTGTGTGTGTATATATATATATATAAGTCTCAGATTCTGGACTGTGGTGTGTGTGTGTATATATATTAGTCTCAGTGCCTGGACTGTGGTGTGTGTGTATTTATATATATATAAGTCTCAGATCCTGGACTGTGGTGTGTGTGTGTATATATATATATAAGTTTCAGGGCCTGGAC
Organism: Heterodontus francisci; assembly: GCF_036365525.1. Classification (NCBI taxonomy): domain Eukaryota; kingdom Metazoa; phylum Chordata; class Chondrichthyes; order Heterodontiformes; family Heterodontidae; genus Heterodontus; species Heterodontus francisci. Next base: position 1,926,884 of record NW_027141111.1, read on the forward strand.
TGTGGTGTGTGTGAGTGTACATATATATATATATATATACACATATATATATCTATCTCAGGGCCTGGACTGTGGTGTGTGTGTATATATATATAAGTCTCAGGGCCTGGACCGTGGTGTGTGTGTATATATATATAAGTCTCAGGGCCTGGACTGTGGTGTGTGTGTGTATATATATATATAAGTTTCAGGGCCTGGACTGTGGTGTGTGTGAGTGTACATATATATATATATATATATACACATATATATATCTATCTCAGGGCCTGGACTGTGGTGTGTGTGTATATATATATAAGTCTCAGGGCCTGGACCGTGGTGTGTGTGTGTATATATATAAGTCTCAGGGCCTGGACTGTGGTGTGTGTGTGTATATATTTATATACCTCAGGGCCTGGACTGTGGTGTGTGTTTGTGTATATATGTAAGTCTCAGGGTTTGGACTGTGGTGTGTGTGTGTGTATATATATATATTATTCTCAGGGCATGGACTGTGGTGTGTGTTTGTGTAGAGATGTAAGTCTCAGGGCTTGGACTGTGGTGTGTCTGTGTGTGTATATATGTCTCAGGGCCTGGACTGTGGTGTGTGTGTGTGTATATATATATATTATTCTCAGGGCATGGACTGTGGTGTGTGTTTGTGTATATATGTAAGTCTCAGGGCATGGACTGTGGTGTGTCTGTGTGTGTATATATGTCTCAGGGCCTGGACTGTGGTATGAGTGTGTATATTTATACATCTCAGGGCCTGGACTGTGGTGTGTGTGAGTGTGTATATATATAAGTCTCAGGGCCTGGACTTTGGTGTGTGTGTGTGTATATATATAAGTCTCGAGGCCTGGAGTGTGGTGTGTGTGTATATATATAAAGAAGTAAATATATAAGTCTCAGGGTCTGGACTGTGTTGTGTGTGTATTTATATATATATAAGTCTCAGGGCCTGGACTGTGGTGTGTGTGTAGATATATCAGTCTCAGGGCCTGGACTGTGGTGTTTGTGTGTGTATATATATAAGTCTCAGGGCCTGGACTGTGGTGTGTGTGTGTGTATATATATATAAGTCTCAGGGCATGGACTGTGGTGTGTGTTTGTGTATATATGTAAGTCTCAGGGCTTGGACTGTGGTGTGTGTGTATCTATATATATATTATTCTCAGGGCATGGACTGTGGTGTGTCTGTGTGTGTATATATGTGTATGTCTCAGGGTCTGGGCTTTGGTGTGTGAGTGTGTATATATATAAGTCTCAGGGTCTGGACTGTGGTGTGTGTGTGTGTATATATGTGTATGTCTCAGGGTCTGGGCTTTGGTGTGTGAGTGTGTATATATATAAGTCTCAGTGCCTGGACTGTGGTGTGTGTGTGTATATATATATAAGTCTCAGGGCCTTGACTGTGGTGTGTGTATATATATATATATATATATAGATAAGTCTCAGGGCCTTGACTGTGGTGTGTGTATATATATATATATATATATATATATAAATATATAAGTCTCAGGGCATGGACTGTGGTGTGTGTGTGTATATATATAAGTCTCAGGGCTTGGACTGTGGTGTGAGTGTATGTATATATATATATATATAAGTCTCTGGGCCTGGACTGTGGTGTGTGTGTGTTTATATATAAGTCTCAGGGCCTGGACTGTGGTGTGTGTGTGTGTATATATATAAGTCTCTGGGCCTGGACTGTGGTGTCTGTGTGTGTGCATATATATAAGTCTCAGGGCATGGACTGTGGTGTTTGTGTGTGTATATATATAAGTATCAAGGCCTGGACTGTGGTGTGTGTGTGTGTGTATATATATAAGTCTCAGGGCATGGACTGTGGTGTTTGTGTGTGTATATATATAAGTCTCATGGCCTGGACTGTGGTGTGTGTGTGTATATATATATAAGTCTCAGGGCCTGGACTGTGGTGTTTATGTGTGTGTGTGTGCAGAAATATAAGTCTCAGGGTCTGGGCTGTGGTGTTTATGTGTGTGTGTGTGCATATATATAAGTCTCAGTGCCTGGGCTGTGGTGTGTGTGTGTGTGTGCGCGTGTGTGCATATATATAAGTCTCAGTGCCTGGGCTGCGGTGTGTGTGTGTGTGCATATATATAAGTCTCAGTGTCTGGACTGTGGTGTGTGTGTGTGTGTGTGTGTGTGTGTGTGTGTGTGTGTGTGTGTGTGTGTGTGTGTGTGTGTGTGTGTGTGTGTGTGTGTGTGTGTGTGTGTGTGTGCATATATATACTCTCAGGGTCTGGGCTTTGTGTGTGTGTATGTGTGTGCATGTATATAAGTGTGAGGCCCTGGACTGTGGTGTGTGTGTGTGATATATATATATATATATATATATATGTCTCATGGTCTGGACTGTGTGGTGTGTGTGCATATATATAATTCTCAGGGCCTGGGCTGTGGGGTGTGTGTGTGTGTGTGCATATATATAAGTGTCAGGGTCTAGGCTTTGTGTGTGTGTGTGTGTGTATTTATGTGTGTGCATGTGTAGAAGTCTCAGGGTCTGTACTGTGGTGTTTGTGTGTGTGTGTGTGTGTGTGTGTGTGTGTGTGTGTGTGTGTGTGTGTGTGCATATATATAATTCTCAGGGCCTGGGGTGTGGGGTGTGTGTGTGTGTGTGTGTGTGTGTGTGTGTGTGTGTGTGTGTGTGTGCATATATATAAGTGTCAGGGTCTAGGCTTTGTGTGTGTGTGTGTGTATTTATGTGTGTGCATGTGTATAAGTCTCAGGGTCTGTACTGTGGTGTGTGTGTGTGCAGATATATCAGTCTCATGTTCTGGGCTTTGTGTGTGTGTGTGTGTGTGTGCATATATATCAGTCTCACGGTCTGGGCTGTGGTGTATGTGTGTGTGTTTCTGTGTGTGTGTGTTTGTATCTAGATGTCTCAGGGCCTGGTGTGTGGTGTCTGTGTGTGTACATATTTATACATCTCAGGTCCTGGACTGCGGTGTGTGTGTGTGTGTGTGTGTGTGTGTGTGTGTGTGTGTGTGTGTGTGTGTGTGTGTGTGTGTGTGTGTGTGTGTGTGTGTGTGTGTGTGTGTGTGTGTGTGTGTGTGCATTTATTTCAGTCTCAGGGTCTGGGCTGTGGTGTGTCCATGGAGACTGACATTAATTACAGTCTCTGCTTCTCTCTCCACAGATGCTGCCAGACCTGCCGAGTATTTCCAGCATTTCTTGTTTTTACTTCAGATTTCCAGCTTCTGCAGTATTTTGCTTTTATTATAACAATTACCCTTTGTTTCCTGCCACTGAGCCCATTTTGTATTTTTGGGTGAACAAGTTTCTCCTCAACTCCCCGCTAATCCTTCTACCAAGCACTTTAAGTCACTGCCCCCTAGTCACTGATCTCTCTGCTCAGATGAATAGACTCTTCACCTCCACTCTATCCAGGCCCCACAAAATTATGTCCATTTCAATCGGATCTCCCTTCAGCCTTCACTGTTCCAAGTATAATAGCCCCAGCCTATCTCATCTTTCTTCAGAGCTGCATTTTTCCAGTCCTTGTAAATCTCCTCAGTCGCCTCTCTCATGCAATTACATCCTTTGTGCAATGAGGTGACCAGAACTACACACAGTACTCAGGTTGTGGCCTAACCAATAATTTATACAGTTCTAGTTTAACCTCCCTGCTCTTGTATTCTATACCTCAGCTAATAAGGGAAAGGATTCCATATGCCTTCTTAACCACCTTATCGACCTGAACTGCTACCTGCAGGGATCAGTGGACATTGACTCCAAGGTCCCTCACTTGCTCTACACTTCTCAGTATTTTCCGATTGATCGTCTATCCCTTTGCCTTGTCTGACCTCCTCAATTACATCGTCTCATACTTAACCAGGTTGAATTCCATTTGACACTTTTCTGCCATCAATATTTTCGAGCAGCCTACAGCTATCCTCCTCGCTATCTACCGCACGGCCAATCTGTGTACCATCTGCAAACATCTTGATCATGCCCCCTACATTTACGTTCAAATCGTTAATATACACCACAAAAAGCAGGGGACCCAGTACTGAGCCCTGTGGAACGCCACTGGAAACAGACCTCAAGTCAGTAAATCTCCCGTCAACAAACAGCCTTTGTTTCCTGTCACTGAGCCAATTTTGTCTCCAGCTTGCTGCAGTTCCCTGGATTCCATGGGATTTTATTTGTTTTAACTAGTATGCCACATGGGACCTTGTCAAAATCCATGTAGAGCATATCATCAGCACTACCCTCATCTATCATCCTTACTACGTTGTCGAAAAATTCAATCAAGTTGGTCAAACAATATCTTCCCTTATCAAATCTATGCTGACTATCCTTGATTGACCTGAGCCTTTCCAAGTGACAGTTTATCCTGTCTCTCAGAATACATTGCAATAATTTGCCCACTACTGAGTTTACACTGACTGGTCTGCAATTATTCTGTCTATCCGTTGCTCCCTTTTTAAAGAGGTACAATGTTAACAGTTCACCAATCCTCCGGCACTATACCTGTATCCAGTGAGGATTGGAAAATGATGGTCAGACCCTCTGCTATTTCCTCTCTCACTTCATTTGACAGCCTGGAATACATTTCACCTGGCCCTGGTGATTTATCAACTTTCAAGGATGCTAATCCCATTAATACTTCCTCTCTCCCTATGTATATCAGATCCAATAATTCACTCTCCTCCTCCTTAACCACAATATCTGCATCGTTCCCCTCTTTTGTTAAGACAGATACAAAGTATTCATTAAGAACCATACCAACATCTTCCTCCCCTACTCGTGTATATCCATTTATGTATATAGACTTTCAAAAGGCCTGTGATCAAATGACATTTCATAGACTTGTTATGACATGGATTAATGTGACAGTGATAGTGTGGATATGACACTGACTCAGGGACAGAAAGCAGAGAGAAGTGGTGAACAGTGATTGTTCAGACTGGAGGTGGAGGGGAGAATACAGTACTGTTTCTCAGGGTTCGATTCACTCTGCGTGATATCAAGAAACGATTGAAGGCACTTGATGCTGCAAAGGCTATGGGCCCTGACAATATTCCGGAAATAGTACTGAATACCTGTGCTCCAGAACTTCTGTTCCCCCATCAAACTGTTCCAGTACAGCTACAACATTGGCCTCGATCCTGCAATGTGGAAAATTGCCCAGGTATGTCCTGCATACAAAAAGCAGGACAAGTCCAACCCGGCCAATTACCGCCCCATCAGCGTACTCTCAATCATCAGTAAGGTGATGGAAGGTGTCAACGACAATGCTACCAAACTGCACTTGCTTAGCAATGACCAGCTCAGTGACGCTCAGTTTGGGTTCCGCCAGGGTCACACAGCTCCTGACCTCATTACAGCCTTGGTGCAAACATGGACAAAGGAGCTGAATTCAATAGGTGAGGTATGAGTGACTGCCCTTGACACCAAGGCAGCATTTGACTGAGTATGGCATCAAGGAGCCCGAGCAAAAATTGAGTCAGCGGGAATCAGGGGGAAAACTCTCTGCTAGTTGGAGTCATACCTCGCACAAAGGAATATGGTTGTGGTTGTTGCAGGTCAATCAGCTCAGCTCCAGGACATCACTGCAGGAGTTCCTCAGTGTTGTGTCCCAGGCCCAACCATCTTCAGCTGCTTCATCAATGACCTTCCTTTAATGATAAGGTCAGATGTGGGGATGTTCGCTGATGATTGCACAATTTTCAGCACCATTTGTGACTCCTCAAATATTGAAGCAGTCCGTGTAGAAATGCAGCAAGACTTGGACAATGTCAAGGCTTGGGCTGATAATTGGCAAGTATCGTTCACTCTGCACAAGCGCCAGGCAATGACGGTCTCCGACAAGAGATAATCTAATCATCCCCCTTGACATTCAATGATATTACCATAGCTGAATCCCCCACTATCGCATCTTAGGGGCTACCATTGACCAGATACTGAACAGGAGTAGCCATATAAATACCATGGCTAAAAGAGCAGGTCATCGGCGAGGAATCCTGAGGCGAGTAACTCACCTCCTGACTCACCAAAGCCAGTCAACCATCTACAAGGCACAAGTCAGGAGTGTGATGGAATATTCTCTGCTTGTCTGGATGGGTGCAGCTCCAAAAACACTCAAGAAGCTCGGCACCATCCAGGACAAAGCAGCACTTGATTGGCACCCCATCCACAACATTCACTATCTTCACCACCAACGCAAAGAGGCAGCAGTGTGTACCATCTACAAGATGCACTGCAGCAACGCACCAAGTCTACTTAGACAGCATCTTCCAAACACACAACCTCTGTCACATAGAAGGACAAGGGCAGCAGATGTATGGAAACACCAGCACCTGCAAGTTCCCCTCGAAGCCAGACATCATCCTGACTTGGAACTATATCACTGTTCCTTCACTGTCACTGGGTCAAAATACTGGAACTCCTTCCTAACAGAACTGTGGGTGTACCTACCCCACGTGGACTGCAGTGGTTCATGAAGGCAGCTCACCACCACCTTCTCAAGGGCAATTAGGGATGGACAATAAATGCTGGCTTATCCAGCGATGTCCACATCCCATGAATGAATAAAAAAAGATGCCAGAGAACTGGAGGGCTGTAAATGTTACACCCTGTTTAAAAAAGGAGAGGTTGGATAAGCCCTGTAACTATCAGTCCAATGCTGATTCTTGGAAAATTGTTGAGGCCATAACCCAGCACAAAAATATTTCTTGCTTGTAAAATCATGTCTTAATAAAAGGCGAGTCGCACGGATAGCTTCATTGGAAAATCATTTCTGATAATCTTGATAGTTTGTTGACGTAATTGTGAGTGTTAACGAGGATTGCGTGTTTCGTGTGATAGAATCATAGAATCGTAGAAAGTTTAAGGCACAGAAAGAGGCCACTTGGCCCATCGTGTCTGTGCCAGCTGAACAATTATCCACCTATTCTAATCCAGCATTTGATCCCTAGCCCTGCAGATTATGACATTTGAGGTGCACATCCAGGCTCTTTTTGAATGAGTGGAGGGTTTCTGCCTCAACCATCCTTTCATGAAGTGAGTTACAGACCCTCACTAAAAGCAGGGGACCCAGTACCGAGCCCCGTGGAAAACCACGGGGAAGTCCTCCAGTCAATACCCGTCAACAATTACCCTTTGCTTCCTGTCACTGAGGCAATTTTGTATTTCTGGGTGAATATGTTTTTCCTCAACTCCCTTCTGATATTTCTACCAATCACTTTAAATCTATGTCCCCTAGTCACTGATCTTTCTGCTAATGTGAATAGACCCTTCACCTCCACTCTATCCAGGCCCCGCAAAATTTTGTTCATTTCAATCAGATCGCCCCTCAGCCTTCTCTGTTCCATGGAGAACAACCCCAGCCGATCCAATACTTCCTCTGAGCTGCATTTTTCCAGTCCTGGCAACATCCTTGTAAATCTCCTGTGAACCCTCTCTAGTGCAATTACATCCTTTCTGTTACCAGAACTGCACACAGTATTCAAGTTGTGGCCTAACCAATGATTAAGACAGTTCCAGCATAACCTCCCAGATCTTTCATTCTATACCTCGGCTAAAAAGGGAAATGATTCCATATGCCTTCTTAACTGCCTTATTGACCTGTCCTGCTATCTTCAGGGATCTGTGGGCATTCGCTCCAAAGTCCCTTACTTCCTCTACACTTCTCAGTATTGTCCTAGTAATCGTGTATTCCTTTGCTTGTGTGAGCTCCCCAACAGCATCACCTCACGCTTATCCAGGTCGATTCCCATTTTTCTGCCCATCTGACCAGACCGTCAATATCTTCCTGCAGCCAACAGCTATCCTTCTCGCTATCCACCGCAAGGCCAATCTTTGTGTTGTCTGCAAAAGTCTTGATCATACCCACTACATTTACATCTAAGTCTTTAATATAGACCACAAAAAGCAGGGGACCCATTACTGAGCCCTGTGGAATGACACTGGAAACAGTCCTCCAGTCGCAAAAATAGTTGTCAATAAATTACCCTTTGTTTCCTGCCACTGAGCCAATTTTGTATCCGCTTTTCTGCATTTCTCTGGACGCCATGGGATTTTATTTTTTGAACCAATCTTTCAGGTGGGAGCTTGTCAGAAGCCTTGCTAATATCCATGTAGACCACATCGACTGCACTACCCTCATCTATATTCCCTGTAACATCTTCAAAAAATTCAATCAATTTGGTTAAACAAGAGCGTCCCTTAACAAATCCATGCTGACTATCCTTGATAAACCTGTGCCTCGATAAGTGACAGTTTATCCCGTCTCTCAGAATAGATTCCAATAATTTGCCCACGACTGATGTTATACTGACTAGCCTGTAATTATTCAGACTATCCTTTGCTCCATTTTTAAACAGAGGTACAATGTTAGCAATTATCCAATACTCCGGCACCACAACTGTATCTAGTGAGATTGGGAAATGATGGTGGGCAGACCCTCTGCTATTTCCTCTCTTACTTCTTTGAACAGCCTGGGGTACATTTCATCCGGCTCTGGTGATTTATCAACTTTCAAGGATGCTAATCCCATTAATACTTCCTCTCTCCCTATGTTTATTATATCCAATAATTCACACTCTTCCTCCTTAACGACAATATCTAAATCCCCCCTCTTTTCGGAAGACATACGCAAAGTGCTCAATAAGAACCAGTCCAATATCTTCCACCCTTATACAAAGGTTACCTTTCTGATCTACTGTGGGGCCTACTCTCCCCTTAGTTATCCTCTTACTCTTAATGTATTGAGAAAACATCTTTGGGTTCACCTTGATTTTGCTTGCCAATATTCTTTCATACCCTCTCTTTCCTTTCCTAATTTCCTTTTCGATTTGACGCCTCCACTTTCTATACTCCTCTCGGCTTTCTGCAGTATTGAGTTCTCAGTGTCGGACATAAGCTTTGCTTTTCTGCGTTATCCTACCCTGTCGGCTCCTTGACATCCATGGTACTCGAGATTTGGCCGCCTCACCCTTTTTCTTTGTGGGAACATGTTTATCTTGAACCTCTGGAATCTCCCCTTTGAATGCCTCCCACTGCTCTGAAACTGAATTACCTTCAAACAGCTGTTTCCTCAGTTGAACAGCCTGGGGTACAACTTTCACTCCTCAGTTTAGTAATATCAGCTTTGCCCCATTGAGAACTCTAACTGCTGATATATATCTTGTCCTGTCCCATAATTAAGTTAAAACTACTGAATTATGATCACTCCCACCAAAATGCTCCCCCACTGTCACTCCTCCACATGCCTATCTTCATTTCCTAAAACAATGTCTAAAACCGCACCCTCTCTTGTTGGACTTGCTACATCCTGGTCAAAAACGTTCTCCTGAATGCACCTCAAGATTTCTGTTCCCTCAATTCTTTTCATACTAAAATTATCCCAGTTAATATTGGGGTAATGAAAATCCCCTACTATTACTGCCCGATGGTTCTTGCACTTCTCAGAGTCTTGTCTACATATCCGATCTTCTATCTCCCTCTAACTATTTGGCTGTCGGGATTACATTCCCAACAGTGTGATTGTCCCTTTCTGGTTCCTTAGTTCAATCCATATGGTCTCATTTGATGAACCTTCCAACATATCATCCCTCCTCACAGCTGCAATAGATTCCTTGACCGAAATTGCCACTTCCCCTCCTTTCATATCCCCCTCCCTATCGTGTCTGAAAACCCTGTAAACAGGAACGTTGAGCTGCAATTCCTGTCCCTCCTTCAGCTATGTTTCTGTAATAGCTATGATATCATACTGCTACCTGTCTATCTGTGCCCTCAGCTCATCTACTTTATTTGCTATACTCCTTGCATTGAAATAGATACCATTGAGCACTGCCAACCTCTTTTAAAAAGGAATTCTAACCCTCTTTTCCTCTGTCTCCTGGACTCGTCCATTAATTTTCTGCCTTCTATTTTCATTTCAGGTTTTGTCCCTACTGATTCTACACTCAGGTCCCCATCCCCCTGCAAAACTAGTTTCAACCCTCCCCGACAGCACTAGCAAAACGTTCTGCAAGTAACCCAGTCCCGGCTCCGATCAGGTGCAACCAGTCCGGCCTGCACAGGTCCCATCTAATCCAAAACTGGTCCCAATGTCCCAGGAATCTGAAGCTCTCCCTCCTGCACCATCTTCCCAGCCACACATTCATCTGTCTTAGTTTTCTATTTCTATACTCAGTTGTGCATGGCACTGGGAGTCATCCAGAAGTTAACACTTTGAGGTCCTGCTGGCCTATTTCTTCCCTAGCTCCATAAATTCTGACTGCAGGACGACATTCCTCTTTCTACCTTTGTCGCTGGTTCCGATGTGGACCATGACAGCTGGCTGTTCCCCTTCTCCTTCAAGATGCTCTGCAGTCGCTCAGTGACATCCTTGTCCCTGGAACCAGACAAGCATGACACCATCCTCGATTCACGTCTGTGGCCACATAAACGCCTGCCTGTTTCCCTGACTATTGAACACTAAGGCTCCTCCAGTCATCCCTCGACCCCGCTCTGCAGCTCAGCCACCCGTGTTGACACGGACTTGGCTCTGGCTGCACTCCCCAGGTGAAGCATCACTTTCCTCACTATTCTGAACTGAATACCTGTTGGAGAGTGAGATGCACTCAAGGGTTTGCAGCACTACCTGCCTGATTCTTTTGGACTGTCTGGGGATCACCCATTCCCTCTCTCCCTGCATAATTTTCAGCTGTTGGGTGACCACATCAAAAACATGCTAAAGCTGAATAAACTGGTGTATTAGAAGGAAGAATGTGCAGCGTTGATGGAAGAAGACAGGGAATGGGATTAGGAATTGCTCATTCGGAGAGGCGATGCAGACACGTCGGACTGAATAGTTCCTGTTGTCCTGTAATAACACTGTGATGGGGCATCTCAGATGGGTGTAATGGTGGAGAATGGGGGATCCGTGGTTGGAAAGGGAAGTTGTCCTATGGGAACCGGAATCTTAGCAGGGAATGTCCGACAGCCTGTCCGGGTCGAAGGCTTCCAGGAAGTATCCTCCCTGCCTCCTCCTCCTCCTGAGGTAACCTGCGGATTCCTGGTGCCAGTGCCTGTGTCCTCATGATGGTGATGATGTGAAGGGTGCAGCAAAACACCATGAACTCAGACACCTGCTCCAGTGTGTACTGGAGGGCTCCCCCCGAGCGGTTCAGACGTCGGAAGCATTGCTTCATCACACCGATGGCCTGTTCCACCATGTTCCTGGTGACTCCATTGCTCACGTTGTACACATGTTAATTGTGTGAGGTTGGTTGGCGGTGGGAAGTGGTTTGGGGGTGTAGAAACACGAGCTGTGTCTAGGGGGGGTTTTCTTTGTCTCCGAGGAGTCACATTCTGGTTCTGCATGGAGACCCGCAGTGTTGGGACCGGCTGACTGCTGAATGAAGGTATGGTGGCTGCTGCCAGGATAGAGGACATTCACCAACATGATGGACTGGGCATGCTCAGACACCAACTGTACATTAATGGAGTGAGAGTTCTTTCAGTTCCTGTACCTCTCCCCGTTGACATGGGGGCCTCTCAGAGCCACGGACACCATCAGGATTCCCGCTATCCTGACAAAGCCACGGGATCTCTCATCGTGCTTCTCCCTGCTGAGGGGGAAAATGATGACAAAGATGGCCACCCTCACCTCCCAGAATTATAAATGGACAATACACAGGCCTAGTAACTACTGGTCAGTTAGTTTAAAATCAGTTGTGAGGAAGGTTTTAGAAACAATAATCAGGGAAAAAGGACGACACACACTTGGAGAGGTTTGAGTTAATTAAGGAGTGTCAGCACGGATTTCTAAAAGGCAGATTATGCTTGAGTGAGCGAATTGAATTTATTTCGATGATCAGAGATGGTTGATGAAGGGAATGTGGTGGATGTTGTCTACATGGAATTTATGAAAGTATTTGATGGAGAACCGAACAAATGTTTGGTTAACAAAATTGAAGCTCATGGAATAGCATCCAATTGGATCAAAAATTGTGCAAAGGACAGCAAAAAGAGAAATGTGTTAAATGGTTGTTTTTCAGACTGGAGGATGGTAGACAGTGATTTTCCCCAAGGGTCAGTGTTAGGACCACAGTTTTTCTTTTGCTTTATATATAAGTGACATGGTTCTTGGAATACAGAGTAGAATTTCACAGTTTTCTGATGATACCAATCTTGGAGGAGTGGTAAACAGTGAGGATGTTACAAACTGTCTGCAACAGGATATAGATAGGCTAGCAGAATGGACAGAGAAGTGGCAGGTGGAATTTAATACAGAGGAGTGTGAGCTGATGCATTTTGTCAGAAGGAATAGGAAGGCAATATAGACTTAATGACACAGTTCTAAAGATTGTGCAGGAACAGAGGGACTTGTGGCTCTAAATGCATTGATCTGTGAAGGTGGCAGGACATATTAGGAGAATGTTTGGCAAAACATTTCAGATCTTGGGCTTCATCATTAGAGGCAAAGATACAAAAGCAGGGAAGTTATGCTGAAACTTTATAAAGATTTGGTTAGGCCCCAACGAGAGAACTATGTCCAGTTCTGGTCACCACACTCGGAAGGATGTGAAGGTCCCTGAGAGTGTGCGGAGGAGATTTACCAGAATGGTTCCAGGGATGGGGGTTTAGTTACAAAGTGAGTTTGGAGAAGATGGAGTTGTTCTCCCTGGAGTAAAGGAGTTTGAGAGAGATTTGATAGAAGTGTACAAGATTATGATAGGCTAAGATAAGATAGACAAGGAAAAACTGTTCCCATTAACTGATGAAACACGGACCAGGGGACACAGATGGAAGCTTTTGGGTAAGAGATGTAGGGGAATATGAGGAAGAACTTTTTTACACAGTGGATGTTAATGAGCTGGAACGCACTGCCCATGAGGGTTGTGGAAGCCGAGACAATCAATGATTTCAAAAGGAAACTGAATGAAGTTAACTTACAGGTATATGAGGAATGAGCTGGGAGTGGCACTGACTGGATTGTTCCAGCAAGAGATGGCCTCCTTTTGTGTTGTGCATGACTCTACGACTCCATTGATTTCTATGAGTCTATGCTGTATGTGTCTACTGCTCCTGCCTGGAAAGATCCAGATATATAGACTTTCAATGAAACTGACAGCTCCGTCTTCACCCTGGAGTGAGTCTACAGGTCGTGTTACAGGAGGTGACACAGCTCTGCGACCACCTCCTTATTGAATCAGAGTCACCTCACACACTGCTCTTGGGTTAATTGTAGGTAGGAAAAGAGCTCTTGGAAAACCCGGGGTGGGTAGGGAAGAGTCCCTCCTCCATCTTTACAGAGCTTCCGTTCTCTGCAGTCTCTGCTCCATTTGTGGGTCATGTTACAGATCCAGAGACACTGTAACTACAGTCCCCATACCTCGTACAGAGTTGAGTAACCAAATCCTCTGTCCTCCCTGAATGTCTGCAGCAGCTCACAACACAACCTCTAGAAACCCATCCACAACACCTGCACTGACTTTACAATAGCAGAAGTAAGTCAAAAGCCCCTCACCTGTAGGTCGGATGCCTGGTCCTTTTAAATAACACTAGAGGGGATTCATTGTGATGCTAAATGTATATTCAGCTGACAGTGACTAACACAAGCAGTCAGTGGTCATGCCGAGACCTGATTTCAAAGACGTACTCAAAGCTGTCTGGTTGGGACATTGAAGTCACATTCAAAAATATCCTCACATGAGTATCACAAACATAGTATGACTCGCTGGAGCCCTGTCCATCATGAGGCACTGGGCTGACCATACTAGAGCCCTGTCCAGCATGGGGCTCTGTGCTGACCACACTAGAGCCCTGTCCAGCATGAGGCACTGGGCTGACCACTCAAGAGCCCTGTCCAGCATGGGGCACTGTGCTGACCACTCTAGAGCCATGTCAGCATGGGGCACTGGGCTGACCATACTAGAGCCCTGTACAGCATGGGGGACAGTGCTGACCACACTAGAGCCCTGTCCAGCATGGGGCACTGTGCTGACCACACTAGAGCCCTGTCCAGCATGAGGCACTGGGCTGACCATACTAGAGCCCTGTACAGCATGGGGGACAGTGCTGACCAGTCTAGAGCACTGTCCAGCATGGGGCATTGTGCTGATAATACTAGAGCCCTGTCCAGCATGGGGCACTGTGCTGATAATACTAGAGCCCTGTCCAGCATGGGGCACTGTGCTGACCACACTAGAGCTCTGTCCAGCATGGGGCATTGTGCTGACCACACTAGAGCCCTGTACAGCATGGGGGACAGTGCTGACCACACTAGAGCCCTGTCCAGCATGGGGCACTGTGCTGACCATACTAGAGCCCTGTCCAGCATGGGGCATTGTGCTGATAATACTAGAGCCCTGTCCAGCATGGGGCACTGTGCTGATAATACTAGAGCCCTGTCCAGCATGGGGCACTGTGCTGACCACACTAGAGCCCTGTACAGCATGGGGGACAGTGCTGACCACACTAGAGCCCTGTCCAGCATGGGGCACTGTGCTGACCATACTAGAGCCCTGTCCAGCATGAGGCACTGTGCTGACCACACTAGAGCCCTGTCCAGCATGGGGCATTGTGCTGACCACACTAGAGCCCTGTCCAGCATGAGGCACTGGGCTGACCATACTAGAGCCCTGTACAGCATGGGGGACAGTGCTGACCACACTAGAGCCCTGTCCAGCATGGGGCACTGTGCTGACCACACTAGAGCCCAGTCCAGCATGAGGCACTGGGCTGACCATACTAGAGCCCTGTACAGCATGGGGGACAGTGCTGACCACACTAGAGCCCTGTCCAGCATGGGGCACTGTGCTGACCACACTAGAGCCCTGTCCAGCATGAGGCACTGGGCTGACCATACTAGAGCCCTGTACAGCATGGGGGACAATGCTGACCACTCTAGAGCACTGTCCAGCATGGGGCATTGTGCTGATAATACTAGAGCCCTGTCCAGCATGGGGCACTGTGCTGATAATAATAGAGCCCTGTCCAGCATGGGGCACTGTGCTGACCACACTAGAGCTCTGTCCAGCAAGGGGCATTGTGCTGACCACACTAGAGCCCTGTAAAGCATGGGGGACAGTGCTAACCACACTAGAGCCCTGTCCAGCATGGGGCACTGTGCTGACCATACTAAAGCCCTGTCCAGCATGGGGCATTGTGCTGATAATACTAGAGCCCTGTCCAGCATGGGGCACTGTGCTGATAATACTAGAGCCCTGTCCAGCATGGGGCACTGTGCTGACCACACTAGAGCCCAGTACAGCATGGGGGACAGCGCTGACCACACTAGAGCCCTGTCCAGCATGGGGCACTGTGCTGACCATACTAGTGCCCTGTCCAGCATGAGGCACTGTGCTGACCACACTAGAGCCCTGTCCAGCATGGGGCATTGTGCTGATAATACTAGAGCCCTGTCCAGCATGGGGCACTGGACTGACCACTCTAGAGCCCTGTCCAGCATGGGGCATTGTGCTCACCACACTAGAGCCCTGTCCAGCATGAGGCACTGGGCTGACCATACTAGAGCCCTGTCCAGCATGAGGCACTGGGCTGACCACACAAGAGCCCTGTCCAGCATGGGGCATTGTGCTGACCACTCTAGAGCCCTGTCCAGCATGGGGCATTGTGCTCACCACACTAGAGCCCTGTCCAGCATGAGGCACTGGGCTGACCATACTAGAGCCCTGTCCAGCATGAGGCACTGGGCTGACCACACAAGAGCCCTGTCCAGCATGGGGCACTGTGCTGACCATACTAGAGCCCTGTCCAGCATGGGGCACTGTGCTGACCATACTAGAGCCCTGTCCAGCATGGGGCACTGTGCTGACCATACTAGAGCCCTGTCCAGCATGGGGCACTGTGCTGACCACACTAGAGCCCTGTCCAGCATGGGGCACTGTGCTGACCATACTAGAGCCCTGTCCAGCATGGGGCACTGTGCTGACCACACTAGAGCCCTGTCCAGCATGGGGCACTGTGCTGACCATGCTAGAGCCCTGTCCAGCATGGGGCACTGTGCTGACCATACTAGAGCCCTGTCCAGCATGGGGCACTGTGCTGACCATACTAGAGCCCTGTCCAGCATGGGGCACTGTGCTGACCACACTAGAGCCCTGTCCAGCATGGGGCACTGTGCTGACCATGCTAGAGCCCTGTCCAGCATGGGGCACTGTGCTGACCATACTAGAGCCCTGTCCAATATGGGGCACTGTGCTGACCATACTAGAGCCCTGTCCAGCATGGGGAATTGTGCTGACCACACTAGAGCCCTGTCCAGCATGGGGCACTGTGCTGACCATACTAGAGCCCTGTCCAGCATGGGACACTGTGCTGACCATACTAGAGCCCTGTCCAGCATGGGGCACTGTGCTGACCATACTAGAGCCCTGTCCAGCATGGGGCATTGTGCTGGTAATACTAGAGCCCTGTCCAGCATGGGGCATTGTGCTGACCATACTAGAGCCCTGTCCAGCATGGGGCATTGTGCTAACCATACTAGAGCCCTGTCCAGCATGGGGCAATGTGCTGACCATACTAGAGCCCTGTCCAGCATGGGGCATTGTGCTGAACATACTAGAGCCCTGTCCAGAATGGGGCATTGTGCTGACCACACTAGAGCCCTGTCCAGCATGGGGCACTGTGCTGACCATACTAGAGCCCTGTCCAGCATGGGGCATTGTGCTGATAATACTAGAGCCCTGTCCAGCATGGGGCACTGTGCTGATAATACTAGAGCCCTGTCCAGCATGGGGCACTGTGCTGACCACACTAGAGCCCTGTACAGCATGGGGGACAGTGCTGACCACACTAGAGCCCTGTCCAGCATGGGGCACTGTGCTGACCATACTAGAGCCCTGTCCAGCATGAGGCACTGTGCTGACCACACTAGAGCCCTGTCCAGCATGGGGCATTGTGCTGACCACACTAGAGCCCTGTCCAGCATGAGGCACTGGGCTGACCATACTAGAGCCCTGTACAGCATGGGGGACAGTGCTGACCACACTAGAGCCCTGTCCAGCATGGGGCACTGTGCTGACCACACTAGAGCCCAGTCCAGCATGAGGCACTGGGCTGACCATACTAGAGCCCTGTACAGCATGGGGGACAGTGCTGACCACACTAGAGCCCTGTCCAGCATGGGGCACTGTGCTGACCACACTAGAGCCCTGTCCAGCATGAGGCACTGGGCTGACCATACTAGAGCCCTGTACAGCATGGGGGACAATGCTGACCACTCTAGAGCACTGTCCAGCATGGGGCATTGTGCTGATAATACTAGAGCCCTGTCCAGCATGGGGCACTGTGCTGATAATAATAGAGCCCTGTCCAGCATGGGGCACTGTGCTGACCACACTAGAGCTCTGTCCAGCATGGGGCATTGTGCTGACCACACTAGAGCCCTGTAAAGCATGGGGGACAGTGCTAACCACACTAGAGCCCTGTCCAGCATGGGGCACTGTGCTGACCATACTAAAGCCCTGTCCAGCATGGGGCATTGTGCTGATAATACTAGAGCCCTGTCCAGCATGGGGCACTGTGCTGATAATACTAGAGCCCTGTCCAGCATGGGGCACTGTGCTGACCACACTAGAGCCCAGTACAGCATGGGGGACAGCGCTGACCACACTAGAGCCCTGTCCAGCATGGGGCACTGTGCTGACCATACTAGTGCCCTGTCCAGCATGAGGCACTGTGCTGACCACACTAGAGCCCTGTCCAGCATGGGGCATTGTGCTGATAATACTAGAGCCCTGTCCAGCATGGGGCACTGGACTGACCACTCTAGAGCCCTGTCCAGCATGGGGCATTGTGCTCACCACACTAGAGCCCTGTCCAGCATGAGGCACTGGGCTGACCATACTAGAGCCCTGTCCAGCATGAGGCACTGGGCTGACCACACAAGAGCCCTGTCCAGCATGGGGCATTGTGCTGACCACTCTAGAGCCCTGTCCAGCATGGGGCATTGTGCTCACCACACTAGAGCCCTGTCCAGCATGAGGCACTGGGCTGACCATACTAGAGCCCTGTCCAGCATGAGGCACTGGGCTGACCACACAAGAGCCCTGTCCAGCATGGGGCACTGTGCTGACCATACTAGAGCCCTGTCCAGCATGGGGCACTGTGCTGACCATACTAGAGCCCTGTCCAGCATGGGGCACTGTGCTGACCATACTAGAGCCCTGTCCAGCATGGGGCACTGTGCTGACCACACTAGAGCCCTGTCCAGCATGGGGCACTGTGCTGACCATACTAGAGCCCTGTCCAGCATGGGGCACTGTGCTGACCACACTAGAGCCCTGTCCAGCATGGGGCACTGTGCTGACCATGCTAGAGCCCTGTCCAGCATGGGGCACTGTGCTGACCATACTAGAGCCCTGTCCAGCATGGGGCACTGTGCTGACCATACTAGAGCCCTGTCCAGCATGGGGCACTGTGCTGACCACACTAGAGCCCTGTCCAGCATGGGGCACTGTGCTGACCATGCTAGAGCCCTGTCCAGCATGGGGCACTGTGCTGACCATACTAGAGCCCTGTCCAATATGGGGCACTGTGCTGACCATACTAGAGCCCTGTCCAGCATGGGGAATTGTGCTGACCACACTAGAGCCCTGTCCAGCATGGGGCACTGTGCTGACCATACTAGAGCCCTGTCCAGCATGGGACACTGTGCTGACCATACTAGAGCCCTGTCCAGCATGGGGCACTGTGCTGACCATACTAGAGCCCTGTCCAGCATGGGGCATTGTGCTGGTAATACTAGAGCCCTGTCCAGCATGGGGCATTGTGCTGACCATACTAGAGCCCTGTCCAGCATGGGGCATTGTGCTAACCATACTAGAGCCCTGTCCAGCATGGGGCAATGTGCTGACCATACTAGAGCCCTGTCCAGCATGGGGCATTGTGCTGAACATACTAGAGCCCTGTCCAGAATGGGGCATTGTGCTGACCACACTAGAGTCCTGTCCAGAATGGGGCATTGAGCTGACCACTCTACAGTCCTGTCCAGCATGGGGCACTGTGCTGACCACTCTAGAGCCCTGTCCAGCATGGGGCATTGTGCTGACCATACTAGAGCCCTGTCCAGCATGGGGCATTGTGCTGATAATACTAGAGCCCTGTCCTGCATGGGGCACTGTGCTGACCATACTAGAGCCCTGTCCTGCATGGGGCATTGTGCTGACCATACTAGAGCTCTGTCCAGCATGGGGCATTGTGCTGACCACTCTAGAGCCCTGTCCAGCATGGGGCATTGTGCTGACCATACTAGAGCCCTGTCCAGCATGGGGCATTGTGCTGACCATACTAGAGCCTTGTCCGGCATTGGGCTCTGTGCTGACCACATTAGAGCTCTGTCCAGCATGGGGCATTGTGCTGATCATACTAGAGCCCTGTCCAGCATGGGGCATTGTGCTGACCATACTGGAGCACTGTCCAGCATGGGGCATTGTGCTGATCATACTAGAGCCCTGTCCAGCATGGGGCATTGTGCTGACCACACTAGCGCCCTGTCCAGCATGGGGCATTGTGCTGACCATACTAGAGCCTTGTCCGGCATTGGGCACTGTGCTGACCACACTAGAGCCCTGTCCAGCATGAGGCACTGTGCTGACCATACTGGAGCACTGTCCAGCATGGGGCATTGTGCTGACCATACTAGAGCCCTGTCCAGCATGGGGCACTGTGCTGACCATACGAGAGCCCTGTCCAGCATGGGGCATTGTGCTGACCATACTAGAGCCCTGTCCAGCAAGGGGCAATGTGCTGACCATACTAGAGCCCTGTCCAGCATAGGGCATTGTGCTGACCATACTAGAGCCCTATCCAGCATAGGGCATTGTGCTGACCATACTAGAGCCCTGTCCAGCATGGGGCATTGTGCTGACCATACTAGAGCCCTGTCCAGCATGGGGCATTGTGCTGACCATACGAGAGCCGTATCCAGCATTGGGTATTGTGCTAACCACACCAGAGCCCTGTCCAGCATGGGGCACTATGCTGACCACTCTAGAGCCCTGTCCAGCATGGGGCACTGGGCTGACCACACAAGAGCCCTGTCCAGCATGGGGCTCTGTGCTGATAATACTAGAGCCCTGTCCAGCATGAGGCACGGGGCTGACCACACTAGAGCCCTGTCCAGCATGGGGCACTGTGCTGACCATACTAGAGCCCTGTCCAGCATGGGGCACTGTGCTGACCATACTAGAGCCCTGTCCAGCATGGGGCACTGTGCTGACCATACTAGAGCCCTTTCCAGCATGGGGCACTGTGCTGACCACACTAGAGCCCTGTCCAGCATGGGGAACAGTGCTGACCACACTAGAGCCCTGTCCAGCATGGGGCACTGTGCTGACCATACTAGAGCCCTGTCCAGAATGAGGCACTGTGCTGACCACACTAGAGCCCTGTCCAGCATGGGGCATTGTGCTCATAATACTAGAGCCCTGTCCAGCATGGGGCACTGGGCTGACCACTCTAGAGCCCTGTCCAGCATGGGGCATTGTGCTGACCATACTAGAGCCCTGTCCAGCATGGGGCATTGTGCTGACCATACTAGAGCCCTGTCCAGCAAGGGGCAATGTGCTGACCATACTAGAGCCCTGTCCAGCATAGGGCATTGTGCTGACCATACTAGAGCCCTGTCCAGCATAGGGCATTGTGCTGACCATACTAGAGCCCTGTCCAGCATGGGGCATTGTGCTAACCATACTAGAGCCCTGTCCAGCATGGGGCAATGTGCTGACCATACTAGAGCCCTGTCCAGCATGGGGCATTGTGCTGACCATACTAGAGCCCTGTCCAGAATGGGGCATTGTGCTGACCACACTAGAGTCCTGTCCAGAATGGGGCATTGAGCTGACCACACTACAGTCCTGTCCAGCATGGGGCACTGTGCTGACCACTCTAGAGCCCTGTCCAGCATGGGGCATTGTGCTGACCATACTAGAGCCCTGTCCAGCATGGGGCACTGTGCTGACCATACTAGAGCCCTGTCCAGCATGAGGCACTGTGCTGACCACACTAGAGCCCTGTCCAGCATGGGGCATTGTGCTGATAATACTAGAGCCCTGTCCAGCATGGGGCACTGGGCTGACCACTCTAGAGCCCTGTCCAGCATGGGGCATTGTGCTCACCACATTAGAGCCCTGTCCAGCATGAGTCACTGGGCTGACCATACTAGAGCCCTGTCCAGCATGAGGCACTGGGCTGACCACACAAGAGCCCTGTCCAGCATGGGGCATTGTGCTGACCACTCTAGAGCCCTGTCCAGCATGGGGCATTGTGCTCACCACACTAGAGCCCTGTCCAGCATGAGGCACTGGGCTGACCATACTAGAGCCCTGTCCAGCATGAGGCACTGGGCTGACCACACAAGAGCCCTGTCCAGCATGGGGCATTGTGCTGACCACTCTAGAGCCCTGTCCAGCATGGGGCATTGTGCTCACCACACTAGAGCCCTGTCCAGCATGAGGCACTGGGCTGACCATACTAGAGCCCTGTCCAGCATGAGGCACTGGGCTGACCACACAAGAGCCCTGTCCAGCATGGGGCACTGTGCTGACCATACTAGAGCCCTGTCCAGCATGGGGCTCTGTGCTGATAATACTAGAGCCCTGTCCAGCATGAGGCACTGGGCTGACCACACTAGAGCCCTGTCCAGCATGGGGCACTGTGCTGACCATACTAGAGCCCTGTCCAGCATGGGGCACTGTGCTGACCATACTAGAGCCCTGTCCAGCATGGGGCACTGTGCTGACCATACTAGAGCCCTGTCCAGCATGGGGCACTGTGCTGACCACACTAGAGCCCTGTCCAGCATGGGGCACTGTGCTGACCATACTAGAGCCCTGTCCAGCATGGGGCACTGTGCTGACCATACTAGAGCCCTGTCCAGCATGGGGCACTGTGCTGACCATACTAGAGCCCTGTCCAGCATGGGGAATTGTGCTGACCACACTAGAGCCCTGTCCAGCATGGGGCACTGTGCTGACCATACTAGAGCCCTGTCCAGCATGGGGCACTGTGCTGACCACACTAGAGCCCTGTCCAGCATGGGGCACTGTGCTGACCACACTAGAGCCCTGTCCAGCATGGGGCATTGTGCTGATAATACTAGAGCCCTGTCCAGCATGGGGCACTGGGCTGACCACTCTAGAGCCCTGTCCAGCATGGGGCATTGTGCTGACCATACTAGAGCCCTGTCCAGCATGGGGCATTGTGCTGACCATACTAGAGCCCTGTCCAGCAAGGGGCAATGTGCTGACCATACTAGAGCCCTGTCCAGCATAGGGCATTGTGCTGACCATACTAGAGCCCTGTCCAGCATAGGGCATTGTGCTGACCATACTAGAGCCCTGTCCAGCATGGGGCATTGTGCTAACCATACTAGAGCCCTGTCCAGCATGGGGCAATGTGCTGACCATACTAGAGCCCTGTCCAGCATGGGGCATTGTGCTGACCATACTAGAGCCCTGTCCAGAATGGGGCATTGTGCTGACCACACTAGAGTCCTGTCCAGAATGGGGCATTGAGCTGACCACACTACAGTCCTGTCCAGCATGGGGCACTGTGCTGACCACTCTAGAGCCCTGTCCAGCATGGGGCATTGTGCTGACCATACTAGAGCCCTGTCCAGCATGGGGCACTGTGCTGACCATACTAGAGCCCTGTCCAGCATGAGGCACTGTGCTGACCACACTAGAGCCCTGTCCAGCATGGGGCATTGTGCTGATAATACTAGAGCCCTGTCCAGCATGGGGCACTGGGCTGACCACTCTAGAGCCCTGTCCAGCATGGGGCATTGTGCTCACCACATTAGAGCCCTGTCCAGCATGAGGCACTGGGCTGACCATACTAGAGCCCTGTCCAGCATGAGGCACTGGGCTGACCACACAAGAGCCCTGTCCAGCATGGGGCATTGTGCTGACCACTCTAGAGCCCTGTCCAGCATGGGGCATTGTGCTCACCACACTAGAGCCCTGTCCAGCATGAGGCACTGGGCTGACCACACAAGAGCCCTGTCCAGCATGGGGCACTGTGCTGACCATACTAGAGCCCTGTCCAGCATGGGGCTCTGTGCTGATAATACTAGAGCCCTGTCCAGCATGAGGCACTGGGCTGACCACACTAGAGCCCTGTCCAGCATGGGGCACTGTGCTGACCATACTAGAGCCCTGTCCAGCATGGGGCTCTGTGCTGATAATACTAGAGCCCTGTCCAGCATGAGGCACTGGGCTGACCACACTAGAGCCCTGTCCAGCATGGGGCACTGTGCTGACCATACTAGAGCCCTGTCCAGCATGGGGCACTGTGCTGACCATACTAGAGCCCTGTCCAGCATGGGGCACTGTGCTGACCATACTAGAGCCCTGTCCAGCATGGGGCATTGTGCTGACCATACTGGAGCACTGTCCAGCATGGGGCATTGTGCTGACCATACTAGAGCCCTGTCCAGCATGGGGCATTGTGCTGACCACACTAGCGCCCTGTCCAGCATGGGGCATTGTGCTGACCATACTAGAGCCTTGTCCGGCATTGGGCACTGTGCTGACCACACTAGAGCCCTGTCCAGCATGGGGCATTGTGCTGACCATACTGGAGCACTGTCCAGCATGGGGCATTGTGCAGACCATAATAGAGCCCTGTCCAGCATGGGGCATTGTGCTGACCACACTAGCGCCCTGTCCAGCATGGGGCACTGTGCTGACCATACTAGAGCACTGTCCAGCATGAGGCACTGTGCTGACCATACTGGAGCACTGTCCAGCATGGGGCACTGTGCTGACCATACTAGAGCCCTGTCCAGCATGGGGCACTGTGCTGACCATACTAGAGCCCTGTCCAGCATGGGGCATTGTGCTGACCATACTAGAGCCCTGTCCAGCAAGGGGCAATGTGCTGACCATACTAGAGCCCTGTCCAGCATAGGGCATTGTGCTGACCATACTAGAGCCCTGTCCAGCATAGGGCATTGTGCTGACCATACTAGAGCCCTGTCCAGCATGGGGCATTGTGCTGACCATACTAGAGCCCTGTCCAGCATGAGGCACTGTGCTGACCACACTAGAGCCCTGTCCAGCATGGGGCATTGTGCTGATAATACTAGAGCCCTGTCCAGCATGGGGCACTGGGCTGACCACTCTAGAGCCCTGTCCAGCATGGGGCATTGTGCTCACCACATTAGAGCCCTGTCCAGCATGAGGCACTGGGCTGACCATACTAGAGCCCTGTCCAGCATGAGGCACTGGGCTGACCACACAAGAGCCCTGTCCAGCATGGGGCATTGTGCTGACCACTCTAGAGCCCTGTCCAGCATGGGGCATTGTGCTCACCACACTAGAGCCCTGTCCAGCATGAGGCACTGGGCTGACCATACTAGAGCCCTGTCCAGCATGAGGCACTGGGCTGACCACACAAGAGCCCTGTCCAGCATGGGGCACTGTGCTGACCATACTAGAGCCCTGTCCAGCATGGGGCTCTGTGCTGATAATACTAGAGCCCTGTCCAGCATGAGGCACTGGGCTGACCACACTAGAGCCCTGTCCAGCATGGGGCACTGTGCTGACCATACTAGAGCCCTGTCCAGCATGGGGCACTGTGCTGACCATACTAGAGCCCTGTCCAGCATGGGGCACTGTGCTGACCATACTAGAGCCCTGTCCAGCATGGGGCACTGTGCTGACCACACTAGAGCCCTGTCCAGCATGGGGCACTGTGCTGACCATACTAGAGCCCTGTCCAGCATGGGGCACTGTGCTGACCATACTAGAGCCCTGTCCAGCATGGGGCACTGTGCTGACCATACTAGAGCCCTGTCCAGCATGGGGAATTGTGCTGACCACACTAGAGCCCTGTCCAGCATGGGGCACTGTGCTGACCATACTAGAGCCCTGTCCAGCATGGGGCACTGTGCTGACCACACTGGAGCCCTGTCCAGCATGGGGCACTGTGCTGACCATACTAGAGCCCTGACCAGCATGGGGCATTGTGCTAACCATACTAGAGCCCTGTCCAGCATGGGGCAATGTGCTGACCATACTAGAGCCCTGTCCAGCATGGGGCATTGTGCTGACCATACTAGAGCCCTGTCCAGAATGGGGCATTGTGCTGACCACACTAGAGTCCTGTCCAGAATGGGGCATTGAGCTGACCACCCTACAGTCCTGTCCAGCATGGGGCACTGTGCTGACCACTCTAGAGCCCTGTCCAGCATGGGGCATTGTGCTGACCATACTAGAGCCCTGTCCAGCATGGGGCATTGTGCTGATAATACTAGAGCCCTGTCCTGCATGGGGCACTGTGCTGACCATACTAGAGCCCTGTCCTGCATGGGGCATTCTGCTGACGATACTAGAGCTCTTTCCAGCATGGGGCATTGTGCTGACCACTCTAGAGCCCTGTCCAGCATGGGGCATTGTGCTGACCATACTAGAGCCCTGTCCAGCATGGGGCATTGTGCTGACCATACTAGAGCCTTGTCCGGCATTGGGCACTGTGCTGACCACACTAGAGCTCTGTCCAGCATGGGGCATTGTGCTGATCATACTAGAGCCCTGTCCAGCATGGGGCATTGTGCTGACCATACTGGAGCACTGTCCAGCATGGGGCATTGTGCTGACCATACTAGAGCCCTGTCCAGCATGGGGCATTGTGCTGACCACACTAGCGCCCTGTCCAGCATGGGGCATTGTGCTGACCATACTAGAGCCTTGTCCGGCATTGGGCACTGTGCTGACCACACTAGAGCCCTGTCCAGCATGGGGCATTGTGCTGACCATACTGGAGCACTGTCCAGCATGGGGCATTGTGCAGACCATAATAGAGCCCTGTCCAGCATGGGGCATTGTGCTGACCACACTAGCGCCCTGTCCAGCATGGGGCACTGTGCTGACCATACTAGAGCACTGTCCAGCATGAGGCACTGTGCTGACCATACTGGAGCACTGTCCAGCATGGGGCACTGTGCTGACCATACTAGAGCCCTGTCCAGCATGGGGCATTGTGCTGACCATACTAGAGCCCTGTCCAGCAAGGGGCAATGTGCTGACCATACTAGAGCCCTGTCCAGCATAGGGCATTGTGCTGACCATACTAGAGCCCTGTCCAGCATAGGGCATTGTGCTGACCATACTAGAGCCCTGTCCAGCATGGGGCATTGTGCTGACCATACTAGAGCCCTGTCCAGCATGGGGCACTATGCTGACCACTCTAGAGCCCTGTCCAGCATGGGGCACAGGGCTGACCACACAAGAGCCCTGTCCAGCATGGGGCACTGTGCTGACCACACTAGAGCCCTGTCCAGCATGGGGCACTGTGCTGACCATACTAGAGCCCTGTCCAGCATGGGGCACTGTGCTGACCATACTAGAGCCCTGTCCAGCATGGGGCACTGTGCTGACCATACTAGAGCCCTGTCCAGCATGGGGCACTGTGCTGACCACACTAGAGCCCTGTCCAGCATGGGGCACTGTGCTGACCATACTAGAGCCCTGTCCAGCATGGGGCACTGTGCTGACCATACTCGAGCCCTGTCCAGCATGGGGCACTGTGCTGACCATACTAGAGCCCTGTCCAGCATGGGGCATTGTGCTGACCACACTAGAGCCCTGTCCAGCATGGGGCACTGTGCTAACCATACTAGAGCCCTGTCCAGCATGGGGCACTGTGCTGACCACACGAGAGCCCTGTCCAGCATGGGGCACTGTGCTGACCATACTAGAGCCATGTCCAGCATGGGGCATTGTGCTGGTAATACTAGAGCCCTGTCCAGCATGGGGCACTGTGCTGACCATACTAGAGCCCTGTCCAGCATGGGGCATTGTGCTGACCATACTAGAGCCCTGTCCAGAATGGGGCATTGTGCTGACCACACTAGAGTCCTGTCCAGAATGGG
This sequence comes from Heterodontus francisci, assembly GCF_036365525.1. Classification (NCBI taxonomy): domain Eukaryota; kingdom Metazoa; phylum Chordata; class Chondrichthyes; order Heterodontiformes; family Heterodontidae; genus Heterodontus; species Heterodontus francisci. The sequence continues at coordinate 1,953,726 of NW_027141111.1, forward strand.
GCACTGTGCTGACCACACTACAGTCCTGTCCAGCATGGGGCACTGTGCTGACCACTCTAGAGCCCTGTCCAGCATGGGGCATTGTGCTGACCATACTAGAGCCCTGTGCAGCATGGGGCATTGTGCTGATAATACTAGAGCCCTGTCCAGCATGGGGCACTGTGCTGACCATACTAGAGCCCTGTCCTGCATGGGGCATTGTGCTGACCATACTAGAGCTCTGTCCAGCATGGGGCATTGTGCTGACCACTCTAGAGCCCTGTCCAGCATGGTGCATTGTGCTGACCATACTAGAGCCTTGTCCGGCATTGGGCACTGTGCTGACCACACTAGAGCTCTGTCCAGCATGGGGCATTGTGCTGATCATACTAGAGCCCTGTCCAGCATGGGGCATTGTGCTGACCATACTGGAGCACTGTCCAGCATGGGGCATTGTGCTGACCATACTAGAGCCCTGTCCAGCATGGGGCATTGTGCTGACCACACTAGCGCCCTGTCCAGCATGGGGCATTGTGCTGACCATACTAGAACACTGTCCAGCATGAGGCACTGTGCTGACCATACTGGAGCACTGTCCAGCATGGGGCATTGTGCTGACCATACTAGAGCCCTGTCCAGCATGGGGCACTGTGCTGACCATACTAGAGCCCTGTCCAGCATGGGGCATTGTGCTGACCATACTAGAGCCCTGTCCAGCATGGGGCAATGTGCTGACCATACTAGAGCCCAGTCCAGCATAGGGCATTGTGCTGACCATACTAGAGCCCTGTCCAGCATAGGGCATTGTGCTGACCATACTAGAGCCCTGTCCAGCATAGGGCATTGTGCTGACCACTCTAGAGCCCTGTCCAGCATGGGGCATTGTGCTGACCATACTAGAGCCCTGTCCAGCATGGGGCATTGTGCAGACCATAATAGAGCCCTGTCCAGCATGGGGCATTGTGCTGACCACACTAGCGCCCTGTCCAGCATGGGGCACTGTGCTGACCATACTAGAGCACTGTCCAGCATGAGGCACTGTGCTGACCATACTGGAGCACTGTCCAGCATGGGGCACTGTGCTGACCATACTAGAGCCCTGTCCAGCATGGGGCATTGTGCTGACCATACTAGAGCCCTGTCCAGCAAGGGGCAATGTGCTGACCATACTAGAGCCCTGTCCAGCATAGGGCATTGTGCTGACCATACTAGAGCCCTGTCCAGCATAGGGCATTGTGCTGACCATACTAGAGCCCTGTCCAGCATGGGGCATTGTGCTGACCATACTAGAGCCCTGTCCAGCATGGGGCACTATGCTGACCACTCTAGAGCCCTGTCCAGCATGGGGCACAGGGCTGACCACACAAGAGCCCTGTCCAGCATGGGGCACTGTGCTGACCACACTAGAGCCCTGTCCAGCATGGGGCACTGTGCTGACCATACTAGAGCCCTGTCCAGCATGGGGCACTGTGCTGACCATACTAGAGCCCTGTCCAGCATGGGGCACTTTGCTGACCATACTAGAGCCCTGTCCAGCATGGGGCACTGTGCTGACCACACTAGAGCCCTGTCCAGCATGGGGCACTGTGCTGACCATACTAGAGCCCTGTCCAGCATGGGGCACTGTGCTGACCATACTCGAGCCCTGTCCAGCATGGGGCACTGTGCTGACCATACTAGAGCCCTGTCCAGCATGGGGCATTGTGCTGACCACACTAGAGCCCTGTCCAGCATGGGGCACTGTGCTAACCATACTAGAGCCCTGTCCAGCATGGGGCACTGTGCTGACCACACGAGAGCCCTGTCCAGCATGGGGCACTGTGCTGACCATACTAGAGCCATGTCCAGCATGGGGCATTGTGCTGGTAATACTAGAGCCCTGTCCAGCATGGGGCACTGTGCTGACCATACTAGAGCCCTGTCCAGCATGGGGCATTGTGCTGACCATACTAGAGCCCTGTCCAGAATGGGGCATTGTGCTGACCACACTAGAGTCCTGTCCAGAATGGGGCACTGTGCTGACCACACTACAGTCCTGTCCAGCATGGGGCACTGTGCTGACCACTCTAGAGCCCTGTCCAGCATGGGGCATTGTGCTGACCATACTAGAGCCCTGTGCAGCATGGGGCATTGTGCTGATAATACTAGAGCCCTGTCCAGCATGGGGCACTGTGCTGACCATACTAGAGCCCTGTCCTGCATGGGGCATTGTGCTGACCATACTAGAGCTCTGTCCAGCATGGGGCATTGTGCTGACCACTCTAGAGCCCTGTCCAGCATGGTGCATTGTGCTGAACATACTAGAGCCTTGTCCGGCATTGGGCACTGTGCTGACCACACTAGAGCTCTGTCCAGCATGGGGCATTGTGCTGATCATACTAGAGCCCTGTCCAGCATGGGGCATTGTGCTGACCATACTGGAGCACTGTCCAGCATGGGGCATTGTGCTGACCATACTAGAGCCCTGTCCAGCATGGGGCATTGTGCTGACCACACTAGCGCCCTGTCCAGCATGGGGCATTGTGCTGACCATACTAGAACACTGTCCAGCATGAGGCACTGTGCTGACCATACTGGAGCACTGTCCAGCATGGGGCATTGTGCTGACCATACTAGAGCCCTGTCCAGCATGGGGCACTGTGCTGACCATACTAGAGCCCTGTCCAGCATGGGGCATTGTGCTGACCATACTAGAGCCCTGTCCAGCATGGGGCAATGTGCTGACCATACTAGAGCCCAGTCCAGCATAGGGCATTGTGCTGACCATACTAGAGCCCTGTCCAGCATAGGGCATTGTGCTGACCATACTAGAGCCCTGTCCAGCATGGGGCATTGTGCTGACCATACTAGAGCCCTGTCCAGGATGGGGCATTGTGCTGACCATACGAGAGCCGTATCCAGCATGGGGCATTGTGCTAACCACACTAGAGCCCTGTCCAGCATGGGGCACTATGCTGACCACTCTAGAGCCCTGTCCAGCATGGGGCACTTTGCTGACCATACTAGAGCCCTGTCCAGCATGGGGCATTGTGCTGACCATACTAGAGCCCTGTCCAGCATGTGGCACTATGCTGACCACTCTAGAGCCCTGTCCAGCATGAGGCACTGTGCTGACCATACTAGAGCTCTGTCCAGCATGGGGCATTGTGCTGACCATACGAGAGCCCTGTCCAGCATGGGGCATTGTGCTGACCATACGAGAGCCCTGTCCAGCATGGGGCATTGTGCTAACCACTCTAGAGCCCTGTCCAGCATGAGGCACTGTGCTGACCATACTGGAGCTCTGTCCAGCATGGGGCATTGTGCTGACCATACGAGAGCCCTGTCCAGCATGGGGCATTGTGCTGACCATACGAGAGCCCTGTCCAGCATGGGGCATTGTGCTAACCACACTAGAGCCCTGTCCAGCATGGGGCACTATGCTGACCACTCTAGAGCCCTGTCCAGCATGAGGCACTGTGCTGACCATACTACAGCCGTGTCCAGCATGAGGCACTGTGCTGATCATACTAGAGCCCTGTCCAGCATGGGGCACTGTGCTGATCTTATTAGAGCCCTGTCCAGCATGGGGCATTGTGCTGACCATACTCGAGCCGTGTCCAGCATGGGGCATTGTGCTGACCATACTAGAGCCCTGTCCAGCATGGGGCACTGTGCTGACCATACTGGAGCCCTGTCCAGCATGGGGCATTGTGCTGACCATACTAGAGCCCTGTCCAGCATGGGGCATTGTGCTGACCATACTAGAGCCCTGTCCAGCATGGGGCATTGTGCTGACCATACTCGAGCCCTGTCCAGCATGGGGCATTGTGCTGACCATACGAGAGCCGTATCCAGCATGGGGCATTGTGCTAACCATACTAGAGCTCTGTCCACCATTGGGCACTGTGCTGACCACACAAGTGTTGCCCACCATGGAACACTGTGCTGACCACACTAGAAGTGGCCGGCTGTGTGGTTCGCATCATTTTATGGGTCCCATCTTCTGCGCCCTCAGCACCAGTGGGTCTGTAGAGTTGAAAATCGTGGCTAGGAACAGATACAGAGAGAAAGAAATTCACTTTAAAAAGAGAATTTAGAAAAGATTGAAGGCATATTATTTGCAGAAATATGGGAAATGCACAGGGGAATGGGACTAATGGAGTGGTGAGTCCATGGAGTGATTCAGACTCAAGAATGAGAATATTAAAATTAAGGTGCTGCCAAACCGTGAGCCAATGTAGATCAGTGAGCACAGGGGTGATGGGTGATCGGGATTTGGTGTGAGTTAGGATACAGGCAGCAGAGTTCTGGATGGGCTGTGGTTTATGGAGGTTTATAACTGGGAGGGTGACCAGGAGAGATTCGGAATCGTCAAGTGTGGATTTAACAAAGGCACATATGAGGGTTTATGCAGCAGATGGGCTGAGGCAGAAGTGGAGACGGGTGATATTACTCAGGTGGTAGTAGACAGGGTTGGTGATGGAGAGAATTTGGAGATGAACTCAAGTAAGGTAAAAATAGAACACAGAGGTTGTAAACTGTCTGGTTCAGCCTCAGGATCGGGTATGTGGTTCACAGATAGGGGATGGAGTTTGTGACGGAGACCAATGGACCAATGACACTGTCTTCTCTCTTCCCACAATTTACATTCCAGAACAGTATTTCAGTAAACAGGGTTTACAGATCTCCTAGCTGGAAATAGAGACAGTATCAGCAGCAAAGAGGAGAGAGTAAATTACAAGAACTGAAATACCGTTAGCAGTGGTTTATACAGCTGATTTCTGGAGATAGAGATTCAGCTGAAATAACAACAGCAGAAAGGAGGGCAGAGAAAATTACAGGAGCAGTAATGCAGTTAAACATGGTTAATCAAGGTAATTACTGGAGATATTCACCGGGATTAACAACAGCAGCAAGGAGGGTAGAGTAAATTACAGGAATATAATACAGTTAAACATGGTTTAAGGAATAAATACCTGGAAACAGATACTAACCAGGGACACCAACAAGACCGAGGATGGGATAATAAATGTATTGAGCAATCCGAAGTGCGAGGTAGATGCGAAAGTCTAATGAGAACCGATCATAATGTGTAGAAAGATCGTGAAGTTCTGAGGATAAACTCTTGCTCATTGTTGTAACATTCCAATCTATTGTTCTCAGATTCTGACCCATTGTTCTCAGACTCTGACCCATTGTTCTCAGATTCTGACCCATTGTTCTCAGACTCTGACCCATTGTTCTCAGATTCTGACCCATTGTTCTCAGACTCTGACCCATTGTTCTCAGATTCTGACCCATTGTTCTCAGACTCTGACCCATTGTTCTCAGATTCTGTCCCATTGTTATCAGATTCTGACCCATTGTTCTCAGATTCTGACCCATTGTTCTCAGACTCTGACCCATTGTTCTCAGATTCTGACCCATTGTTCTCAGATTCTGACCCATTGTTCTCAGATTCTGACCCATTGTTCTCAGATTCTGACCCATTGTTCTCAGACTCTGACCCATTGTTCTCAGATTCTGACCCATTGTTCTCAGATTCTGACCCATTGTTCTCAGACTCTGACCCATTGTTCTCAGATTCTGACCCATTGTTATCAGATTCTGACCCATTGTTCTCAGATTCTGACCCATTGTTCTCAGACTCTGACCCATTGTTCTCAGATTCTGACACATTGTTCTCAGATTCTGACCCATTGTTCTCAGACTCTGACCCATTGTTCTCAGATTCTGACCCATTGTTCTCAGACTCTGACCCATTGTTCTCAGATTCTGACCCATTGTTATCAGATTCTGACCCATTGTTCTCAGACTCTGACCCATTGTTCTCAGATTCTGACCCATTGTTCTCAGATTCTGACCCATTGTTCTCAGACTCTGACCCATTGTTCTCAGATTCTGACCCATTGTTCTCAGACTCTGACCCATTGTTCTCAGATTCTGACCCATTGTTATCAGATTCTGACCCATTGTTCTCAGACTCTGACCCATTGTTCTCAGATTCTGACCCATTGTTCTCAGACTCTGACCCATTGTTCTCAGATTCTGACCCATTGTTATCAGATTCTGACCCATTGTTCTCAGACTCTGACCCATTGTTCTCAGATTCTGATCCATTGTTATCAGATTCTGACCCATTGTTCTCAGATTCTGACCCATTGTTATCAGATTCTGACCCATTGTTCTCAGACTCTGACCCATTGTTCTCAGATTCTGACCCATTGTTCTCAGACTCTGACCCATTGTTCTCAGATTCTGATCCATTGTTCTCAGATTCTGACCCATTGTTCTCAGATTCTGACCCATTGTTCTCAGACTCTGACCCATTGTTCTCAGATTCTGACCCATTGTTCTCAGATTCTGACCCATTGTTCTCAGATTCTGATCCATTGTTCTCAGATTCTGACCCATTGTTCTCAGATTCTGACCCATTGTTCTCAGACTCTGACCCATTGTTATCAGATTCTGACCCATTGTTCTCAGATTCTGACCCATTGTTCTCAGATTCTGACACATTGTTCTCAGATTCTGACCCATTGTTCTCAGATTCTGACCCATTGTTCTCAGATTCTGACCCATTGTTCTCAGATTCTGACCCATTGTTATCAGATTCTGACCCATTGTTCTCAGATTCTGACCCATTGTTCTCAGACTCTGACCCATTGTTCTCAGATTCTGACCCATTGTTCTCAGATTCTGACCCATTGTTCTCAGACTCTGACCCATTGTTCTCAGATTCTGACCCATTGTTATCAGATTCTGACCCATTGTTCTCAGATTCTGACCCATTGTTCTCAGACTCTGACACATTGTTCTCAGATTCTGACCCATTGTTCTCAGATTCTGACCCATTGTTCTCAGATTCTGACCCATTGTTCTCAGATTCTGACCCATTGTTCTCAGATTCTGACCCATTGTTCTCAGATTCTGACCCATTGTTCTCAGATTCTGACCCATTGTTCTCAGACTCATCCATTGTTCTCAGATTCTGTCCCATTGTTCTCAGATTCTGACCCATTGTTATCAGATTCTGACCCATTGTTCTCAGACTCTGATCCATTGTTCTCAGATTCTGTCCCATTGTTATCAGACTCTGACCCATTGTTCTCAGACTCTGACCCATTGTTCTCAGATTCTGACCCATTGTTCTCAGATTCTGACACATTGTTCTCAGATTCTGACCCATTGTTATCAGATTCTGACCCATTGTTCTCAGATTCTGACCCATTGTTCTCAGACTCTGACCCATTGTTCTCAGATTCTGACCCATTGTTCTCAGATTCTGACACATTGTTCTCAGATTCTGACCCATTGTTCTCAGATTCTGTCCCATTGTTATCAGACTCTGACCCATTGTTCTCAGATTCTGACCCATTGTTCTCAGACTCTGACCCATTGTTCTCAGATTCTGACCCATTGTTCTCAGATTCTGACCCATTGTTCTCAGATTCTGACCCATTGTTCTCAGATTCTGACCCATTGTTCTCAGATTCTGACCCATTGTTCTCAGATTCTGACCCATTGTTCTCAGACTCTGACCCATTGTTCTCAGATTCTGACCCATTGTTCTCAGATTCTGACCCATTGTTCTCAGATTCTGACCCATTGTTCTCAGATTCTGACCCATTGTTCTCAGATTCTGACCCATTGTTCTCAGATTCTGACCCATTGTTCTCAGATTCTGACCCATTGTTCTCAGATTCTGACCCATTGTTCTCAGATTCTGACCCATTGTTCTCAGACTCTGACCCATTGTTCTCAGATTCTGACCCATTGTTCTCAGATTCTGACACATTGTTCTCAGATTCTGACCCATTGTTCTCAGATTCTGTCCCATTGTTATCAGACTCTGACCCATTGTTCTCAGATTCTGACCCATTGTTCTCAGACTCTGACCCATTGTTCTCAGATTCTGACCCATTGTTCTCAGATTCTGACCCATTGTTCTCAGACTCTGACCCATTGTTCTCAGATTCTGACCCATTGTTCTCAGATTCTGACCCATTGTTCTCAGATTCTGACCCATTGTTCTCAGATTCTGACCCATTGTTCTCAGATTCTGACCCATTGTTCTCAGATTCTGACCCATTGTTCTCAGACTCTGACCCATTGTTCTCAGATTCTGACCCATTGTTCTCAGATTCTGACCCATTGTTCTCAGATTCTGACACATTGTTCTCAGATTCTGACCCATTGTTCTCAGATTCTGACCCATTGTTCTCAGATTCTGACCCATTGTTCTCAGACTCTGACCCATTGTTCTCAGATTCTGACACATTGTTCTCAGATTCTGACCCATTGTTCTCAGATTCTGATCCATTGTTCTCAGATTCTGACACATTGTTCTCAGATTCTGATCCATTGTTATCAGATTCTGACACATTGTTCTCAGATTCTGACACATTGTTCTCAGATTCTGACCCATTGTTCTCAGATTCTGACCAATTGTTCTCAGATTCTGACCCATTGTTCTCAGATTCTGATCCATTGTTATCAGATTCTGACACATTGTTCTCAGATTCTGACCCAGTGTTCTCAGATTCTGACCCATTGTTCTCAGATTCTGATCCATTGTTCTCAGATTCTAATCCATTGTTCTCAGATTCTGACCCATTGTTCTCAGACTCTGACCCATTGTTCTCAGATTCTGACCTATTGTTCTCAGATTCTGATCCATTGTTCTCAGATTCTAATCCATTGTTCTCAGACTCTGACCCATTGTTATCAGATTCTGACCCATTGTTCTCAGATTCTGACCCATTGTTCTCAGATTCTGACCCATTGTTCTCAGATTCTGACCCATTGTTCTCAGATTCTGATCTATCCTCTCCCTCTCTCTGGAGCCGCTGATCCCTGTGAGTGCCGGGCGTGATGCTCCCGCTGACAGTATGGGATAACTCATCGAAAGGAGTCCCATATTAATAGAAGAGGGAAACCCTCCTGTGACACAATTCGGTCCATGGAGAGTGACATTAATTACAGTCACTGAACAAACAGTTTCAGTTAACACCTTTCAATCCAACACCTTTTTGTACCACAATAAACTGGAACTCTTACCCAGTCTGAATGGATGTATAGGGGTTTCTGAGGGAAGGAATAGTGGAAATAGCAGAGGCACTGTCCAGAATCTTCCAATCCTCATTGGGTATGGGTGTGATGACAGAGGATTGGAGGATTGTAAATCTTACATCCTGTTTAAAAAAGGAGATATGCGATAAATGCTGTAATTACTGACCAGTCAGACTAGTGTCACGACTGGGGACATTTGTAGACGTGACAACCCAAGAGAAAAATACTTGTTGCTTGTAAAAACATTGGATAGTAAATGGTTAGCAACCTGGATATGCTAAAGACTATTGATGTCTGGCAAACAACAACAAAAACAACAATTTATATTTAGATATTGCCTTTAATGTTATAAAAAATCCCAAGGTGCTTCACAGGAGCATCATGAAGCAAAGTGCGAACTGAGATACAACAGGAGATATTAGGTCAAAGGACCAACAGCTGAGCCAAAGAGGAAGGTTTCAAGGAATGTCTTAAAGGAGGAAGGTGAGATGGAGAGGTGCAGAGGCGGAGATGTGTAGGGAGGATACTGCAGCTTGGGCCCCGGCAGCTGAAGGCACGGTCGCCAGTGGTGCAGTGATTAAAATAACGGATGAAAAAGAGACCAGAATTAGAGGAGCACAGATGTCTCGATGGGTTCTGGAGCTGGAGGAGATTACAGAGATATGGGGCGGGGGGCGAGGCCATGGAGGGATCTGAAAACAAGGATAAGAATTTTAAAATCAAGACATTGCTTGACTGGGAGCCAATGTCAGTCAGTGATAGATGAACGGGACTTGGTGTGAGCTAAGACATGGGTAGCAGAGTTTTGGATGACCTCATGTTTACAGAGAGTAGAGGTGGGAGATCAGCCAGGAGTGAGTTGGAATAGTCACATCGAGAGGTGACGAAGGCATGAATGAGGTTTCAGCAGCAGATGGGCTGAGACAGGGGTGAAGTCAGGCGATGTTACTGAGGTCGCAATAGGCGGTTGTAATTCTACCCTGAAAATGAGGTTAAAGCTCATGTTGTGATGAAATGTGACACCAAGGATGTAAACATATTGTCTCAATCTCAGACTGTCACCAGGAAGAGGGATGGAATCAATAGCAAGGGAACAGAGTTGGAGTGGGGAGTTAAAACAATGGCTTCAATCTTCCCAATATTTAATTGGAGGACATTTCTGCTCATCCAGTACTGGGTGTCGGATAATCAGTCTGATAATTTAACAACAGTTGAGGAGTGGAGAGAGGTGGTGGTGAGGTAAACTTGATGGAATTATTTGATAAAACAATGGAGAGGGTTGATGAGGGTGGTGTGATTGAAGTTATATATATGGACTTTCAAAAGGTGTTCGATCAAGTGACATTCAATAGACATGTTAGGAAAACTGAACACTATGGATTAAACGTACAGTGACAGTGTGGATATAACATTGACTAAGGAACAGTAAACAGAGAGAAGTGGTGAAAGGTTGTTGTTCAGACTCGATGGGAGTATACAGTGGTGTTCCCCTGGGCTCAATATTAGGACCACTGCTCTTTTTGCTCTTGGAAACCCAGGGTGGGTAGGGCAGAGGCCATTCCTCCTCTTTCTTTCCAGAGCTTTCACTCTCTCTGCAGCTTCTGCTCCATTTGTTGATCATGTTACAGACGCAGAGACACTGTAACTACAGTCCCCATTCATCGTACAGAGTTGTGTCACCAAGTCCTCTCTCCTCCCTGAATGTCTGCAGCAGCTCATAACACAACCTCCAGAAAACCATCCACAGCACCTCCACTAACTTTGTAATAACAGAAGTGTGTCAAAAGCCCCTCAGCTGCAAGTTGGACGCCTGGTCCTTTTAACTAACACTAGAGGGGGATCCTCGTGCTGCTGAATGTATGTTCAGCTGAGAGTGACTAACACAGGTGGTCAGTATACATGCAAGGACCAAGTATCAAAGACGTACATCAAAGTTGCTGAAATGGCTGATCGACTTCATATTCAGACCTCTCCTCACACTACAGACACACACACGTTACACCGACACGAGCACCCCGGCCAGCCTGGGTGTCCTGTACAATGTGCTGGATGTGACCGGCAGTGCAGCTCACACCATTTTATGGATCCAAGCTTCCACAGCATGAGTGCAGCAGGAGAGATGAAATGTGTGGTCAGGAAAACCACACTGTGGCTGTCTGGATACAAAATTGTCTGGCCCATAGAAGACCGAGGGTGTTAGTAGATGGAAAGTATTCAGCATGGAGCTCGGTGGCCAGTGGTGTTCTGCAGGGATCTGTTCTGGGACCTCTGCTCTTTGTGATTTTTATAAATGACTTGGATGAGGAAGTGGAAGGCTGGGTTAGCAAGTTTGCCGATGACACGAAGGTTGCTAGAGTTGTGGATAGTGTGGAAGGCTGTTGTAGGTTGCGACGGGACATTGACAGGATGCAGAGCTGGGCTGAGAAGTGGCAGATGGAGTTCAACCTGGAAAAGTGTGAAGTGATTCATTTTGGTAGGTCGAATTTGAATGCAGAATACAGGCTTAAAGACAGGGTTTTTGGTAGTGTGGAGGAACAGAGGGATCTTGGGGTCCATGTCCAGAGATCGCTCAAAGTTGCCACCCTAGTTGATAGGGTTGTTAAGAAGGCGTATGGTGTGTTGGCTTTCATTAGCAGGGGGATTGAGTTTAAGGGCTGCGAGGTTATGCTGCAGCTCTATAAGGCCCTGGTTCGACCACACTTGGAATATTGTGTTCAGTTCTGGTCGCCTCATTAAAGGAAGGGTATGGAAGCTTTAGAGAGGGTGCAGAGGAGATTTACCAGGATGCTGCCTGGACTGGAGGGCATGTCTTATGAAGAAAGATTGAGGGAGCTAGGGCTTTTCTCATTGGAGCGAAGAAGGATGAGAGGTGACTTGATAGAGGGGTACAAGATGATGAGAGGCATAGATAGAGTGGATAGCCAGAGACTTTTTCCCAGGTGGAAAGGGCTATCACTAGTGGGCATAATTGTAAGGTGACTGGAGGAAGGTTTCAGGGAAATGTCAGAGGTAGGTTCTTTACACAGAGAGTGGTGGGTGCGTGGAATCCGCTGCCAGTGGTGGTAGTAGAAGCAGATACATTAGGGAAATTTAAGCGACTCTTGGATAGGTACATGGATGATAGGAGAATGAAGGGTAGGTAGTTAGTTTGATCTTAGAGTAGGTTAAAGGTTCGGCACAACATCGTGGGCCGAAGGGCCTGTACTGTGCTGTACTGTTCCATGCTCTATATTCTATGTTATATGAAGAGTGACAGAGGGAAAGAAACTCACTTTTAAGCGGGAATTGGAAATAAGATGAACAAGTTTCAGGAACATTGGAAATGAACAGGGGATTGGGATAATCAGAGGGGTGAGGACATGGAGGGATTTGATCACATGAGTGAGAATATTAAAATTGAGGTGTTACTGGACCAAGAGCCAATGTAGGTCAGTGAGCACAGGGATGTTGGGTGAACAGAATTTGGTGTAAATTAGAAGATGGCAGCAGAGTTTTGGATGACCACAGGTTACAGAGAGTAGGATGTGGGAGACCAGCCAGGAGTGTGTTAGAATAGTCAAGTCTCGAGATAAAAAAAGGCATGGATGAGGTTTTTAGCAGCAGATGAATTGAGCTCTCTCTCTCTCGTTCTTTCTCTCTCTGTCGGCCTCATTTGCTCTGTCCCACACTCAGAATCTTATAAGTTTCAATCAAGTCGCCTCTTACTCTTCTAAACTCCAGCTGACATAAGCCTAGCCTGTCCAACCTTTCCTCATTAGAGAACACCCCCATTCCAGGCATTAGTCTAGTAAACCATCTCTGAACTGCTTCGAATGCATTTCCACCTTTCCTTAAATGAGGAGACCAATACTGTGCACAGTATTCCAGAAGTGGTCTCCCTATATAACTGAAACGTAACCTCCCTACATTTGTATTCAATTCCTCCTGCAATAGCCAATAACATTCTATTAGTTTTCCTAACTACTTGCAATGCCTACATATTAACCTTTTACAATTCATGCACAAGGACTCTCAGTTCCCCCTGGATGGTAGAGCTCTGAAATCTCTCACCATTGTGATTATATGCTTAATTTTTATTCTTCCTGCCAAAATGGACAATTTCATATTTTCCCACATTATACTCCATTTACCAGATCTTTGCCCAATCACTCAATCTATCTACCCCTTTGTGGTTCACTTGTGTCCACGTCACAACATACTGTCTGACCGACGTTTCTGTCATCAGCAAATTTAGCAAACATACCTTTGGCCCCTTCATCCAAGTGATTTATATAAATTGTAAAGAGCTAAGGCACCCGCACTGATCCCTGTGACACTCCACTCGTTACATCTTGCCAAACAGAAAATGATCCATTTAAGCCTGCTCTCTGTTTCCTGTTAGCTAGCCATTCTTCTATCCAAGCCAATAGGTTGCCCCCTACACCATGAGCTTTTATATTCCGCAATGAACTTTGATGTGGCACATTATGAAATCCCTTCTGGAAATCTAAGTACAGTACATCCACCAGTTCCCCTTTATCCACAGCACCTGTTACTTCTTCAAAGAACTTCAATAAATTGGTTAAACATGGTTTCCGTTTCACAAAAGCATGTTGACTCTGCCTGATCACCTTGAATTATTCTGTGTGTCCTGCTATAACGTCTTTCATAATAGCTTCTTACATTTGATCCATAGCCAGAAAGCCTTTCTCACCTGCCACAGGCCGTATGTCCACTATGTCTATTCTGATTTTGTGCTGTATTTGAACTGTTACTCCTCAATAAACTGCTTGTGACCCTTCGACCTCCTTTTGGTTAATCTGTGACCCTGGATCAGATCTTACAGTGGTGTAGGAGAGGGAACACAGCTCATGTCAAAGTCCTGCCTGCCTTCTATATGATCCTGCATAATGGACAGGGACTACTGGGCAGTAATGTGCTCAAAGGTAATCAGCAGTAATTGATTATCCCTATATTTGTACATTGTAGAACATTAAAACATACCCCTACTCTGGTGTCCAGTGTAACCTCAATATTCATGATTAAAATATCAGAGGAGTGGGAACCAGACACCTCTGATCACCCTGAGGTACAGGTGATTCTCGAGTCGGTGTCGAGTGTATCCACAACCCATAAAGATGACTATGCAAGCAAGAGCAGACCCGAAGAAATTAACTGACCATTGCATGATCCATGAAGCAGTATTCTTACCGAGCTGAGATTATGTCATACATTCCAGACACTATCATGTCATTGTTATACCAGGGTGTAGTTCACGAAGCCATGTTCCCTTCTAACTGCCCGATTTGACTGGTTGGAAAGCCGGATGGCAGCTGGTGACTGACTATTGACCACCACAAACTCAATTCAGTCAACCCTGCGTGAACCCGGTTGTCTGATCGACACCCACCTCACCATCCCAGATTCCCAATGTTAGGTCTGTCTTCTCCACCCTGGATATCTCTAATGGTTATTGTAGTATCCCAGTAAAACTAGAGAAACAAATTAAATTCGTATTCACTTCTGAGGACCAGAGATACCCCTGGACATGTCTGTCACAAGGGGTTCCACAATAACCCCACTATTTTCAACAAACGTGTAGCCGGGTCCCTTCTGAGATTTTCACAGTCTTCCTGCTTGCTGCAATATGTCGATGATCTTCTCATCACCACAGACGTGTCCACATATTTAACCCTTTTACAGGAACTACTGCAGTTACTTTGGGAGCTGGACTAAAAGGCCATCCACGTAAGGCCTAACTGGTGCAAGACCGTGTCACCTTTCTACGTGCCCAGATCAGATCATCCTGCATCAGCCCACACCAGCATCAGGTCGAGACCATCCAGTGTCTACCCCTGTTCACCTCAAAGTCCTGCCCTGTGTCCTATCCTCAGGCTGCTGGGGTATCAGTGGACCCTCATCCAGTATCTACCCCTGTCCACCTCAAAGACTGCCCTGTGTCCTATCCTCAGGCTGGTGGGTTATCAGTGGACTCTCATCCCTCGATTTGCAGAGACTGTGACTCCTCTTTATGAACTAACTAATGATGGTGATGACCAGATTTAACCCGGTTGGACTGAAGAGAGCATAGAAGCAGTAACACAATTGAAGAAATCTGTCGCCCAGGCAACGTGTCTTATCTCACCTAACCCTGACAAGACTTTCAACATGGAGGTGGTGGACACAGTGAAAAGCCTGACTGCTGTCCTATGTAGAGAAAACGAGGAGAAATTACTCCCCATTGTGAATGACTCCAGAATTGTCAGTGGAACTGAACTGTTTTAACTCTGTTTGTGAAGGATGTTTGTTAACCACGTTCTGGGGCATCAAACATTTCACTTACATCACGGGGTTCCACAGGGTGA
This sequence comes from Heterodontus francisci, assembly GCF_036365525.1. Lineage (NCBI taxonomy): Eukaryota > Metazoa > Chordata > Chondrichthyes > Heterodontiformes > Heterodontidae > Heterodontus > Heterodontus francisci. The sequence goes on from NW_027141111.1 coordinate 1,969,103, forward strand.
TACTGCCCAGTCCATTATAAACTTTCGCAGTATAGGGTAGCACATTGGCGCAGTGGTTGGCACCGCAGCCTCACAGCTCCAGTGATCCGGGTTCAATTCTAGGTACTGCCTGTGTGGAGTTTGCCAGTTCTCCCTGTGTTTGCGTGGGTTTCCTCCGGGTGCTCCGGTTTCTACCCACATGCCAAAGACATGCAGGTTGATCGGTAAATTGGCCATTAGCAATTGCCTGTAGTATAGGTAGGTGGTAGGGAAACATAGGGACAGGTGGGGATGTGGTAGCAATATGGAATTAGTGTAGGATTAGTATAAACGGGTGGTTGATGGTCTGCACAGACTCGCTGGGCCGAAGGGCCTGTTTCAGTGCTGTATCTCTAAACTAAACTAAAAGTAGTAATAGTATTCCCCTGTCAGAGAGTCGTAGAGTCATAGTCATTTCAGCACAGAATTAGGCCATTCTGCTCATCGAGTCCATGCCAGCTCTTTGTCGATAAATCCAGGCAGTCTCATACCCCAGCTCTGACTCCATATTCCTGCAAGTTTATTTACATCAAGTGTTCATCCAATATCCTTTTGAAATAATTCACCTTCTCTGCTTCCACCACCCTCGGAGGCAATGATTTCCAGGCCATTACCACTCGTTGTGTAAAAATGTTGTTCATCACATCCCCCTTAACTCTTGCCCTCAATCTTAACTCCAGTCCTTGTACCATCAGCTAATGGGAACATCTTTTCCTGTCTACCTTATCCAAACAGGTCATCATCTTGTATACATGTATCAAATCTCCCCTCAATCTCCATTACTCCAAGGAAGACAATCCCAGCTTTTACAGACTATACTGTACTGAAAATCCTCCATCTCTGGAACCATTAAAGTAACCCTCCTCTACACCCTGTCAATGACCCTCACATCCTTCCTAAAGTGTGGTGAACAGAACTGGATGCAGTACTCCAGTTGGGGCCTAACCAGAGCTTCATAAAGTTACAGCATAACTTTCCTTCTTCTGAACTCACCACCTCTATCTATGTAGCCCAAGATCCCATATGCTTTACTGACGACTCTCTCAATATATCCTGCCACCTTCAGGGATCTATGTGCATGAACCCCATGTCCCTTTGTCTCTGCACACTCTTTCGAACTTTACCATTAAGTGTATATTGCCTCTCCCTGTTACTTCTGATAAAATGCAGCACTTGACACTTGTCTGTATTAAATTCCATTTGCCTCTCGTCTGCCCATTCTGCTAGCCTATCTCTGTCCTCTTACATCGATTGGTATCAACCTCAATGCCTGCCCCGCCTCCAAGTTTGGTATCACCTGCAAATTTTGAAATGTTTCTCTGTAAGCCATTATCCAAATCATTTATACATATCAGAATAAAACAGTGTTCCTAGCACTAACCCTTGGGGAACACTACTGTCTATTTTTCTCCAGTTTGAATAACAACTATTTACCGCAACTCACTGTTTTCGGTCATTAAGTCAGTTTTATATCCAAGCTGACACTGACCTTCCTTTTCCATCAGCATCAATTAACTGTCCAATTCTCACAAACAGATTGTGAAATAAAGTACAAATTCAGATTAAAATTAAGTGAAATGCTAAATGTAAAATTAACAAATTGTTGGAAAGAGATCGACTCTTAGATCACTTAAAATTCAATCTCTCGATAACTTTACTGCATTTAGTACTCTGTCCAAGCAGGACTCCCTAAAACTGGACTCAGTGCAGCTTATTGCATTTAGGGTTTGGGGAGAGAATTCCAAAGCTCAGGGATGAGACCAGAAAGTGCTGGAAATACTCAGCAGGTCTGGCAGCATCTGTGTAGAGAGAAACAGAGTTAATGTTTCCGGTCTCTGACCCTTCATCAGAACTGGTAAACGTTAGGAATGTAACAGTCTGTAATTTAATCTATCCCCTCTCTGTCCCATCACAGTCCCTCCTTCTTGTTCTTCTTCCCCCTTCCCCTTTTTCACTTGCTCAAAGACTGTTACATTTCTAACGTTTACCAGTTCTGATGAAGGGTCACAGATCTGAAACATTAACTCTGTTTCTCTCTGCACAGGTGCTGCCAGACCTGCTGAGTATTTCCAGTGTTCAGCATCCGCAATATTTTGCTTTTATTTTAGTGTTTAATTCACTGACATTTATCTTCCAGGAATTACTCCCTGGAAGTTCTGCTCTCCTCTTCCAGAGTGTAGGGCCGCGGCAGCTGAAGGCAGGACCACCAATGGTAGAGCAATTAAACTCGGAGATGCTCAAGAGGCCAGAAATAGATGAGTGCAGATATCTCGGAGGGTTGTCGGGCTGGAGGAGATTACACAGATAAGGAGGAGTGAGATAATGAAGGATTTGAAAAGAAGGCTGAGAGTTTTAAAATTGAGGTGTTGCTGACCAGGAGCCAATGTAGGTCAGTGAGTCCAGGGGGTAATGGGTGAACAGGACTTGGTGTGAGTTAGGACATGGGCAGCAGTGCATTGGATCACCTCAGGGTGATGGAGGGTAGAATGTGGGAGACCAGCCAGGAGTGTGTTGGACTAGTCGAGTCTACAGGTAACACAGGCAAGGGGGAGTGTTTCATCAGCAGAAGAGCTGAGAGAGGGGCAAAGTTGGGTGATGATATGGAAGTGTAAGTAGGCTGTTTTAGTAATATTTAGCAGGAAGCTCGTCGCAGCGTCAACTATGAAACCAGGTTGTGAACAGTTTGCTTTAGTTTCAGACAGTTGCCAAGGAGAGAGATCCAGTCTGTAGCTAGGAAACTTTTGACATGGGGTTTGAAAACAACGGCTGCAGTCTTCCTAATATTTACTTGGCATGGCAGATGTGTGAGGTGATACATTGTCGGAAGATTTGATATATATTATCCGTTCATGGGATGTGGGTGTCGTTGACTAGGCCAGCATTTATTGTCCATCCATAATTGCCCTTGAGAAGGTGATGTTGAGCTGCATGCAGATGAATGACCAGGGATAATACAAGCTGAATGGCACAACTTTAAAGCTATTGAGAGTAACAGAGAGACCTGAGGTGTTTGTATGCAATCTTCGAAAGTAACTGGACAGGTTAACAAACAGTTCACAAAGCAAATAGATTCCTAAGCTTGATTAATAGAGACACAGAGTAGACAGGCCAGGATATTGTGTTAACCCTGTAGAAAAGACTAGTCCGGCTCCATCTGTAGTATTGTGTCCAATACTGGAAACCACACTTTAGGAAGGACATGAAACCTTGGAGAGGGGACAGAAGAGTTTTACTGGAACTTTTCCAGGGATGGGGGATTACAGTTATGTAGCTGGGATTGTTTTCCTTGGAGCAGGGACATTTACAAGGTGATCAGATAGGGATATTTAACATCATGAAGGGTTTATGTAAATTATATAATGTTTCTAATGTATGAAGGGCCATTAACCAGAGGACATAGATTTATGGTGATTGGAAAAAAGAAGCAGAGTTGACATGGGGATTATTGTAATGCAATTTTTGTTTCGGATTTGCAAATTATTGTATGATAGGCTGAAGGATACAGATTCAAAAGTAGATTCAAAAAGTGATTTGGTTAGATATTAAGGGGAAAAGATCAAGGATCTGGGAAAGATCCAGGGTGTGGAACTCACTGGAAACTCATCAAAAGAGCCAGCACAGACTTCATAGACCAAATGACCCCCTTCCATGCAATGCTATTATATGTTTCTATGACTTTTCCTGCCTGTACTTTTACAATTTTCCTATCGTTTCAAAAGGTGTTTGATAAAGTACGATATAACAGCCGTGTGACCCAATTAGAAACACATGGGATTAAAGGGCCAAAGTCAGCCGGGGCTCAGTTTGTAGCTCTCTCCCCTTTCAGTCACAAGCTTCCAGGATCAAGTGTCATGAAATGACTTTTTCACAAGAATCAAGGCTGACACTGCAGCGACAGTACTGAGGGAGTATTGCGCTATCAGATGAGCAGTCTTTCGAATGAAACGTTAAACCAAGGCCCCATCTGCCCTCTCAGGTGGATGCTAATGATCCTATGGGATTATTTAGAAGCAGATCAGGGGAATTATTCCCTGTGGCCTGGACAATATTTATCCATCAAGCAACATCATAAAAACAGATCTGGTCATTATCACATTGCTGCTTGTGGGATCTTGCTGTGCGAAAATTGGCTGCCCTTTTTCCAACAGTACAAGAGTGAGTCGGCATTATAAGGAAACGTTGATTGTCACTCGCTTTGGAACATGCAGTTGTCATGAAAGGCGCTACATAAATGGAAGTCCTTTTTTTTCTTTTTCAATCCCAGCATGCAAGAAATTAGTTAGGTGACAGGTATCAGAGAGTAGGGAATAATGGCTGTTTTTCAGCTGGAGCAAAGTACACAGTGGGGTTCCCCAGGGTGACTGTTGGGATCCCTGGTGTTGCATGCTAATGCAGTGGGCTTGTGTACAGAGGGGGTAATGTCCAAGTTTTCAGATGGAAGGAAACTCAGAAATGTTAATAAACAGTGAGAAGGACAGTAACAGACTTCAGGAGGACAGAGACTGACAGGTAAAATGGGCAGGAACATGGCAGATGGAATTTAACACATTGAAATGTGAAGTGAGACATTTGGGTAGGAAGTATGAGAAGAAAAAAATATAAAATAAATGATACCATTATAGAGTGAGTGCATGATTAGAGAGACCTAGGGTGTAAACACACAGATCTTAGTTAGTAGCATGCAGTGTCCTTGGTGTTAGAGAGAGACACAGAGTAATAAAACTCAGGAGGAAATGCTGATATTTATACATCATTGGTTAGGTCCCAGATGGAGAATTGTGTCCAATTCTGATCACCACACATTGGTAAGGATGTCAAGGACGTAGTGAAGATACAGAGGTGAATTACGAGAATGGTACCAGGGATCTGGGAATACAGTTACGTGGATAGATTCGAAAAGCTGGGATTGTTCTCATTAGAGCAGTGATAGGTAAGGGGAGATTTGATATAAAATTCAAAATTATGAAGGGTTTTGATAAGGTAATCAATGTGAAACTGTTTCCAGTGTCAGAAACAGGGTTGGCACAGTGGTGCAGTGGTTAGCACTGCAGCCTCATATTATGGGTACTGCCTGTGTGGAGTTTGTGTGTTTCCTCCCTCAGCCAAAAGTCTTGCAGGTTGATAGGTAAATTGGCCATTATAAATTGCCCCTAGTACAGGTAGGTGGTAGGGGAATATAGGGACAGGTGAGGATGTGGTAGGAATATGGGATTAGTGCAGGATTAGTGTAAATGGGTGGCTAATGGTCAGCACAGACTCGGTGGGCCGAAGGGCCTGTTCCAGTGCTGTGTATCTAAATCCAAAAATCTAACGTTCAGTATTAAGAAGACACAGACTGAAGGTAATTGACAAAAACCAGAGGTGAAATGAGGAGAATTTTCTTCCACAGCGAGTTGTTGGGATCTGGAATTCACTGGCTGAAAACATGGTGGAAGCAGATTCAATAATATCATTCAAAAGGCAATTTAGCAAATACTTGAAAAGGAAAAGAAAAACAGGAGTCTGGGGAAAGAGGAGGAAAGAGGAACTAATTAGATGGCTCTTTCGAAGAGACAGCACTGACACAAAGGGCCGAATAGCCTTCTTCTGTGCTGCATCAATCTCTTATTTTATGAGCAAGAGAAAGTGAGTGAAGAGAGAGAGAAAGACAGAGTGTGAGAAAGTGTGAAAGAGAGAACAGCAAATAGAAATAGAGAGTACGTCGTGTTTTTGGGCAGAGGGATCATGATCTGCCCGTGCCCGTTCCTGTTGAGGCAGGTGACAAACACACTTCCTGCTGCCTCCTCATTTCCATGAATTCTACGTGCCACCCCGGGTAACCCGCGCTGCTGTCTGTCTGGATGCTTAACAGGGCCCTAAAGGTGTGTGAGGCTGACACATGTTTCAGCCAGGTTCAGCTTTTAAACGCAGTCTGTCCCTCTTAAAGAGGTGATGCACTGATTCACTGGGGGCTGCTGGTGCTCACTGTGAATTCTGCAATTGGAGACAAGGTAAATAGCACACTGCAACACAGGGTTCTGTGGTTCACGGATGTGGGGATGGATGTCTTAGTTACGAAGGGTGACAGGAGGAGAGAGGCTCTGTTTCCGTGTGGTGGGGTGGAGACTCTCAAGGAACGTCCTCTGAAGGGGATCAGTGAAGGTGGCCAGGGAGGTCAATGCAAGAATTCTCGCCACGAGAATCTGGCAGCAGAGCCAGAAGAAGTTTAATGAGCTCATACGGGTGGTCAATGTCATTGAATTAATCTCCAAATGGCACCTCCTACCCCCAACATCACCAACCTCTCACACTGCTCAATACACCACACCCCCGTCACTCACCCATCAGCAGTCCCTAACACTCAGGACTCACACCTAACATTCACATACTCCACCTCACCCTCACACACCTTGTACTGATAGCAGTCTCACACCCACCTCTCACTGCCTCCAATTACCTCCAGCTATTCAGCTATGGCAGGCATATCATCAAAACACAATGTAACACAATCATTAATATTCTGCCTCCTTTCTTGCAGGACAAGGGGACCCATAATCACAGGGAGCAGCAAGTGAACCGGCGAGTGCCAGGCATACCTTCATCCCCTGAGCTTGAGGGAGGAGATGGTTCTTCACATCATGGGACCGGCTGTGACAGAGCCCGTGGCATCCGGCATCGCCGAGAGCATTCAGGATGATGCTATGTTCCTGCCTTATGCCCCTTCTTAACTCCCACCTCCCCCCACATCCTGCTGACTGGGATGATGTACAAGCTGCAGATGGTGGGATCATGGACTTCCTGCTTTCCAACCCACCCACAATCTCTCATCCCAATACGATCCTTCTGATTTTACACTTCCCAACGGTACCCCAAAACTGCCAGCTTCCCAGTCACAGCAGCTCCAGGAGACAGAGAGAGAGCATCCGCACAGGACTGATGGTGAAGCCCCATCACTTAGTCTGATACTCACAGCCTCCAGCTCAAATACTTCCACTGTGTGTGCCTTAGAGGCTGGTATAGAGTCGGAATCTGCACATGCTGATTCACGGAAAACGCACGAACTGCAGCCAGGGCAGGGGGAAAGGATTGTGCATGTGGCAGCTCCCGGACAGCGAGGTCACAAACGTGTTATAATACACAGGACTCAGATCAGAACATTACTGGGCTGCTGCCTATGTCGAGGTGGTACAGTTTGAATCGAAGCCCTCAAGGCCCAGAGCTGCTCGAGGACATCCTGCAAGGTCATCTGCAGTCTCCCCGAATGAAAGTCAGCAGTCTTCCACCAGCCATGCTGCAGTCACTAGGGAAACACTGGGGAGCACGAGGCAAATCGAGGGAAGGCACAAGACAGAGACTAAGGGAATATACAAGGGTGAATAGTTCCATTTTTCTTTTGTATAATTGGATGTGTTGTTGGATAAAGATGCTACTGAAAAGGTTTATGTTGGTGGTTTTTATTACAGGATGGTGACCAAGGGGACACTGTGATGGGGTGTCTCAGATGGGTGAAATGGTGGAGATTGGGGGATCCATGGTGGGAAAGGGAAGTTGTCTTATGGGAAACAAAATCTTAGCAGGGACTCTCCGACAGCTTGTCTAGTTCGAAGGCGTCCAGGAAATATCCTCCCTGTGTCCTCCTCCTCCTCCTGAGGTGTCCTCCGGATTCCTGGTGCCAATGCCTGTGTCCTCATGATGGTGATGATATGAAGGGTGCAGCAGAACACCATGAACTTGGACACCTGCTTCAGTGTGTACTGGAGGGCTCTCCCCGTGCGGTTCAGACATTGAAAGCATTGCTTCATCACATCGATGGCCTGTCCCACCATGTTCCTGGTGACTCCATTGCTCACATTATACACATGTTAATTGTGGGAGGTTGGGTGGCGGTGGTAGGTGGTTTGGGGATGTAGAAACATGAGCTGCGTCGAGACGGTTTTTTTCTTTGCCTCCGAGGAGCCACATTCTGGTTCTGTATGGAAGCCCTAAGTGTTGAGAATGGCTGACTGCTTCAGAATGAAGGTATGGTGGCTGCTGACAGGGTAGTGAACATTCACCAACATGATGTACTGGGCATGCTCACACACCAACTGTTCATTAATGGAGTGAGAGTTCTTTCAGTTCCTGTACCTCTCCCCATTGACATGGGGCCCCCGCAGAGACACCTACACCATCAGGATTCCCGCTATCCTGACAAAGCCACGGGATCTCTCATTCTGCTTCTCCCTGCTGAGCGAAAAAACGATGACATAGATGGTCACCCTCACCTCCCAGAATTATCAATGGGAATGGACAACACACAGGCCTCGCAACTACTGGTCAGTTAGTTTAACATCAGTGGTGAGGAAGGTTTTAGAAACTAAATCAGCGGGAAAAAAATCAACACACACTAGGAGATGTTTGAGTTAATTAAGGGTTGTCTGCACGGATTTTTAAAAAGCAGATCATGCTTTCATGAACTAATTGAATTTATTTTGATGAAGTAACAGAGCAGGTTGATGAAAAGAATGTGGTGAATGGTCTACATGGATTTTAAGAAAGCGTTTGATGAAGTACCACACAAAAGGATGTGGAAGCTTTAGAGAGGGTGCAGAGGAGATTTACCAGGATGCTGCCTGGACTGGAGTGCATGTCTTACGAAGAAAGGTTGAGGGTGCTCGGTCTTTTCTCATTGGAACGAAGAAGGATGAGAGGTAACTTGACAGAGGGGGTACAAGATGATGAGGGGCATAGATAGATTGGATAGCCAGAGGCATTTTCCCAGGGCAGAAAGGGCTATCACCAGGGGGCATAATTTTAAGATGATTGGAGGAAGGTTTCGGGGAGATGTCAGAGGTAGGTTCTTTACACAGAGAGTGGTGGGTGCGTGGAACGCACTGCCAGCGGCGGTACTAGAAGCAGATACATTAGGGACATTTAAGCGACTCTTGGATAGGTACATGGATGATAGTAGAATGAAGGGTGTGTAGGTAGTTTGATCTTAGAGTAGGTTAAAGGTTCGGCACTACATCGTGGGCCGAAGGGCCTGTACTGTGCTGTACTGTTCTATGTTCTATGTTCTAAAATGTTGGATAACAAAATTGAATCACATGGATTAGCATCCAATTGGATCAAATATTGATTGATGGAAAGAAAAGGGTGAGTAGTGTTAAATGGTTGTTTTTCAGACTGGAGGATGGTAGGCAGTGATGTTCCCCAAGGGTCAGTGTTAGGACCACTTTTTTTTTGCTATATATAAATGACTTGGATCTTGGAATACAGAGCAGAATTTCAAGGCTTGCCAATGACACCGAACTTGGACGCGTGGCAAACACTGAGGATGACACAAACTGCCTGCAACAGGATATCGACAATCCAGCAGAATTAACAGAGAAATGGCAGGTGGAATTTAATACAGAGGAGTATGAGGTGATGCCTTTTGCCAGAAGGAATAGGAAGGCAATATAGACTTAATGACACAGTTCTGAACATTGTGCAGGAGCAGAGGGACCTGGGGCTCCATATGCATTTATCATTGCAGGCGGCAGGACATATTAGGAGAGTGTTTAGTAAAACATATCAGATCTTGGAGGCAAGGATACAAAAGCAGGGAAACATAGAAACATAGAAAATAGGAGCAGAAGTAGGCCATTCTGTCCTTCGAGCCTGCTGCGCCATTCGTTATGATCATCGCTGATCATCCAACTCAGTAATCTTTTCCCCACATATCCTTTGATCCCTTTAGAACCAAGAGCTATATCTAACACCTTCTTAAAAACATACAATGCTTTGGCCTCGACTGCTCCCTGTGGTTGCGAATTCCACAGGCTCACCACTCTCTGGGTGAAGAAATTTCTCCTCATCTCAGTCCTGAAAGGTTTACCCCTTATCCTTAGACTGTTACCCCTGGTTCAGGACACCCCAACATCGGGAACATCCTTCCTGCATCTAGTCTGTCCAGACTGATTATAATTCTGCAGGTTTCTATGAGATCCCTCCCTCACTGTTCTGAACCCCAGCGAATATAATCCTAACCGACTCAATTTCTCCTCATACATCAGTCCCGCCATTCCAGGAATGAGTCTGGTAAACCTTCGCTGCACTCCCTCGATTGCAAGAACCTTCTTCCTCATATATGGAGACCAAAACTGAACACAATATTCCAGATGTGACCTCACCAAGGCTCTGTATAATTGCAGCAAGACATCCCTGCTCCTGTACACGAATCCTCTCGTTATAAAGGCCAGCGTACCATTTGCCTTTTTACCGCCTGTTACACCCGCATGCATACCTTCAGCAACTCATGTACGAGAACATCAATAATTCCCTTCTCTCAGTTTATACCAGTTCTGATAATAATCTGCCTTCCTAATTTTGCTACCAAAGTGGATAACCTCACATTTGCCCACAATTATACTGCATCTTCCATGCATTTGCCCACTCACTCAACTTGCCCAAATCACATTGAAGCCTCTATGGTTCCTCCTGACAACTCACCCTCCCACCCAATTTTATGTCATCTGAAAATTTCGAGATATTATATTTAGGTCCCTCATCTAAATCATTAATATATATTGTGCGCAGCTGGGGTCCTAACACCGATCCCTGTGGTACCCACTGTTCACGTTCTGCCATTCAGAAAATGACCCATTTGTTCCTACTCTTTGTTTCCTGTCTGGCAACCAATTTTCTATCCATCACAATAAACTACCCCCAATCCCATGTGCTTTAATTTTACACGCTAATCTCTTATATGGTACTTTGTCAAAAGCGTTCTGAAAGTCCAAATAAACCATATCCACTGGCTCCCCCTCATCAACTCTACTAGTTACATCATCGAAGAATTCCAGTAGATTTGACAAGCATGATTTCATTTTCGTAAATTCATGATGACTTTGTCCAATTCTACCACTGTTCTCCAAGTGCTCTGCTATAAAATCTCTGATAATGGCTCCAGGATTTTCCCCTCTTTCGACGTCATGCTCATTGGTCTATAATTCTCTGTTTTCTCTATATATCCCTTTTTAAAGAGTGGGGTTACATGAGCTACCGTCCAATCTGTAGGAACTGTTCCAGAGTCCATGGAATCTATGAAGATGTCCACCAGTGCATCCACTATTTCTAGGGTCACTTCCTTAATTATTCTTGGATTAAGATTATCAGGCCCAACACCATTTCTCTACTAATACTGATGTATTTAACTTCCTATCTCTCACTAAACCCTGTGTTCCCCAACATTTCTGGTTTGATATTTGTGTCCTCCTTTGTGAAGACAGAATCAAAGTAGATGGTCACTTAGATGGTCAGCCATTTCTTTGTTCCGCATAATAAATTCCCCTGTTTCTGAGTGTAAGGGACCTACATTTGTCTTCACCAATTGTTTTCTCTTCACATACCTATAGAAACTTTTACAATCAGTTTTTATGCCCCCACAAGCTTACTCACGTACTCTATTTGCTGCTTCTTAATCAATCCCTATGTCCTCCTTTGCTGAATTCAAAACTGCTCCCAATATTCAGGTCTGTTGTATTTTTTTTCCCTGGAGAATTTGTGTGCCTCTTCCTTGGATCTAATGTTATCTCTAATTTCCCCTGAAAGCCATAATTTGGCTACCTTTCCCGTTTTTTTTTCTTTTGTGCCAGGTATGCTGTTATAGATGCTATGCTGAAACTTTGTAATGCTGTGGTTAGACTCCAACTGGAGAGCTCTGTCCAGTTCTAATCACCACACTTGAGGAAGGATGTAAAGGTCCTTGAGAGAGTGCAGTGGAGATTTACCAGAATTGTTTCAGGGATAGGGGGTTTAGTTACAAGGTTAGTTTGGAGAAGCTGGATTTGTTGTCCCTGGAGCAATGGGGATTGAGATAGATTTGATAGAGGTGTACACGATTATTATTAGCTTAGATAAGATATTGAAGGAAAAGCTGTTCCCGTGATGAAACACGGACTAGGGGTCACAAATGGAACATTTTGGGTAAGAGATGCAGGTGGAATATGAGGAAGAACTTTTTAACACAGTGGATGGTAACGATCTGGAACTCACTGCCCATGAGAGTGGTGGAAGCCGAGACAATCAATGACTTCAAAAGGAAACTGGGTGGAACCTGAAGGAAATGCACTTACAGGGCTACGGGGATTGAGCAGGGGATTGCGACTGACTGGATTGTTCCACATAGAACCGGAAATGATGGGCGAATGGCCTCCTTATGTGTCGTAAATGACGCTGTGACTCCATCAACCTCTACTACTCTATACTGGATATGTCTCCTGCTGTTGCCTGGAAATATCCAAATACATAGAGTTTCAATGAAACTGTGATCTTAACGTCCACTGACAGCTCCGTCATCACTCTGGTGTGAGGCTCCATGTGTTGCAGGAGGTGACACCGCTCTGTGACTAACTCCTTTTTGAATCAGAGTCACCTCACACACTGCTCCTGGGGCAGGTAAGGTAGGGAAAGTGCTCTTGGAAAACCCAGGGTGGGTAGGGTAAAGCCTCTTCCTCCTCCCTCTTTAGAGAGCACCCCCTCTCAACATCCTCTGCTCCATTTGTTGGTCAAGTTACAGACCCAGAGACACTGCAACTACAGTCCCCATACCTCGTCCAGAGTTGGGTCACCAAATCCTCTGTCCTCCCTGAATGTCTGCAGCAGCTCACAACACAACCTCCAGAAAAACATCCACAGCACCTCCACTAACTTTACAATAGCAAAAGTAAGTCAAAAGCCCCTCACCTGTAAGTTGGATGTCTGGTCCTTTTAAATAACACTAGAGGGGCTCCTCGTGCTGCTGAATATATGTTCAGCTGAGAATGACTAACACAGGCGGTCAGTGGACATGCACAGGCCAAGTTTCAAAGACATACATCAAAGCTGCTGCAATGGCTGATTGGCACCATATTCAGACCCTTCCTCACACTACCAGCACATGCTTGATAAACCAGGTCTAAATCCCAGTCCAGCGCTAAATCCCTGTCCAGCATGGAGCACTGGAAGTGACCGGCAGCTCAGCTCATACCATTTTATGGATCCAAGCGTCCATGACGTTGGGCCCTGTGGAGCTGTGGAGCTGAAAATCGTGGTCAATGGGAGAATAAAGAGGGGGTGAAGTTTATTTTTAAAGCTAATTGAAGAAAATACTAGAAGGCCAAAAGGAATATGGGAACAGTCAGGGGAATGGGACTAACAGGAGGGGTGAGGCCATGGAGGGATTCAAACACATGAATGAGAATAATAAAATTAAAGTGCTGCCAGACTGGGAGTCAATGTAAATCAGTGAGCACAAGGGTGATGGGTGATCGGGATTGGTGTGAGTTAGAATACAGGCAGCAGAGTTCTGGATGGGCTGTGGTTTATGGAGGTTTATAAATGGGAGGGTGACCAGGATAGACTTGGAATAGTCAAGTGTGTATTTAACAAAGGCACAGATGAATGTTTATGCAGCAGATGGGCTGAGGCAGAGGTGGAGATGTGTGTTAGTACAGAGGTGATAGTAGGCAGGGTTGGTGAGAATATGGAGATGAACTCAGCTCAGATTTAAATGGAACACAGAGGTTGCAAACTGTCTGGTTCAGCCTCAGATATTTGGCAATGAGGAGATCATGGTTCATGGATAGTGGATGGAATTTCTTATGGAGACCAATGACAACTGCACTCTTCCCAAATTTAAATAGCAAGAACATTATTTCAGTGAAACAAATTTTACAGATCTCATAGCAGGAAATAGAGACTTACCAGGGACAGCAACAGCAGCAAAGATGGGAGAGTAAATTACAAGCACTCTAATGGACATAGCAATGGTTTATAGAGCTAATATCTGGGGACAGAAATTTGCCAGGAATAGCAACAGCAGCAATGAGGGCAGCGGAAATGACAAGAATGGTAATGCAGTTAAACATGGTTTATAGAATTAATAGCTAGATACAGAGACTTACTAGGGACACCAATAATAGCCAGGAAGGGGTAGTAAATGTATTGAATATTCCTCAGTGAGTAATAGATCCGAATGTTTAATGAGAACTGATCATAATCTGCAGAAAGAAAGTTAAACTCCCATATGAAACTCCTGCTCATTGTTGTAACATTCCAATCTATTGTACTCTGATTATGATCTTTCCTCTTCCTCTCTCCAGAGCCGCTGATCCCTCTTAGTGCCGGGAGTGATGTGATACTCCCACTGACACTATGTGATAACACATTGAAAGGAGTCCCTTATTAATAGAAGAGGGAAATCTTCCAGTGACACAATTAGGGTCCATGGCGACTGACATTAATTGCAGTCACTGAACAAACAGGTTCAGTGAACCCCTTTCAATCCAACACTTTTTGTATCACAATAAACTAGAACATTTACCCGGTCTGGATGGGAATTCTGAGGGTTGGTGAGAGAAGGAATGGTGCAAATGGAAGAAGCACTGCACAGAATCTGTCAATTCTCTCTGGATATAGGAGTGATGACAGAGCACTGGAGGGCTGCAAATTATACACCTAGTTTACAAAAAGGAGGGATGTGGTAAACCCTGTACTGTCCAGTCAATCTGACGTCAGTGGTGGTGAAATTTCACAACCCAGGACAGAAATATTATTTGCTTGGAAAAGCATAGCATAATAAATTTCTAGCCGCATGGATATGCTAATGACAATTCATGTCTGGCAAAGTTCAGCAAGAACTTATCCCAAGGTACTTCACAGCAGCATTATGAAACAAAGTATAACACTTAACCACCAAGGGAGATATTAGGTTAGGTGACCAAATGTTTGGTCAAAGAGGCAAGTTTTAAAGGAGTGTCTTAAAGGATAAAAGCGAGGTGGAGAGATGGAGGGATGGAGCTGTGAAGGGAGCGTATTCCAGAGCTTTGGGCCGAGGCAACTGAAGGTGTGGCCACAATGGTGGAGTAATTAAAATCAGGGATGCACAAGAGGCCAGAATTAGAGAAGCAGAGATATCTCAGAGGTTTGTGGGGCTGGAGGGGATTCCAGAGTTAGTGAGGGGTGAGGCAATGGAGGGATTGGAAAACAAGAATGAGAACTTTAAAATCAAGACATTGCTTGACTGTGAGCTGATGTAGGTCAGTGATCGGGGAATGAGACTTTCTGTGAGTTAAGGCACAGGCAGCAGAGTTTTAGATGACCTCAAGGTTACAGATAGTAGAATGTGGGAGAATGAGTTCGAATAGTCCAGTATACAGGTAATGAAAGCATGACTGAGAGCTTCAGCAGCGGATGAGTTAAGACAGGGGTGAAATCAGGCAATGTTATTGAAGTGGAAATAGGTGGTGATAGTGATGGCACGAATATAACGGTGGAAGCTCATTTCGTGGTCAACTGTCACAGAATCACAGAATTGTTACAGGCGGCCATTCAGTCCATCGTGTCTGCACTGGCTGTGCAAAAGAGCAATTCATCTAGTGTCACTCCCCTGCCTTCTCCCTGTAACTCTGTACAAACTTCCTTTTCAGACAGCTATCCAACTTCCTCCTGTTTACCTCGATTGAATCTGCCTCCACCACACTCTCAGGCAGCACATTCCAGATCTGAAGCACTCGCTGTGTGAAAAAGTTTTCCTCATGTCACTTCTGCTTCTTTTACCAATTACTTTTATTCTTTGCCCTCTCGTTTTAGAACCTTTCAGGAGTGGGGACAGTTTTTCCCTATCCACTCTGTCCAGACACCTCATAATTGTGAATACCTTTTTTTCAAATCTCCTCTCAGCCTTCTCTTCTCTAAGGAAAATGTTCCCAGTTCTCTAGTCTCTCTTCATAACTGATATTCTTCATCTCTGGAACCATTCTTGTGAATGTTTATGTACACTCCCCAATGTCTTCACGTTACCTAAAGTGTGGTGCCCAGAACTAGACGTAATACTGCCACTGAGGCCAAACTAGTGTCTCATACAAGTTCAAAATAACCTCTTTGCTTTTGCATTCCATGCTGCTGTGAATAAAGCACAGGATACTGTCTGGTTTATTAACCACTCTCAACCTCTCCTGCCAACTTCAATGACCCATGCATATATACACCCAGGTCCTGTGCTCCTGCACCCCCTTTAGAGTTGTACAATTTATTCTATATTGCCTCTCCATGTTCTTCCTATCGAAATGAATCACATCACATTTCTCCACATTGAACTTCATCTGCCACCTGTCTGTCCATTTCACCAACTTGTCTATGTCCGTTTGAATTTCTACACTATCCTCCTCACAGTTCACAATGCTTCCAAGTTTTGCATCATCTGCAAACTTTGAAATTGTGCCCTGTGCACCAAGGTCCAAGTCATTAATATTTGTCAGGAAGAGAAACGATCCCAACATTGATCCCTGGGGAACTCCACTACAAGTCTTAAATGAAAACAAAAAGTGCTGGAAAGACTCAGCAGGTCTGGAAGCATCTGTGGAGAGTGAAGCAGAGTTAACGCTTCAGGCCTGTGACCTTTCATCAGAATTGGCAAAGGTTAGAAAGGTCAGGTTTTAAGGAAATAAAGCAAGGGTGGGGCAAAAGAGAAAAAGGAGGTGTTGAAAGGACAGAGGGTCATAGAGATTAACTGACAAGGAGGTCATGGGGCAAAGGCAAAGAGAGTGTGCTTGTGGTGTGGTGAAAGACAAAGCGTTAGTGCAGCGAAGGTGTTAAATGACAAAATAATGAACAGCCCAAGCCAAAAGCAGCAACATAAAAAAATCCAGTTTAAGGCCAGGACATGGCAAAAAAAATGATAAAGCGAAATAATTAAAAGAGCCAGTCTTGATCTGAAATTATTGAACTCAATGTTCAGTCTGGAAGTCTGTAGAATGCCTAATCGGACAATGAGGTGTTGTTCCTCGAGCTGACGTTGATGTTCACTGAGAAAACGCCGCAGGCTGGGTTGTGGTTTATGGAGGTTTATAACTGGGAAGGTGACCATGATAGAACTGGAATAGTCACGTGTAGATTTAACAAAGGCACAGATGAGAGTTTATGCAGCAGATGGGCTGAGGCCGAGGTGGAGATGGCAGTTATTGCAGAGGTGGTAGTAGGCATGCTTGTTGATGGAGAGAATATGGAGGTGAAATCAGCTCAGGTTTAAATTACTACTGAGGTTGTAGACTGTCTTGTTCAGTCTCAGACACTGGCCAGTGAAAGGTAAGTGGTTCACATATAGGGTATGAAGTTTCTTATAGAGACCAATGACACTAGCTTCAGTCTTCAAAAAAATAAATAAATTCCAAATCAGTATTTCAGTGAAGCAAGGTTTACATATCTCATGGCTGGAACTGGAGTCTTACCGGGGCAACAACAGAAGCAAAGATGAGAGATTAAATTACACAAACCATAATGCGGATAGCAATGGTTATATAAAGATAATAGCTGGAGGGATACCAAAATCAGCAAGGGCAGAGTAAATGAGAAGTACAGTAATGCAGTTTAACATGGTTTAGAGAATGAAGAGCTGGATATAGAGACTTACCAGGAACACCAACGATAGCGAGGATGAGATAGTAAATGTATTGAATAATGTTCACTGCGTAATTGATGCGAGATGCTAATGGTAGCCGATCATAATACGCAGAAAGAGTGTCAAGATCCCAGGATAACCCCCTGCCCATTTTTGTAACATTACAATCTATTGTTCTCAGATTCTGACCCATTATTGTCAGATTCCAATCTATTGTCCTCAGATTCTGATCTATCCTCCCCCTCTCTCTGGAGACGCTGGTCCTTATTAGTGTCAGGGATGATGCTCCCACTCACACTATGTGAAAACACATTGAAAAGAGTCCCTTACTATTAGAAGATGGAGCACCTCCATTGAAATAATTAGGTTCCATAGAGAGTGACATTAATTACAGTCACTGAGCAAATAGATTCCGTTAACCTCTTTCATTCCGACACCTTGCATACCACAATAAAGCAGAAAATTTACTCTGGACAGGATGCGTGAGGGTTACTGAGGGAAGGAATGGTGAAAATAGTAGAGGCACTGGCCAGAATCTTTCAATCCTCCGTGGATATGGGAGCGATGACAGAGGACTGGAGCACTGTAATTGTTACACCCTGTTTAGAAAAGGAGAGATAGAGTAAACCCTGTAATTACTGAGCAGTCAGACACGCATCACTACTGGAGAAATTTCATGGGGTCACAACCCAGGAGAAATATATTCGTTTCTTTGAAAAACATACGATAACAAACAAGAAGCAGCAGGGGTCTGGCAATAACAAATCATGTTTGGCAAACTTCAACAACAATTTATATTTATATAGCGCCTTTAACATAATGAAATGTCCCAAGGTGCTTCCCGAAAATGAGATACTAGTTTAAAGCTTGGTCAAAGAAGTAGGTTTTAACGGGCGTGTTAAAGGATGAAAGCGAGGTGGAGAAGCGGAGAGGTGAAGGGAGGGTATTCTAGAACTTGGAGCCTCATTAGCTAAAGGTGCAGATAATAGTGGTGGAGTGATGAAAATCAGGGATGCACAAGTGGCCAGAATTGGAGATGCACAGATATCTTGGCGGATTGTGGAGCTGGAGGATATTACAGAGATAGGGAGCATATATAAGGAGCAAGAGGGTAACTAGAGAACTCAAGGACAAAGGAGGAAAGTTATGCGTGGAGTCAGAGAAAATGGGTGAGATTCTAAACGAGTACTTTGCATCGGTATTCACCGAGGAGAGGGACATGACGGATGTTCAGGTTAGGGACAGATGTTTGATTACTCTAGGTCAAGTCGGCATAAGGAGGGAGGAAGTGTTGGGTATTCTAAAAGGCATTAAGGTGGACAAGTCCCCAGGTCCGGATGGGATCTATCCCAGGTTACTGAGGGAAGCGAGAGAGGAAATAGCTGGGACCTTAACAGATATCTTTGCAGCATCCTTAAACACGGGTGAGGTCCCGGAGGACTGGGGAATTGCTGATGTTGTCCCCTTGTTTAAGAAGGGTAGCAGGGATAATCCAGATAATTATAGACCGGTGAGCCTGACGTCAGTGGTAGGGAAGCTGCTGGAGAAGATACTGATGGATAAGATCTATTCCCATTTGGAAGAAAATGGGCTTATCAGTGATAGGCAACATGGTTTTGTGCAGGGAAGGTCATGTCTTACCAACTTAATAGAATTCTTTGAGGAAGTGACAAAGTTGATTGATGAGGGAAGGGCTGTAGATGTCATATACATGGACTTCAGTAAGGCGTTTGATAAGGTTACCCATGGTAGGCTGATGGAGCAAGTGAAGGCGCATGGGGTCCAGGGTGTACTAGCTAGATGGATAAAGAGCTGGCTGGGCAACAGGAGACAGAGTAGGAGTGGAAGGGAGTTTCTCAAAATGGAGACGTGTGACTAGTGGTGTTCCATAGGGATCCGTGCTGGGACCACTGTTGTTTGTGATATACATAAATGATTTGGCGGAAAGTATAGGTGGTCTGATTAGCAAGTTTGCAGACGACAGTAAGATTGGAGGAGTAGCAGATAGTGAAGGGGACTGTCAGAGAATACAGCAGAATGTAAATAGATTGGAGAGTTGGGCAGAGAAATGGCAAATGGAGTTCAATCAGGGCTAATGCGAGGTGATGCATTTTGGAAGATCCAATTCAAGAGTGAACTATACAGTAAATGGAAAAGTCCTCGGGAAAATTGATGTACAGCGAGATTTGGGTGTTCAGGTCCATTGTTCCCTGAAGGTGGCAACGCCGGTCAATAGAGTGGTCAAGAAGGCATATGGCATGCTTTTCTTCATCGGACGGGGTATTGAGTACAAGGGTTGGCAGGTCATGTTACAGTTGTATAAGACTTTGGTTCGGCCACATTTGGAATACTGCGTGCAGTTCTGGTCGCCACATTACCAAAAGGATGTAGATGCTTTGGAGAGGGTGCAGAGGAGGTTCACCAGGATGTTGCCTGGTATGGAGGGCGCTGGCTATGAAGAGAGGTTGAGTAGATTAGGATTATTTTCATTAGAAATACGGAGGTTGAGGGGGGACCTTATTGAGGTGTACAGAATCATGCGAGGGAGAGACAGGGTGGATAGCAAGAAGCTTTTTCCCAGAGTGGGGGATTCAATTACTAGGGTTCACGAGTTCAAAGTGAGAGGGGAAAAGTTTAGGGGGGATATGCGTGGAAAGTTCTTTACGCAGAGGGTGGTGGGTGCCTGGAATGCGTTGCCAGCGGAGGTGGTAGACGCGGTCACGATAGCGTCTTTTAAGATGTATCTAGACAGATACATGAATGGGCAGGAAGTAAAGAGATACAGATCCTTAGAAAATAGGTGACATGTTTAGATAGAGGATCTGGATCGGCGCAGGCTTGGAGGGCCGAAGGGCCTGTTCCTGTGCTGTAATTATCTTTGTTCTTTGTTCTATGGAGGTATTTAAAACGAGGATGAGAATTTTAAAATCAAGACATTGCTTGACTGGGAGCCATGTCGGTCAGCGATAGAGGAAGAAAACTTGGTGTGAGCTAGGACATGGGCAGCAGAGTTTTGGATGACCTCAAGTTTACAGAGTGTAGAATGTGGGAGATCAGCCAGGAGTGAGTTGAAATAGTTATGCACAGAGGTAACAAATGCATGAATCAGGGAATCACATAATTATTACAGCACAGAAGGAGGCTATTCAGTGTATCATGTACACATCGGCTCTCCGAAAGAGCAATTAACCTTGTGCCATTCCCCGCCTTCTCCCCATAACCCTGCACATTCTTCCTTTTCAGATAACAGTCTCATTGCATTTTGAATGCTTCAATTGAACCTGTCTCCATCACATTCTCAGGCAGTACATTCCAGTCCTTAGCCATTCCTTGCGTGAAAAAGTATTGCCTCATGTCACTTCTGCCTCTCTTACCCATTAATTTCAATCTGTGCCCTCTCGTTCTCGATTCTTTTCACGAGTGGAAACAGTTTCTCTCTATCTCCTCTGTCCAGACCCCTCATGGTTTTGAACAACTCTATCAAATCAACTCACCTCTCAGCCTTCTCTTCTCCAAGGAAAATGATCCTAACTTCTCCTGTCTATCTTCATAACTGAAATTCCTCATGCCTGGAAGCATTCTCATGGATCTTTTCTGTACTCTCTCCAATGCCCTCACAATCTTCCTAAAGTGTGGTGCCCAGAATTGGACAGAATACTTCAGCTGAGGCTGAATCAGTGTTTTATATAAGTTCAACATAACTTCCTTGCTCTTGTACTGAATGTCCCTGTTAAT
Organism: Heterodontus francisci; assembly: GCF_036365525.1. Classification (NCBI taxonomy): domain Eukaryota; kingdom Metazoa; phylum Chordata; class Chondrichthyes; order Heterodontiformes; family Heterodontidae; genus Heterodontus; species Heterodontus francisci. Next base: position 1,990,236 of record NW_027141111.1, read on the forward strand.
AAAGCCCAGGATACTGTATGCTTTATTAAATGCTCTCTCAACCTCTCCTGCCAACATCAATGACTTATGCACATATACACCTCGGTCTCTCTGCTCCTTTAGAATGGTGCCCTTTATTTTACATTATCTCAATATTCATCCTACCAAAATGAATCACTTCATATTTCTCTGCATTGAAATTCATCTGCCACCGACTGCCCATTCCACCAAGTTGTCTAAGTACTTTTGAAATTCAACACCATCCTCCTCACAGTTCACAATGCTTCCACGTTTCGTATCATCTGCAAACTCTGAATTTGTGCCCTGAACACCATGGTCTTGGTCAGTTACCTTCTTTGGCCTCCTTGTCTCGAGAGAAAATGTATAAGCGCCTGGAGGTGGTCAGTGGTTTGTGGAGCCGCACCTGGAGTGGCTATAAAGGCCAATTCTAGAGTGAATTGGCTCTTCCACAGGCGCTGCAGATAAAATTGGTTGTCGAGGCTATTTCACGGTTGGCTCTCTCCTTGTGCTTTTGTCTTTTTTCCTGCCAACTGTTAAGTCTCTTCGACTTGCCATTCTTCAGACACGCCATTCTGGCTATCTGCTAGCACTAGAGATCACTGGCAATTTACTCCCACAACTTGTGGTCAATGTCACAGGACTTCGTTTCGCGTTTGCAGATCTCTTTAAAGCAGCGACACGGATGGCCGGTGGGTCTGATACCAGTGACAAGCTCGCTGTACAATGCGTCATTGGGGATCCTACCATCTTCCATGTGGCTCACATGGCCAAGCCATTTCAAGCGCTGCTGACTCAGTAGGGTGTATATGCTGGGGATATTGGGCGCCTCGAGGACTTCCACGTTGGAGATATGGTCCTGCCACCTGATGCCAAGGATTCTCCGGAGGCAGCGAAGATGGAATGAATTGAGACGTCGCTCTTGTAATATATATCAGGAAAATCAAGGGTTACCAACACTGACCCCTGGGGACCTCCATCCTTTCCTCCAGCCCCCCAAAAACATGCACAAACTACAATTATTTCTTTCCTGCCACTCAGCCAAAGCCGTATCCATGTTGTTACCGTCCCTTTTCATTCATGAACTATAAGTTTTCTCACAAGTCTGTTATGTGGCACAGTATCAAATGCCTTTTGTAAATACAATACACCACATCAATAGCATTGCCCTCATCAACCCTCTCTGTTACCTTCTCAAAATCTCCAGGCTGTTAGTTAAATAGTATTTGCCCTTCAGGAATCCATGCTGTTTTCCTTACTTAACCCGAATTTGTCCATGTGACTATTAATTTGTCCCGAATTATTATTACTAGAAGTTTCCCCACCACTGCAGTTAAATTGACTGGCTTGGAGTTCTTGGCATTATCTTTACACCCATTTTTGAACAAGGATGTAATATTTGCAATTCTCCAGTCCTCCGGCATCACCCCTAGTCGAAAGAAGATTGAGAATTTATGGCCAGTGCCTCTGCGATTTCCACCCTCACTTCCCTCATAATCCTTGGATGCACCTCATTGGCCCTGGTGCTTTATTCACTTTACCTCTAGACAGCCTATCTAATATGTCCACTTTATCAATTTTAAACCCTTCTTGTTTCTTAATTACCTGCTCTTTCGCCATTGCCTGTGTTGTACCTTCTTCCTTGTGTTATGACCCGAGGCGAGAGGTGTGCACTGTTAATTCAGTCCAGCTTCTCCACAGGTCACAGCATTTTTTTCTCATTTTCCCACTTGCTGAAACAGTCCATCAGATACACTATTCTCATCACAATAGAACACACTTTACTGATCTAAACAATTAACAGTTTATCATAAATGAAGCAGGTGTAAGACCAGGAATCCTGCAGCGAGTAACTCACCTCCTGACTCCCCAAAGCCTGTCCACTATCTATAAGGCACAAGTCAAGAGAGTGATGGAATACTCTGCACTCGCCTGGATGGCTGCAGCTCCAACAACACTCAAGAAGCTCGACATCATCCAGGACAAAGCAGCCTATTTGATTGGCACACCATCCACAAACATGCTGCCCCTCCACCACTGACGCACAGTGGCAGCAGTGTGTACCGTATACAAGATGCACTGCAGCAATGCACCAAGGCACCTTAGAAAGCACCTTCCAAACCCGCGACCTCTACCATCTAGGACAAGGGGAGCAAATGCATGGGAACATCACCATCTGCAAGTTCCCCTCCAAGTCATACACCATTCTGACTTTGAACTATATCGCCATTCCGTCGCCGTCGCTGGGTCAAAATCCTGGATGTCCATTCCTAACACAATTGTGAGTGAACCTACCTCCCATGGACTGCAGCGATTCAAGAAGGCAGTTCACCACCACCTTCTCAAGGGTTATGGAGAGATGGGTAATAAATGCTGGCCTAGCCAGTGATGCCTACATCCCAGGATCGAAGAAAAAAGTCCCAACTGGAAATGAAGTAAAACAATATCACACAGATCAAATTTTTAAAAATCCAACAATTAATTTTTAACTTCCCCTTCCCACCTTAACCAAACTTCAAAGTCCCTTTTAACCAGAACCAAATTTTAAAGTTACTTTTTTTTACCTTAGTCCCTTAAAACTCAAACACAGACATATACACTGGTTAACCGAAAACAAGATCTAAAAAAAAGATTTTTCGATCAGAGCTCTGTTACAAACAAAAAGCATTTGGGTTAACTAGTTGCCCATTTTGAAGGAAACAGCAGATGAGTTATGTTGTTCCAAACCAGCATGCAGTCTAACTTCTGAGCACACACATCCAGGTTACCAGACAACAGTTCTCTTCAGGCGGCATTGAGAATTATTTTTAGCAGGCATTCTTCAAACAGGAAACAAGATGACTCAACTCCGTGGACTTCACATGGTCTGTTCTGGAACTTCTGGAAAATGAGCTGGGTTGTGGTCTTCTCTGCTTTCTTGACTTTTTCTTCAGACTTGACGTTATCTCCTTCCAGAAGGTAAAACCACACACACTGACCGACAACCAGAAAGCTTGTCAGTTTTTCTGTCCATCCCAGGTGTTCTCTGCGACGAAGGGGCTTGTCTAATCAAAGGAGAACTTATCACTTTTCTGCCCGCTACCAGGGTTTCGGATCCATCTCCAACCCGAGCCTTGTGATAACCAGTAACTCTGTTGCCAGTCCAGCTCCCTCTCAGTGACCTCTTGGTGGTTCAATTTTTAATTAAAAAACGGTCTAACATTTATTCAGCTGAACCATAAATGCCTTTAGAAATATTTTTTTTTTACCAAAAAAGAATCACTTTTGTTACACTTGGTAAAGACAGATGCAACGTATTCATTTAATACTTCAACTATGCCCTCTGCATGCATGTGCAAATCCTCTGTGTGGCCCCTAATTGGTGCAACTCCTCCTTTTCCTACTGTTTATACGTCTATAGAAAACTTAGGAACTCCATTTAATGCTAGCCGCCAGACTCTTCTCATATTCTATTTTACTTCTCTTACTTGCTTTTATGCTTCCGCTCTGCCTGGTTCTGAGTAGGATTGTCTACCTGGCGTCTGTCATAAGCACACTTTTTCTTCTTCATCTTAATCTCTACGTCACTCACCTCTTTTGTAATTCAGGGAGCTCTGGATTTGTTTACACTACCTTTCCCCTTCGAAGGAATATACCTTGACTGAGCCCAAACTATCTCTTCTTTGAAGGTAGCCCATTGTTCAGCTATTGTTTTCCTGCCAATCGTTGACTCCAATTTATTTTCCCCAGCTGCATTCTTACCCCGCTGAAGTTGGCCTTCCCCCAGTTAATTATTCTTACCCTTTGTCCTTTTATGTAGTCAGCCTAAACCTTATGACGTAATGACCATTGTCCTTTAAGTGCTTCCCTACTGGTATTTGATCCACTTGGCCCACCTCATTCCCAAGTAGCAGATCCAGCAGCGCCTCTTTTCTTGAATGAGGGTTTCAGCAGATGAGCTGAGGCAGGGATTTAGTCAGGTGATGTTACAGAGATGGAAATAGGCGATTGTGGTGATGGCACCAGTATGAGGTTAGAAGCCTATTTTGTGGTCCAATGTGACACCAAGGTTGTGAACAGACTATAGTAATCCCAGACAGTTACTAGGAAGAAGGAAGGAATTGCTAGCTAGGGAAGGGAGATTGGAGCGGGAAGCAAAAACAAGGGGCTGAATTTTATTCTCCCCAGCGGAGTGCGAAACATTGGTGGCCCATATGTGCAGTCTGTGTCTGCTGTGCCACTGTGATGTAGCAGGCGACGTCTCATTTTAATACAGTGAACGGGCCGCCCACTCCACCCCCAATCACGTAACAGGGACGGCCTCAGCGACAACAGTAGTGCTGTCAGCTGTCTCTGTACAGACACTGGTGCCATTTTTAAAGGGCAACCAGACCTGCCACAAAAAGTGCAAAGTTTAACCCCGTACACACACCCCCGCCAGTGCACTGCAAATAAAATGTTGCCCATTTCCCCCAAAAAACTTACATTGTATAGTTGCCTTCCCACCATCCCCTCCAAAGACTTAAACTGCCGAGTACCCTCTCAACCCAACAACTGTCCAAAGTGTAGAGTTTGCCCCTTCTTCCCCTACACTATTAATGCAGAGTTGACCACGCCCACCACAAGCACCAGACAACACCCCCCACCCCATCAGTACTCTAAAAATCCTACTTTCCCCCCTTCCCCACCTCTGTGGCGTTGGCTTTCCCTGGACGGGAAAGCGACGGTGTGTGAGAAGAAGGGTCACTGACCCGAAACGTTAACTCTGCCTCTCTTTCCACAGATGCTGCCAGACCTGCTGAGTGGTTCCAGCATTTCTGGATTTTATTTCAGATTTCCAGCATCTGCAGTATTTTGCTTTTATTATGAAGGTGTGTGAGTGTCAGCCGCTGCATGGAAGATCCCGGGCTGTCAGTAAGATCACAGGGAATTGGACTGAAATATATACATTAAGTTTATTGAAATATTTAAAGGAGGGTACCGCTGCCGAGCGGGTGGGGGGAGGGGGCGGGGAGCCACGAGCCTCTGCACAGCTGGAAAGATCAGGCCCAGCAATCCCGATGTGTGTCTCCATGGAGACCTACATCAGGAGCCCAATAGAATCCAGCCCAATGGTTTCAGTCTTCCCAATATTTTATTGGAGGAAATTTCTGCTCATCCAGTACTGGATGTTGCATAAGCAGTCTGATAATTTAACAACAGTGGAGGAGTGGAGAGAGGTGGTGGTGAGGTAAACTTGATGGAGTTCTTTGATAAAACAATGGAGAGGGCTGATGAGGGTGGTGTGATTGAAGTTATATATATGGATGTTCAAAAGGTGGTTGATCAAATAACATTCAAAAGACAGGTTAGGAAAACTGAACCCTATGGATTAAAGAGACAGTGATATTGTGGATATAACATTGGCTAGTGAAAAGTAAACAGAGAGAAATGGTGAAAGGTTGTTGGTCAGACTCCAGGTGAGTATGCACTGGTGTTCCCCAGGGCTCGATGTTAGGACCACTGCTCTGTTTGCTCTTGGAGAACCCGGGGTGGGTAGGGCAGAGCCCCCTCCTCCTCCCAATTTACAGAGTTTCCCCTCTCTAGCCTCTGCTCCATTTGTAGGTCATGTAACTACAGTCCCCATAACTCGTCCAGAGTTCGGTTAGCAAATCCTCTGTCCTCCATGAATGTCTGCAGAAACTCACAACGCAACCTCCAGAAAACCATCCACAGCACCTCCACTAACTTTACAATAACAGAAGTAAGTCAAAAGCACCTCACATGCAAGCTGAGTAAAAAATACACGCATATGAACTAGGAGCAGACGTAGGCCATTCGGCCCCTCGAGTCTGCACCGCCATTCAATCAGATCATAGCTGATCGGTTTGTGTTTCGAATTTCATACTCCCATCTAACCTTGATAACCTTTCAATCCCTGGCCTGATAAGAATCTATCTGTCTCCACCTTAAAAATATTCAATGACCCCGTCTCCACCACCTTCTGTGGCAGAGAATTCCAAAGTCACACAACCCTCTAGAGAAAAATGTTCTCCTCCTCTCTGTCCTAAAGCGGCGACCCCTAATTTCGAAACAGTGCCCCCTAGTACTGGAATCACCCACAAGAGGAAACATCCTTTCCTCATTCACCATGTCAAGGCCTTTCAGGTTCTTTTAAACTTCAGTCAAATCTCCCCTCACTATTCTAAATTCCAGTGAAAACAAGACCGTCCGTCCAACCTTTACTCAGAACACAACCTGCTCATTCCTGGTATCAATCTGGTAAACCACATCTGAACCGCCTCCAAAGCATTCACGTCCTCCATTAAATAAGGAGACCAAAACTACAGACAGTATTCGAGATGTGGTCTCACCAATGTCCTGTATAACTGAAGCATCACATGCTGACTTTTATTTTCAATTCCTCTTGTAATAAAGGAGAGCATTCCATTAGCCTTCTTTGTTACTTGCTGTACCTACCTACGAACTGATTGTGACTCATGCACTACAGAGCCTAGATCCCTCAGCACCTCGGAATTTTGCAACCTATCTATATTGGACTACAACCTCCTTGTGTACTCTTCACAACATACTTTCCTACCTATCTTTGAGTCATCTGCAAATTTAGCTAACATGCCATCGCTTCCCTCATCTAAGTCTTTCATATAAATTGTAAAATGTTGAGGCCCCAGCACAGACCCATGATGGACTCAACTTGTCACATCCTGCCAATCTGAAAAGGACCCATTCATGCATACTCCCTCTTTTCGGCAACTGGCCAATAAAACTTTGATCCAAGCTAATATGTTACCCACTACACCATGAGCTCCTACTTTGCACAATAACCTTTTATGTGGCACCTTGTCTAATGCATTCTGGAAATCCAAGCGCAGTATGTCAAAGGGCTCCCCTTTACCCATATCGCATGTTACTCCTTCAAAGAACTCCAATAAATTGGTTAAAGATGACTTCCCTTTCACAAAACAATGCTATCTATTCGCGATTACCTTGAGTTTTTCTAAGTGCCCAGCGAAAGCCTCCTTAATGATCGATTCAAACATCTTCCCCACGACAGTTGTCAAGCTAACTGGCCTATAGTTACCTGCTTTCTGTATCCCCCTCTTCTTGAATAGAGGGGTTATATTTATTACTTTCCAGTCTGATGGAACCTTTCCAAAATTAGTGAACTTTGAAAAATTAACAACAACACGACTACTACATCATTAGCCACCTCTTTTAAGACTCTAGGATGAAGCCCATCAGGACCCGGGGACTTTTCAGCCCACAACTCCATACGTTTGCTCAGTAAAGCTTGGTATTTTCACCAAGTTTCTCTCTTCCTTCCACCTCCTGATTTACAGCTCCTACTGGAATGTTTCTTGTATCCTCGATAGTGAAGACAGAAACAAAATATTTGTTCATTGCATCCGCTGTTCCCTTTTTATCTGCTATTAACTCCACATTCTCACTGTCCAGAGGACCAACGCTCTTTTTACTTACTCTTCTCCTTTTTAAATACACGGAGAAACTCTTGCAATCCATTTTTACATTTCTAGCTAGCTTCCTATTATACTCGAATGTCTTTCTCCTGATTAACCCGTTAGCCATTGTCTGCTGTTCTTTATATTCTGACCAATCATCTGAACTGCCACTCATCTTTGCACAATTATCTGCCTTTTCGTTAAGTGTGATGTTTTCCGTAATTTCTTACTAAACCGCTGGTGGGTCCTCCACCTGATAGTAGGAATATACTTATCATGGAGTATTCCTGAAATATCCCCTTAAATGTCTGCCACTGCTTCTCTATTGATCTATCTCCAAGACTAGTAACCCAGTTCACTTCAGCGAGCTCAACTTTCATGCCCAAATAGTTGCCCTTATTCAAGTTTAAAATACTGATCATAGATCCACTCTTCTCTCTTTGAAACTGGATGTAAAATTCAGTCATAATGTGGTCGCTGCTACCGAGAAGTGCCTTTACTCTGAGGTCATTAATTAATCCTGTCACATTACATTATACGAAGTCTAATATAACCTTATCTCTGGTTGTTTCCAGAACGTGCTGCTCCAAGAAACTACCTCGAAAGCATTCTATGAACTCTTCATCCGGGCTACTGTTCCCAATCTGATTTTTCCAGTTTATATGTAGATTAAAATCACCCATGATTATTGCCGTATGTCTATCACAAGTAAACAATGTTTCTTCTTGTATACGATGTCCTACATTGTGATTACTGTTAGGAGGTCTGTCGACCACTCCTGCTAGTGACTTCTTTCTCCTGGTATTCCTCACCTCCACCCAAATCGATTAGACATTCTGATCTCCTGAACCGAGGTCATCTCGAACTTATGCCCCAACACCATCCTTGATTAACAGTGCCACCCCTCCACATTTACCGAGCATCCTATTCTTCTTGAATGTCAAATATCCCTCAATATTCAGGACCAGGAAGCCTGGTTCTTTTAAAAATACTAGAGGGGATTCCTGGTGCTGCTGAATGTATGCTTAGTTGTGAGTGACTAACAAACGTGATCAGTGGACACGCACGGACCAAGTTTCAAAGATGTACATATTAGCTGCTAGAAAGGGACATTGACGTTACTCCAAACCCCTCCTCAGACTAACAACAAATGACAGTACACCCAGGCTTGATCCCTACACAGAATGGGGGAGTTTGCTGGCCACACGAGAAGTGGTTGGCGGTTCCATTCACATCGTTTTTATAGATCCAGGTTTTTGTTACATTGGCACCAGTGGCACCTTAGTGTAAAAATCACAGCCAGAGGTGCTAAGGAGGGGAAAGAAATTCACTTTCAAAAGGGAATTGAAAAAAGTTTCAAAGGCATAAGATTTACAAGAATATGTGAAATCGAGAGGGGTATAGGGCTAATTGGAGTGGTGAGGCCATGGAGAGATTCAAAGACAAGAATGAGAATATTAAAATTAAGGTGTTGCCAGACCGGAAGACAATGTAGATCAGTGAGCACAGGGGTGATGGGTGATCGGGATTTGGTGTGAGTTAGAACACAGGCAGCAGATTTCTGGATGGGCTGTGGTTTATGGAGGTTAATAACTGGGAGGGTGACCAGGATAGAATTGGAAGGTGACCAGGATAGAATTGTAATAGTCAAGTGTGGATTTAACAAAGGCACAGATGAGGGTTTATGCAGTAGATGGGCTGAGGCAGAGGTGGAGACGGGACGTATTACAGAGGTGGTGATAGGCAGGGTTGGTGATGGAGAGAATATGGAGATGAACTCAGCTCAGTGTCAACTGGATGCAGAGGTCGCAAACAGTCTGTTTCAGCCCCAGACATTGGGCAGCGAGAGGAATGCAGACAGTGGATAGGGAATGGAGTTTCTGGCAGTGACTGAAGACAATGGCTTCAGACTTCCCAAGATTGACATGACAAGAACATTAAATCTGTAAAATATGCTTATAATTCTAAACGTTGGATACAGAGACTCACCAGGGACACCAGTAATAGCGAGGATGGGATAATAAATCGTTTGAATCATCTTCAGTGCATAATAGATCCGATCATCTAATGTTATCCAAAAATAATCTGCAGTAACAAGGCCAAACCAATAGGAGAAACTCCGGCTTCCCATTGTAGTAACATCCCAAGCAACTTTTCTCATGTTCTGACCAATTGTTGTAACTTTCCAATCTATTGTTCTCAGATTCTGACCCATTGTTGTAACATTCCAATCTATTGTTCTCAGATTCTGACCCACTGTTGTCACATTCCAATCTATTGTTCTCAGATTCTGATCTATCCTCTCTCTCGCTGGGGCTGCTGATCCTTGATAGCGCCGGGATTATGCTGTTGTTGACACTATGGGATAACACATTGAAAGGAGTCCTGTATTAATAGAAGAGGGAAATCCTCCAGCGACGCAATTAGGGTCCATGGTGACTGACATTAATTACAATCACTGAACAAACAGGTTCAGTTAACCCCTTTCAGTCCAACTCTTCTTGTGCCACAATAAAGTAGACCATTTACCCTGTCTGAATGGGATGTGTGGGGGATGCTGACAGAAGGAATGTTGAAAATAGCAGAGGTAGTGACAGAATGTTCCAATCCTCCTTGGATATGGGCTTGATGCCAGAGATGGGAGGGTTGTAAATGTTACACTCGGTTTAAAAAAGGAGAGTTGGAGCAAACAGTGTAATTACTGACCAGTCAGTCTAACGTCGCTGGTGGGAAATTTCTAGACTTCACAGCCCAGGACAAAAACATTCGTTGCTTGGAAAAAAACATGGGACAATAAATGGACGGCAGCAGGGATATGGTAATGACAAATCATATCTGGCAAAGCCCAACAACAACAACTTACATTTCTTGGTCAAAGCAGGAGGTATTAAGTCGTGTCTTAAGGGAGGAAAGTGAGGCAGAGAGGCAGTGACAGTGGTATAGCGGTAATGTCACTGAACTAGAAAACCAGAGGTTCAGGCTAATGCCATGGGTTCAATTCCCACATGGCAGTTGGTGGGAATTAAAATTAAATCTATTAATAATTTCTATTCATTAATAAAAGTCTGGAAATGAAATTTAGTCTCAGTCATGGTGCCATGAATCTGTCATCGATTGTTGTCAAAACCGATCTGATTTACTAATGTCCTTTCGGGAAGGAAATCTGCTGTCCTTACCTGATCTGGCCTCCATGTGACTCCAGACCCTCAACAATGTGGTTAACTCTTAACTGCCTTGTGAAATGTCCGAGCAAGTCACTCATTTGTCAAGGGCAATTAGAGATGGGAACAAATGCTGACCTTGCCAGCGATGCACATATCCCACACACGAATAAAATAAAAGAGGTGTAGTGAGGGAATTCCAGAGCTTTGGGTCTAGGCAGCTGAAGACCTGGCTGGCAGTGGAGCAATGATGAAAATCAAGCATACACAAGAGACCAGGATTGGAGGAGTGCAGATGTCTTGGAGGGTTGTGGGGCTGGTGAATATTACATAGATAAGGAGGTGTGAGGACATCGAGGGAGTTGCAAACACGGTTGAGAATTTTAAAATCTAGACATTGCTTAACTGGCAGCCGATGTATGTCAGTGATCGGGGAACGGGACTTGGTGTGAGTTTACACAAGAGCAGCAGAGTTTGGATGACCTCAAGTTTACAGAGAGTAGAATGTGTGAGACAAGCCAGGAGTGTGTTAAAATCTGGAATAGAAAGCTAGTCTCACTCATGGAGCCATGAAAGTATCATCGTTTTCTGTTAAACACCATCTGATTCACTAATGTCCTTTAGGGAAAGAAATCTGCCGTCCTTTCCTGGTCTAGCCCACATATGACTCTAGACTCACAGCAATGTTATTGACTCTTAACTGCACTCTGTGAGGGCCTAGCAAGCAACTCTGTTGAAGCATTTGAAAACAAGGCTGAGAGTTTTTAAATTGATGTGTTGCTGACCAGGATCCAATGTCGGTCAGTGAGTTCAGGGAGTGATGGGTGAACAGGACTTGGTGTGAGTTAGGACATGGGCAGCAGTGTTTTTCATCACCTCAGGTTTACAGACAGTAGAATGTGGGAGACCAGCCAGGAGTGTGTTGGAATAGTCAAGTCTACAGGTAACACAGGCAAGGGAGAGTGTTTCACCAGCAGAGGAGCTGAGACAGGGATGAAGTCGTACTATGTTAAGGGGGTGGAAATAGGCAGTTTTATTGATAGCGTGAATATTTGGTAGGAAGCTCATCGCAGGAGCAACTATGACACCAGGTTGTAAACACTTTGCTTTAGTCTCAGACAGTTGTCAAGGAGAGGGATGGAGTCTGTAGCTAAGAAATGTTTGATGTGGGGTTTGAAAACACTGGCTTTAGTTTTCCTAATATTTAATTGGCCTGGCAGATGTGTGAAGTGATACATTGTGGAAAGATTTTATAATATTATTTATTCATGGGTTGTGCGTGTCGCTGGCTGGGCCAGCAGTTATCACCCACCCCTAATAGCCTTTGAGAAGGTGATAGCGAACTGCAGGTGGATGAATGAGGAGAGATAACACAACTTTAAAGGTGGTGAGAATAACAGAGAGACCTGGGGTGTTTGTGTGCAATCTTTGAAGTGAGCTGGACAGGTTAACAAACAGTTAACAAAGAAAATAGATTCCTAGGTTTTATTAATAGAGACACAGAGTCGAATAGTCAGGATGTTATATTACACCTATAGAAAAGACTACATCGGCTCCGCCTCGAGCATTGTGTCCAATACAGGGAACCACATTTTAGGAAGGACATGAGTCCATTGGAGAGGGGATAAAAGAGTTTTACTGGAATTTTTCCAGGGATGAGGGATTACAGTTATGTAGCTGGGATGGTTCAACTTAAAGCAGGGAAATGTAAAAGCAGATCTGATCGAGATGCGAAGCAGAAAGCAGAGAGTAGTGGAGAATATTTATTGTTCAGTCTGGAGGGAAGTACACAGTGTCGTTCCCCTGTTCTGAAGAAGGGTCACTGACCTGAAACATTAACTCTACTTCCCTCTCCACAAATGCTCCCAGACCTGCTGTGTATTTCCAGAATTACTTGTACTTATTTCAGCTTTCCATCATCCTCAGTATTTTGCTTTTATTATCCCGATGGTCACTGTTGGGATCACTGTTGCAGTATGTTAATACGATGGGCTTGTGTACAGAGGGGATAATGTCAAGGTTTTGTGATGGGTGGAAACTCAGAAATGTTAATAAACAGTGAGAAGGATAGTAACAAACTTCAGGAGGACAGAGACTGACTGGTGAAATGGACAGGAACATGGCAGATGTAATTTAACACAGTGAAGTGTGAAGTGAGACATGGGTAGGAAGTATGAGGAGAAACAATATAAAATAAATGGTACCATTATAAAGCGGGTGCAAGATTAGAGAGACCTGCGGTGTACACACACAGATCTTTGATGGTAACATGTAGTGTCCTTGGTGTCAGAGAGAGAGGCACAGAGTAATAAAACTCATGAGGAAATGCTGATGTTTGTACATCATTGGTTAGGTCCCAGCTGGAGAATTGTGTCCAATTCTGGTCACCACACTTTGATAAGGATGTCAAGGACTTAGTGAAGATACAGAGGTGATTTATTAGAATGGTACCAGGGATCTTGGAATTCAGTTATGTGGAGAGATTGGAAAATCTGGGATTGTTCTCTTTGGAGCAATGCAGGGTAAGGGGTGATTTAATATAGCATTCAAAATCATTAAGGGTTTTGATAGGGTAATTAATGTGAAACTGTTTCCAGTGTCAGGAAGTTCAGTATTAAGAAGACACAGATTGAAGGTAATTGACAAAGAACCAGAGGTGAAATGAGGAGAATTTTCTTACACAGCGAGTTGTTGGGATGTGGGATTCACTACCTGAAAACATGGTGGAAGCAGATTCAATAATATCTTTCAAAAGGGAATTTAGCAAATACTTCAATAGGAAAAAAAGGAGACTGCGGAAAGTTGGGGGGGGGGGGGTGGATGTTGGTGGTGGAATTCATTAAGTAGCTCATTCCAAGAGACAGAACTGAGACAATGGGCAGAATAGCCTCCTTTTGTACTGCATCAATCTCTGATTCTATGAGAAATAGACAGAGAGTGTAGAGAGCGAGTGAGGACATGCGTAAGTGGGAAAGGAAGATAGATATAGCGAGAAAATCGGGTTTGCTTCGCTTTTCGGGTGTAGGGATTGTAATTCGTGATCTGCCCTTGCCTATTCATGTTGAGGCAGGTGACACACAAACTTCCTGCTGCCTTCTCATTTCTACGAATTCTATGTACCGCCTAGGGTGACATGCGGTGCTGTCTGTCTGCTGGGGCCTAAGGTTGTGTGAGGCTGGCTCGTGTTTCATCCAGGATACAGCTCTTAAAGACAGTCTGTTCCTCTTAAAGGGAGGTTGCACTGAATCACAGGAGGCTGCTGCTGACTGTGAAATGCCGCAATTAGAGACAAGGTAAATGGAATACTAGGACAGAGAGAGGGTTCTGCGGTTCACGGATGTGGTGCTGGACGCCTTAGTCATGGAGGGTGAAAGGCATAGATAGGCCATGTTCCCATGGGGTGGGGTGCAGACCCTCAAGAAATGCACTTCGAAGTGAATAGGAGCAGGTGGCCAGGGAGGTCAGTGCAAGAAGTCTGGCCCCGAGGACCTGGCAGAAGAGCCAGAAGAAGTTAAATGAACTCACACGGGTGGTCAATTTCAGTGAATTCATCTCCACATGACATCTCCTGCCCTCAACACCAGTAACCTCTCACACTGCTCAATGAACCACACCCCCATCACTCACCCATCAGCTGTCCCTAACACTCAGGACCCACACCTAACATTCACATACTCCATCTCACCCTCACACACCTTCTACTGATACCAGCCTCACATTCACCTCTCCCTGCCTCCACATGCCTCCAGCTATTCAGCTATGGCAGGCACATCACACAAACACAGTGCAACACAATTAGTGACATTCTGTCCTCTATCTTACAGGACAAGGTGGCTCATAAACACAGGGAGCAGCAGTGATCCGGTGGGGACCAGGCATACCTTCATCCCCTGAGACTGAGGGAGGAGATGATTCTCCACATCATGGGACCGGCTGTGACAGAGCCCGGAGCATGCGGCATCACCGAGAGCATTCAGGATGATGTTATGTTGCTGCCTGACGTTCCTTCTTAACTCCCACCTCCCCCTCATCCTACTGTCTGGGAAGATGTACAAGCTGCAGATGGTGGGACCATGGACCTCCTGCTTTCCATCCCATTCCCAATCCCTCACCACAACCCTCCCCTTCTGATTTTATACTTTCCAATGATAACCCAAAAATGCCAGCTTCCCAGTAACAGCAGCTCCAGGTGACAGAGAGAGAGACAAGCAGCACAGCACTGATGTTGAAGCTCCATCACTTGGTCTGAAACTCATAGTCACCAGATCAAATACTTTCGCTTTGTGTACCTTAGAAGTTGGTATAGAGTCGGAATCTGCACGTGGTGAGTCACCGAGCACGAGTGAGCTGCAGCCAGGCCAGGGGGAACGGATAGTTCATGTGTCAGATCACCGGAGGGCGAGGTCACAAAAAAGCTGGCTGATGGGTAACAGCAGCTCAGGCTGCTGCTGCCCATGTCGAGGTGTTGCAGTCCGAATCCGAGCCCTCAAAGCCCAGAGCTGCTCGAGGACGTCCTGCAAGGCCATATGCAGTCTCCCCAGTGAAAGTCAGCAGCCTTCCACCAGCCATGCTGCAGACACTGGGGAAACACTGTGTAGGATCCCTAGCAAAGTCGAGGGAACCCACAAGACAGTCATTAAGGGAATCCACAAGGGTGAATAGTTGCGTTGTGTTTGCATAATTGGATGTGTTGTTGGATAAAGATGTTAATGAACAGGATTTTATTGCAGGATGGTGACCAAGCGGATGCTGTGATGGGGCATCTCAGATGGGGGCAATGGTGGAGAATGGGGAATCCGTGGTGGGAAAGTGAAGTTGTCCTACGGCAACCGGAATCTTAGCAGGCAATCGCCGGCAGCCTGTCCGGGTGGAAGGCATCCAGGAAATATTCTGGAAATATCCTGGTTGGTTGGCGATGGATGGTGGGGTTTGAATTCCTTGGGGGTGAATCATGAGCCATGTAAAGACAGGGTAGTGATTCTCTCCGAGGAGCTACACTGTGATTCTCCACAGAGTTCTGAAGTTTGTGGGAACAGAGGAGGAGGTGTCGGGCGTCTTGCAAAGCATTAAGGTAAATAAGTCCCCAGGGCCTAATGGGATCTAACGCAGAATACTGAGGGAGGCAAGGGAAGAAATAGCTGGGGCCTTGACAGAAATCTTTGCATCCTCATTGACGATAGGTGATGTCCCAGAGGACTGGAGAATAGCAAATGTTGTTCCTTTGTTTAAGAAGGATAGCAAGGATAATCCAGGAAATTACAGGCCGGTGAGCCTTTGGTCAGTGGTAGGAAATTATTAGAGAGGATTCTTCGGGGCAGGATTTACTTCCATTTGGAAACAAATTAACTTATTAGTAGCGAGAGGCAGCATGGTTTTGTGAAGGGGAGGTCGTGTCTTACTAACTTGATTGAGATTTTTGAGGAAGTGACGAAGATGATTGATAAAGGAAGGGCAGTGGATGTTGTCCATACAGACCTCTTTAAAGCCTTTGACAAGGTCCCTCATGGCAGACTGGTGCAAAAGGTGAAGTCACACGCGATCAGAGGTGAGCTGGCAAGATGGATACAGAACTGGCTCGGTCATCGAAGACAGAGGGTATCAGTGGAAGGGCGCTTTTCTGAATGGAGGGCTGTAAATAGTGGTGTTCCGCAGGGATCAGTGCTGGGACCTTTGCTGTTTGTAGTACATATAAATGATTTGGAGGAAAATGTAGCTGGTCTGATTAGTAAGTTTGTGGACAGCAAAAAGCTTGGTGGAGTTGCGGATTCTGATGAGGATTGTCAGAGGATACAGCAGGATATGGATCGGTTGGAGACTAGGGCGGAGAAATGGCAGATGGAGTTTTATCCAGACTCTCGCTGGCACGAGAGTGTCAATATACATTTGCGTTTACATTCCCGGACAACTGTACACCTGGATGTGTCTCCCCCAGGGATTACATGATGGTCCGACAACATTCCACCAGTGGTTGGCGATAGATCCGGTGATGCAGGTGCCGGACCCACCCCTACCCTTTGCCCTCGATGTCGCTACCACAGATACCACCTTATCAGCGGTATTCCTTCAGAAGAAACATGGCCGATTCTGCCGAGTGGAATACGCATCTCACTTGTTAACATCAGTAGAAAAGGCCTTTACAATGTGTGAAAAAGATTTGCTGGCCGTCTTCTGGGTGATTCAAAATGTTACTTATATTGTCAGCCTCAGCCCTGTTACTATCCTAACTGAACACACACCCTTCCAGTTGTGACTGGACGGAAGCTAAAGGACGGTAATGTTATATTGTCAGCCTCAGCCCCGTTACTATCCTAACTGAACACACAACCTTCCAGTTGTTAGTGGATGGACGGTTGAAGGACGGTAATGTTATATTGTCAGCCTCAGCCCTGTTACTATCCTAACTGAACACACACCCTTCCAGTTGTTACTGGATGGACGGTTGAAGGACGGTAATGTTATATTGTCAGCCTCAGCCCCGTTACTATCCTAACTGAACACACACCCTTCCAGTTGTTACTGGATGGACGGTTGAAGGACGGTAATGTTATATTGTCAGCCTCAGCCCCGTTACTATCCTAACTGAACACACACCCTTCCAGTTGTTACTGGATGGACGGTTGAAGGACGGTAATGTTATATTGTCAGCCTCAGCCCTGTTACTATCCTAACTGAACACACACCCTTCCAGTTGTTACTGGATGGACGGTTGAAGGACGGTAATGTTATATTGTCAGCCTCAGCCCTGTTACTATCCTAACTGAACACACACCCTTCCAGTTGTGACTGGATGGAAGCTAAAGGACGGTAATGTTATATTGTCAGCCTCAGCCCCGTTACTATCCTAACTGAACACACAACCTTCCAGTTGTTACTGGATGGAAGCTAAAGGACGGTAATGTTATATTGTCAGCCTCAGCCCTGTTACTATCCTAACTGAACACACACCCTTCCAGTTGTTAGTGGATGGATGGTTGAAGGACGGTAATGTTATATTGTCAGCCTCAGTCCCGTTACTATCCTAACTGAACACACAACCTTCCAGTTGTTAGTGGATGGATGGTTGAAGGACGGTAATGTTATATTGTCAGCCTCAGCCCTGTTACTATCCTAACTGAACACACACCCTTCCAGTTGTTACTGGATGGACGGTTGAAGGACGGTAATGTTATATTGTCAGCCTCAGCCCCGTTACTATCCTAACTGAACACACACCCTTCCAGTTGTTACTGGATGGACGGTTGAAGGACGGTAATGTTATATTGTCAGCCTCAGCCCTGTTACTATCCTAACTGAACACACACCCTTCCAGTTGTTACTGGATGGACGGTTGAAGGACGGTAATGTTATATTGTCAGCCTCAGCCCTGTTACTATCCTAACTGAACACACACCCTTCCAGTTGTTACTGGATGGATGGTTGAAGGACGGTAATGTTATATTGTCAGCCTCAGCCCCGTTACTATCCTAACTGAACACACACCCTTCCAGTTGTTACTGGATGGACGGTTGAAGGACGGTAATGTTATATTGTCAGCCTCAGCCCTGTTACTATCCTAACTGAACACACACCCTTCCAGTTGTTAGTGGATGGATGACTGAAGGACGGTAATGTTAGTCAGAATCACATTGCTCGGTGGGCCTTGCTCTTGCAAGGTAGATATATTTCAGTAAAAAAGGAAAATACTTTGACATGCTTGGCATACAATTTAATCTACCAGGCTGAACCCCATGAGTGTCAGGTTTTGACAGAAAAGGCCGTCAAGGGACATTTTGTGTCAAAATCAGTGCGGGGCGGGAGTGTCCAACGGAAGAAAACAGAAATCAAACCAGCACTCAACATTTTTGTTGACGGTTCATCTGCAGTGGAGGATGGGATTAGGCAGGCAAAGTGCGGATTACAAATACAGGATCATAATGGAAAACCTATTAAAGACATTGCCTTACAGTTACTGGCGAGTTTAAGTGTGCAGCATGCCGAACTAGCTGCAGTCACTTTGTGCTGACACAACCACATGTTTCCCCCACTGGTTGATATAAATTCTGACAGTATGTACGTGTGTAACTGTTTGACTGAGTACCTACCTCTGTGGGAAGCCAGAGGTTTTGTGTCAGCAGATGGCAAACCTTTTCCATCTGTCCTATTACTGCAGAGAATAGTAGATGCAGCGAGGAGAGGATTACAGAAAATACTATGATATATTGACCTATGTTGTGAAAATTGGAAAGGAGATAATTGGGACAACTTTGTCTAAGTGTCGTCTGGAAAACCAGGTGGTCATATGTCCTCACTCTATATATATATATATATACATACATACATATAAAACAGCAGAATCAAAATGTGGATTTAATACCACTGTAAATTGCACCATGGAAACGAGGAAGGCATTATCAGGTTAACCCATGTGGCCTATCAGGCAAAGGGGAGATATTGCTTAACCACCACAATGAAGAAGTACCAGTATGGACATAACCGGATTTGTCTGGTGAGCAACAGTACGTCGCTTGTCAACCCACAAATACCAACTTGAGTAGAGAAGACGGAGTTGGTCGGCATACATAAAAGAAAGACAGAAACGATAATTGTTACAGAAAGTATGAAGGACGACTTGATAAATTACCTTCGGGAACATGAATATACTATTCAGCCATTGCCCATACGTTTGGGTCAAGAGAGGCAGCAACGAGAAACCATTGCTGTAGTGTACTACAATCTGGAACAGCAGTGGAAGATGATACAAGTTCAGATTGATGAGATAAATGATTCTACCTGGTGGGAAGACTTATGGAACTGGGGGTCAAACGTGAAGATGCACCCTGGTTTAGAAATATCTCCCATGTCCTGATAGTCGTTTCGGGTGTCATGGTGATAGATGTGACATACTTAATTCGGAAACTTAAGAAATTGATTAAGGAATGTGAGAGGATGTATGAACACAGGTTGGACAGCTACCTGAAAGGCAATCAGTATTCGAAGTTGCTCCATTAAAATATTGACAATTAATTATGTAACACGAGGGTAGTTGTATAACTATTGGTAGATACTTAAAATGAATTAATGAATGACAAATGTATTCTAAAAGTTAAATTGCGACTGCGTTATGCTCGCACAAGTGATTAATTAAGTAACAACGATGTTTACATTGTGCTTTCTTTAACTATGCTTTCTACTTATGATCTTGCGTTAACAATGAAATTATAATTGCAGAAGTGTACTACCGAAGAGACATGAGAGTGTGATCCCTTGGGCATCGCCCTGTATGATCAGAGGGGGAAGGGGGTGATGGTGTAGTGGTGGGTGTAGACTCAGTAAAAACACATAAGAACGTAATTGAAACAATGAGGCTCGTCACACAACAATACACAACGTTTTGAAACATAGAGGGGCTGGTTAGAAGGAGCAGAGCAAACAGATGGTCAAGGAATTGTGGACCATACAGAAAAGCAGGCTGAAACAAGAGAGAGATTCTACCAGACAGTGTCCCTGCACAAACCAGATAAAGGAGTTTCTATTGGCATGAGGTATGATTAGACTCACAGTAGACAATGGCTGAAAATGGTGACAGCACGAGAACCCCGAGGAAGAACACTCAAGAAAATTCCTTGAGTCATGGACTCAGAGAATAGAAAGGCAGCTGCCATTCTGAGACTGATCACCTCGTGTCTTGGGGTAGTATTACATGCAAGTAGTGAGTGCTTGTGCCTGATGATTTAATGTGTGAATAAACATTGATATACCTTCCACCAGTTCGATTCTGTGAATTCTTCAAGAGTAAGTGCAGATTAGGCACAGCAACAATCTGATAGCTCTATACAGGGTCTTACCAGGAACATAAACACAAGCAACGCCAAGAGAGAAAATTACACGACCAGTAACAAAATTAGCAATGCTTCGTAGAGTTTACAGCCTTTATCAAAGACTCACCAGGAGTAACAACAACAGCAAAGAGGGATGAGAAAATGACAAGGGCAGTAATTCAGTTAAACACGGTTTATAGAATTAATAGCTGGATAAAGAGTCTTACCAGGAACACCAATAATAGCGAGGATGGGATAGTAAATATATTGAATAACCTGAAGAGCTAAAAAGATCCGATAGTCTAATGAGTACCAGTCATAATATGTGGAAAGAACGTCAAATTGCCAGATGAAACTCCTGTCCATTGTTGTAACATTCCCATCGATTGTTCTCAGATTCTGACCCATTGTTGTAACATTCCAATCTATTGTTCTCAGATTCTGACCCATTGTTGTAACATTCCCATCGATTGTTCTCAGATTCTGTTCTATCCTCTCCCTCTGTCTGGAGCTGTTGGTCCCTCTTACTGCAGGGTTTGATGCTCCTGTTGACACTATGTGATAATACATTGAAATGACTCCCATATTAATAGAAGATGGAAACCCTCCAGTGAAACAATTAGGGTCCGTGGAGACTGACATTAATTCCAGTCACTGAACAAACAGGTTCAGTTAACCCCTTTCAGTCCAGCACTGTTTGTACCACAATAAAGTAGAACATTTATCCGGTCTGGATGGGATGTATGAGAGATGCTGAGGGAAGTAAAGTTGGGAATAGCGGAGGCACTGGACAGAATCTTTCAATCCTCCTTGGATATGGGAGTTGTGACAGAGGTCTGGAGGGTTGTAAATGTTACACCCTATTTGAAAAAAAGGAGAGATGGAGTAAACAATGCATTTACTGACCAGACAGTTTAATGTCACTGATGGGGAAATTTCATAACCCAGGACAAATATATTCATTGCTTTGAAAAACATGGAATAATAAATAGACAGCAGGAGGGATATGGTGATGTCAAAGCATGACTGGCAAACCTCAACAACAACTTATATTTATATAGTGCTTTTAATGTTATAAAACATCCCAAAGTGCTTCTCAGGATCATTATGAAGCAAAGTATGACACTGAGACACAACAGGAGATATTAGATCAGATGGCCAACAGCTTGAACAAAGAGATAGGTTTTAAGGAGTACCTGAAAGGAGGAAAGCGAGACGTAAAGGCGGTGACCGTAGCAGAGTGGTAATATTACCAAAATTGTAATACCGAGGATCAGGCTGATTCTCTGAGGACATGGGTTCAAACCCCACCGTGGTAACTGGTGCAATTTAAAATTCAATATGTGCTAAAATTCAATTAATTAATACAAATCTGCATTTGAAAACTATTCTCAGCAACGGTGCCATGATGCTATCATTGATCGTCATAAAAAAACAGCCTGGCTTACTGATGTTCTTCAGCAATGGAAATCTGCCATCCTTATACGGTCTGGCCTCCATGTGACTCCAAACCCACAACAATATGGTTGACTCTAAACTGAATTCTGAAAGGTCCAGCAAACCACTCAATCATCAAGGGCAATTAGGGATGGGCAAAAAATGCTGGCCTTGTCAGTGACACCCACATCCCATGAACGAATGAAAAAAAAAAAACAGTGCAGTGAGGATATTCCAGAACTTTGGGCCTAGGCAGCTGAAGACCTAGTCGCCAGTGGTGCAGTGATTAAAGTCTGGGTGCACAAGAGGCCGGAATTAGAGGAGTGCATATATCTCGGTGGGTTGTGGAGGTGGAGGAGATTACAGAGATATGGGGCGGGGGGCGAGGCCATGGAGGGATCTGAAAACAAGGATAAGAATTTTAAAATCAAGACATTGCTTGACTGGGAGCCAATGTCAGTCAGTGATAGATGAACGGGACTTGGTGTGAGCTAAGACATGGGCAGCAGAGTTTTGGATGACCTCAAGTTTACAGAGAGTAGAATGTGGGAGATCAGCCAGGAGTGAGTTGGAATAATCACATCGAGAGGTGCCGAAGGCATGAATGAGGTTTCAGCAGCAGATGGGCTGAGACAGGGTTGAAGTCGGGTGATGTTACTGAGGTGGAAATAGGCGGTTGTAATGATATCGTGAAAATGAGGTTAAAGATCATTTTGTGGTGAAATGTGACACCAAGGATGTAAACATATTGTCTGAATCTCAGACTGTCACCAGGAAGAGGGATGGAATCAATAGCAAGGGAACAGAGTTGGAGTGGGGAGTGATAACAATTGCTTCAGTCTTCCCAATATTTAATTGGAGGAAATTTCTGCTCATCCAGTACTGGGTGTCGGATAATCAGTCTGATAATTTAACAACAGTGGAGGAGTGGAGAGAGGTGGTGCTGAGGTAAACTTGATGGAGTTCTTTAATAAAACAATGGAGAGGGTTGATGAGGGTGATGTGATTGAAGTTGTTGATATGGACTTTCAAAAGGTGTTTCATTAAGTGACATTCAATAGACAGCTTAGGAAAACTGAACCCGATGGATTAAAGGTACAGTGACAGTGTGGATATAACATTGACTAAGGAACAGTAAACAGAGAGAAGTGGTGAAAGGTTGTTGTTCAGACTCAATAGGAGTATACAGTGGTGTCCCCAAGGCTCGGTATTAGGACCACTGCTCTTTTTGCCCTTGGAAAACCCGTGATGGGTAGGGCAGAGACCCCTCCTCCTCTCTCTTTTCAGAGCTTCCCCTCTCTGCAGCCTCCGCTCCATTTGTTGGTCATGTTACAGACACAGAGACACTGTAACTACAGTCCCATACCTCGTCCAGAGTTGTGTCACCAAATACTCTGCCCTCCCTGAATGTCTGCAGAAGCTCACAACACAACCTCCAGAAAACCATCCACAGCACCTCCACTAACTTTACAATAGCAGAAGTACGTCAAATGCCCCTCACCTGTAATTTGGATGCCTGGTCATTTTAAATAACACCAGGGGGTTCTTCGTGCCGCTGAATGCATGTTCAGCTGAGAGCGACTAACACAGGCGGTCAGTGGACATGCACAGACCAAGTTTCACAGACGTACATCAAAGCTGCGGGAATGGATGATTGACATCGTATGCAGACCCCTCCTCAAGCTGCAGACACACACATGTTACACCCACGCTATCACCCCGGCCAGCCTGGGTGTCCTGCACAATGTGATGGATGTGACCGGCAGTGCAGCTCACACCATTTTGTGGATCCAAACTTCCACAGCATCAGTGGAGCTGGAGAGATGAAATGTGTGGTCAGGGAGAGGCAGAGGGAATGAAACTCACTTTAAAAAGGGAATTAGAACAAGACTTTCAGATGAACAAGTTTCAGGAATATTGGAAATGAACAGGGGATTGGGATAATCAGAGCGTTGACAGTTAACATTTCAGGTCAGTGACCCTTCTTCGGAAGGGTCCTACTTTTCCGAAGAAGGGTCACTGACCCGAAATGTTAACTCTGCTTCTCTTTCCACAGATGCTGCCAGACCTGCTGAGTAATTCCAGCATTTCTTGTTTTTGTTTCAGATTTCCAGCATCTGCAGTATTTTGCTTTTATGTCATGAGATCCATGCTTGCTGCCATGCAGGATCAGACTGCTGCCAACATGGCTGTGGATCTCAGTGTTCAAAGGGGTTTGCAGGATCTCACAGCAGTCCAGCAATCTGTGATCCAGTAGATTACTCGGATTGATGAACTGTCGCCCCGTGGGACTGACAGTGTCTCCATGGAGCATGAACCTGCTGTCCTCTCTCAGGATGACAGTATTTGTTCTCCCTTCTTGCCGTTACCCTTCAGACATCCCAGGCTACTGCTGCCCATGTCGAGGTGGTGCAGTCCGACGCCCAGTCCTCAAAGCCCAGAGCAGCTCGAGGACGTCCTGCAAGGCCACCTGGAGTCTCCCCCAGGGAAAGTCAGCAGCCCTCCATCAGCCATGCTGCAGTCATTGGAGAAACACTGTGTAGGAGCACTAGTCAAGTCGAGGGAACCCACAAGACAGGCACTAAGAGAATACACAGGGGTGCATAGTTCAGTTTTGTTTGTATAATTGGATGTGCTGTTGGATAAAGATGTCAAAGTAAATAATTTTGTTGGTGTTTTTTATTGTAGGATGGTGAGCAAGGGGACAATGTGATGGGGCGTCTCAGATTGGTGGAATAATGGAGAATGGGGGATCCATGGTGGGAAAGGGATGTTGTCCTATGGGAAACAGAATATTAGCAGGGTCTCTCAGACGGTCTTTCTGGGTCGAAGGCATCCAGGAAATATCCTCCCTGCCTCCTCCTCCTCCTCCTGAGGTAGCCTCCGGATTCCTGGTTCCCATGCCTGTGTCCTCATGATGGTGATGATATGAAGGGTGCAGCAGAACACCATGAACTTGGACACCTGCTCCAATGTGGACTGGAGGGCTCCCTCTGGCGATTCGGACAGTGGATGCATTACTTCATCACACTGATGGTCTGTTCCACCATGTTCCTGGTGACTTCATTGTTCACATTATACACATGTTAATTGTGTGAGGTTGGGTGGTGGTGGGAGGAGGTTTGGGGAAGAAGAAACATGAACTGTGTCTGGAGGGGGGTTACATTTGTCTCCGAGGAGCCACATTCTGGTTCTGCATGGGGGCCCGATGTGTCGGGACGGGCAGACTGCTTCAGAATTAAGGGATGGTGGCTGCTCTCAGGATGGTGGACATTCACCAACATGATGTACTGGGCATGCTCGCACACCAACTGTACATTAATGAAGTGAGAGTTCTTCCAGTTCCTGTACCTCTCCCCGTTGACATGGGGACACCGTAGAGACATCTCAAAAAACAGGAATGCAGCTATCCTCACAAAGCCAGGGGTCCCCTTATCCTGTTTCTCCCCGCTGAGGGAGAAAAAGGTGTATTAACTTCACCCAACATAGATGGCCTCTCTCACCTAGCGGATACATCAATGGACAGCACACATTCCTCACAACTACAGACCAGTTAGTCCAACATCAGTGGTGGGAAAGGTTTTAGAACAATTATCAGGGATAAAACCACAAGCATTTGAGAGGTTTGAGTTACTTCAAGATAGCCAGCATAGATTTACAAAAGGAAAGTCATGCTTGACTAATCTAATTGCACTTTTGATGATGTAACAGAGAAGGTTGATGAAGGGAATGTGATGGATGTTGTCCAGATTGGTTTGAACAATGTGTTTGATAAAGTGCCACAGAAAAGGTTAATTACCAACATTGAGTCAAATGGAATGGGAGGGTCAGTGTCCAATTGGATAAAAAAATGGTTTACATAGAGAAAACAGTGTGTCAAAGTAAATGGCAGTTTTTCAGACTGAAAGGTGTTAGACAGTGAGTGTTCCGCCAGGGTCAGTGCTCGGGCCACTGTTTAATTTTGCTGTGTATAAATGACTTGGATCTTGGAATACAGAGTAGAATTTCAAAATCCGCCTCTGATACCAAACATGGAGCTGTGACAAACAGTGAGGATGTTCAGAACCACCTGCAACAGGACATAGATACTAAGTAGATTGAGCAGACGAGTGGCAGATGAAAGTGTGAGACAAGTGTGAGGTGATGCATTTTGTCAGAAAGGATAGGAAGGCAATATAGGCTTAATAACAATGTTCTAAACAGTGTGCAGGAACAGAGAGACCTGTGGGTGTATGAATATCCATCGTTTAAGGTGGCAGGACATATTGAGAGATTGGATAGTAAAATACATATAATCTTGGACTTCATACAGACAGGCATTGAGTTCAAAAGCAGAGAAGTTATGATGAATGTTTATAAATCTCTGGTTAGGTCTCAGCTGGACTACTGTGTCCAATTCTGGTCACCACACTTCAGAAAGATTATGAAGGTCCTTGGTGCTGAGGAGATTTAACAGGATGGTTCCAGGGATGGAGGATTTTAGTTCCAAGGTTAGGTTACACGATTATGACAGGTTTAGGTAATTTAGACAATGAAAAAGTGTTCCCATTAACTGATGGAAGAAAGACTAGGGAAACGGATTGAAGGTTATGGACAAGCGATGCAGGAGGAATATGAGGAAGAAGTTTTTTCTTTATGCAGCGGGTGTTAATGATCTGGAACTCACTGCCCACAAGTGCGTGAGAAGCAGAGACAATCATTGATTTCAAATGAAAGCTGGTGGGGACCTGAAGGAAATGAATTTGCGACAGGGATTGAGTGGGGGAGTGGGACTGACAGGATTGCTCCATGGAGAGCCAGCATGGACAGGATGGGATGAATGGCCTCCTTCTATGTCGTAAATGACTCTATCAGTCTCTGTGACTCGATGTTGGATACATCTCCTGCTCTTGTCTAGAAAGATACAGGTACATAGAAGTTCATCCACTGACAACTCCGTCCTCACCCTGGTGTGAGGCTGTAGGTCGTGTTACAGGAGGTGACACAGCTCTGTGACCACTTCCTAATTGAATCAGAGTCACCTCACACACTGCTCCTGGGTTAGGTGTCGGTAGGAAAAGTGCTCTTGGAAAACCCGAGGTTGGTAGGGCAGAGCCCCTTCCTCATCCATCTTTTCAGAGCATCCCCTCTCTGCAGCCTCTGCTCCATTTGTTGGTCATGTTACAGACCCAGAGACACTGTAACTACAGTCCTATACCTTGTCCAGAGTTATAGAACATAGAACATAGAACATTACAGCGCAGTACAGGCCCTTCAGCCCTCGATGTTGCGCCGACCTGTGAAACCATCTGACCTACACTATTCCATTTTCATCCATATGTCTATCCAATGACCACTTAAATGCCCTTAAAGTTGGCGAGTCTACTACTGTTGCAGGCAGGGCGTTCCACGCCCCTACTGTTGGGTCACCAAATCCTCTGTCCTCCCTGAATGTCTGCAGCAGCTCACAACACAACCTCCAGAAAACCATCCACAGCACCTCCACTACATTTACAATGGCAGAAGTCAGTAAAAAGCCCTAAAACTGTAAGATGGATACCTGGTCTTTTTAAATAACACTAGAGGGGGTTCCTCGTGCTGCTGAATGTATGTTCAGCTGAGAGTGACTGACACAGGCGGTCAGTGGACATGCACAGACCAAGTTTCAAAGTCGTACATCAAAGCTGCTGAAATGGCTGATTGACACCATATTCATACCATCCTCACGCGACAGACGCACACATGTTACACCCACGCTATCACTCCGGACAGCCTGGGTGTCCTGTACAATGTGCTGGATGTGACCGGCAGTGCAGCTCACACCATTTTATGTATCCGAACTTCCACAGCACCAGTGGAGCTGGAGAGATGAAATGTGTGGTCAGGGAGTGAGACAGAGGGAAAGAAACTCACTTTTAACAGGGAATTAGAAAAATACTTTAAGATGAACAAGCTTCAGGAAAATTGGAAATGAACAGGGGATTGGGATAATCAGAGGGGTGAGGACATGAGGGATTTGATCATACGAGTGAGAATATTAAAATTGAGGTGTTACTGGACCAAGAGCCAATGTAGATCAGTGAGCACTGGGATGTTGGGTGAAAAGAATTTAGTGTAAATTAGAAGGTGGCAGCAGAGTTTTGGATGACCACAGGTTTACAGAGAGTAGGTTATGGGAGAGCAGCCAGGAGTGAGTTAGAATAGTTAAGTCTCGAGGTAACAGTCAAGTCTTCCAACCAAAATGAACAGTTTGATCTTTTCCCACATTATACTCCATTTGCCAGTTCTTTGACCACTCATTTAACCTTTCCATACCCCTTTGTAGCCTCCTTATGTCCTCTTCAGAACTTACCTTCTTACCAATCTTGGAGTCATTAGCAAATTTCGAAAGCATACCTTCGGTCTATTCATCAAAGTTTTTTGTATCAATTGTAAAAGGTTGAGGCCCCAGCACTGATCATGGTGGCACACCACTTGCCGCAGCTTGCGAACCAGAAAATAACCCATTTATGCCTACTCTGTTTCCTGTTAGCGAGCCAATCCTCTATCCATGCCAATTATGTTACCCCCTACTCTATGGGATTTTATTTACCACAATGACGTTTGATGTGGTACGTTATCAAATGCCTTCTGTAAATCTAAGTACAGTAAATCCACCAGTTCCCCTTTATCCACAGTACATGTTACTTCTTCAAAGAACTCCAGTATATTGGTTAAACATGATTTCCCTTTCACAAAACCATGTTGACTCTGCCTGATCACCTTGATTTTTTCTACGTGCCCTGCTATAACGTCTTTAATAATAGCTTCTAACATCTGATCCATAACTGAAAGCCATTCTCACCTGCCACAGGTCGTATGTACACAATGTCTCTTCTGATGTTATGCTCTATTTGAGCTGTTACTCCTCAATAGAGTCATAGAATTATAGAGATATACAGCACAGAAACAGGACCTTCAGCCCATTGTGTCTGTGCTGGCCATCAAGCACTGAACTATACTAATCCCAATTCCCAGCACTTGGCCTGTAGCCTTGTATGCTATGGCGTTTCATGTGCTCATCTAATTATGTCTGAAATGTTGTGAGGGTTCCTGCCCGGACCATCTCTTAAGGCAGTGTGTTCCAGATTCGAACCACCCTTTGGGTGAAAATTATTTTCCTCAAATCCCTTCTAAACCTCCTGCCTCTTACCTTAAATCTATTCCCCCTGGTTATTGACCCGTCCACTGAGGGAAAAAAGATTCTTCATGTCTAACCTATCAATGCCCCTCATTATGTTGTATACCTCAAAAATGACACCCCTCATCCTTTTCTGCTCTAAGGAAAACAACCCTAGCCTTTTCTGTCACTCTTCACAGCTCAAATGCTCCAGCCCAGGCAACATCCTGGTGAATCTATTCTGCACCCTCTCCATTGCAATCACCTCCTTTCTATTGTGCGGCAACCACAACTATACACAGTACTCCAGTTGTGGCCTAACTGGCGTTTTATACTGCTCCATCATAACCTCCCTGCTTTTATATTCTATGCCTCGGCTAATAAAGGAAGGTGTCCCATACGTCTTCCTGACCGCATTGTCTACCTGTGCTGTTGCCTTCAGTGATCTATGGACAAGTACACCAAGCTCCCTCTGACCTTCAATACTTCCTAGGGTCCTACCATCCATTGTATATTTCCTTGTCTTGTTCGCCCCCGCCCCCCCCGAAAATGCATCACCTCACACTTCTCAGGATTACATTCCATTTGCCACTCCTCTGCCCATCTTACCAGCCCATCTATATCGTACTGTAATCTAAGGCTTTCCTCCTCACTATTTACAACACCACCAATTTTCGTGTCAGCTGCGAACTTACTGATCAGTCCTCATATATTCACGTCTAAATCATTAATGTACACTACAAACAGCAAGAGTCCCAGCACCGATCCCTGCAGTACACCACTGGTCACAGGCTTCCACCCGCAAAAACAAATCTTGACCATCACCCTCTGCCTCCCGCCGCTAAGCCAATTTTGGATCCAATTTGCCAAATCGCCCTGGATCCCATGGGCTCTTACCTTCTTAACAATTCTCCCATGCGGGACCCTATCAAAAGCCTTACTGAAGTCCATGTAGACTACTGCTTTACCCTCCTTTACACCCCGAGTCACCGCCTCGAAAATAATCAATCAATTTAGTTAGACAGGAACTCCCCTTGACAAAGCCATGCTGACTATTCCTGATTAATCCCTGCCTCTCCACGTGGAGATTAATCCGGTCCCTCCGAATTTTTTCCAATGGTTTCCCTGCAATAAATTGCTTGTGACCCTTCGACCTCCTTTCTGTTAAGCTGTGACACTCTATCAGATCTTACAGTGGTGTAGGAGTGGCAACAGAGTTCCTGCCTCCCTTTTATATGATTTTTCAGGGTGGAAGATGAAGAGATGAAATGTGTGGTCAGGGATAGAGACAGAGGGAAAGAAACCCACCTTTAGAAAGGGAATTGGCAAAAGACTTTAAGATGAACAAGTTTCAGGAATATTGGAAATGGACAGGGGATTGGGATAATCAGAAGGACGAGTACATGGAGGGATTTGATCTCATGGTTGGAATATTAAATTTGAGGTGTTACTGAACCAAGAGCCAATGCAGGTCAGTGAGCACTGGGATGTTGGGTGAACAGAATTTGGTGTAAATTAGAAGATGGCAGCAGAGTTTTGGAAGACCACAAGGGACAAGGTTACAGAGAGTAGAATGTGGGAAACAAGCCAGCAGTGTGCTGGAATAGTCAAATCTCGAGGTAACTAAGGCATGGATGAGGTTTTCAGCAGCCGATGAGCTCAGCTCTCTCTTTCTCTCTTTCTCTATCTCTCCCTCTCTCTCTCTGTCGCCCTCGCTTGCTCTATCCCACGCTCAGAATCTTCAATGTTTCAATCAAGTCGCCCCTTACTCTTCTCAACTCCAGCTGATATAAGCCTAGCCTGTCCGGCCTTTCCTCATAAGACAGTCCGCCCATATTCGTCTAATAACCCTTCTCTGAACTGTTTACAACGCATTTACATGCTTCCTTAAATAAGGAGACCAGTACTGAACACAGAATTCCAGATAATGTCTCACCAATGCCCTCCCTATCTTTGTATTCAATTCCTCTCACAATAAATGATAACATTATATTAGCTTTCCTAATTACTTTCTGAACCGACATACTAACCTTATGCAATTCATACACCAGGACACCCAGATACTCCTGCATCTCAGAGTTCTGCAATCCCTCACCATTCAGATAATATGCTTAGTTTAATTTCATTATTACTACCAATATGGACAATTTCACATTTCCCCACATTCCACTCCATTTCCCAGATCTTTGCCTTCTCACTCAATCTATCTATGTCCGTTTGCAGCCGCCTTATGTCCTCTTCAGAACTTTGTTTCATCAACAGATTTACCAACCACACCTTCGGTCCTTGCATCTAATTCATTTAAACAAACTGTACAAAGTTGAGGCCCCAGCACTGATACCTATGGCACCCCACTCGTTACATCCTGCCAATCAGAGATTTACCCATTTATGGCTGCTCTCTGTTTCCTGTTAGCTAACCAAACGTCTATCCATGGCAATGTCTTACCCCCTACACCATGAGCTTCTATTTTTCGCAATGACCTTTGATGTGGCACCTTATCAAATGCCTTCTGGAAATCTAGTACAGTACATCCACCAGTTCCCCTTTATCCACAGCACATGTTACTTCTTCAAAGAACTCCAGTTAATTCATTAAACGTAATTTCCCTTTCACAAAACCATGTTGACTTTGCCTAATCACCTTGAATTTTTCGACCTGCCCTGCTATAACATCTTTAATAATAGCTTCTAAAAAATCTAATCCACAGCCAGAAAGCCTTTCTCGTATGTCACAGATTGTTTCTCTACTGTGTTTATTCTGATTTTGTGCTGTATTTGAACTGTCACTCCTCAATAAACTGCTTGTGACCCTTTGACCTCCTTTTTGGGTGATCTCTGACCCTAGATCAGACCTTACAGTGGTGTAGGAGACGGAACACAGACATCAGGATGATAGGCTTGGTTTACTTGGTTTGTGAAAAATAGTAAACTCAGTTGAGTGATGAATGAGGAGGAGATTTGGCAACAAAAAGAGTTTACCCTCAATCAAACGTGTGTGTTCATCACTAACAGCGTGGGTGGCGGGGGGGGGGGGGGGGGGAGGACTTTCAGAGAGTTTTGAATAAAAAAAGCCAGAAATACAATCTCACTCGCATATCACAGGAAATAGTCAATTGATAACCTGGTAGAGAAGAAAAACAGGCACACCTGGGGAGACGGACATACTAAGGATTTTCGAGGTGTATGATGGGAATTACGATTTTATTCTCAATGGAATATCTGAGGATGTCCAGAAATGCAAATTTAAGCAAAAAAAAACGGGCTGAGATAAGTTGGTCAATGGGGCACATCTGTGCACCTGAACAGAAAGTGCTGGAAATACTCAGTGGGTCTGGCAGCATCGGTGCAGAGAGAAACAGAGTTAATGTTTAAGATCTGTGACCCTTCATCAGAACTGGTAAACGTTAGAAATGTTGATGTACAAGCTGGAGATGGTAAGACCATGGACCTCCTGCTTTCCATACCACCCCCAATCCTTCACCTCAAACCTCCCCTTCTGATTTTATACTTTCCAATGATAACCCAATACTACCAACTTCCCAGTCACAGCAGCTCCAGGAGACAGAAAGAGAGCAGCAAAAGAGCACTAAAGCCCCATCACTTGGTCTGATGCTCACAGCCACCAGATCAAATACTTACAGTGCGTTTACCTTAGAGGCTGGTATAGAGTCAGAATATGCACGTGGCAAGTCACCGAGCATGAGTGAGCTGCAGCCAGGCCAGGGGGAAAGGATAGTTCATGTGTCAGATCACCGGAGGGCGAGGTCACAAACGAGTTATAATACACAGGACTCAGATGTGAACATTGCTGGAGCTGCTGCCCATGTCGAGGTGGTGCAGTCTGAATCCGAGCCCTCAAGGCCTGGAGCAGCTCGAGGAAGTCCTGCAAGGCCATCTGCAGTCTACCTCAGTGAAAGACAGCAGCCTTCCACCAGCCATGCTGCAGTCACTGGGAAACACTGTGTAGGAGCAGTAGGCAGGTTGAAAGAACCCACAGGACAGGGACTAAGGGAACACACAAGGGGTAATAGTTCAGTTTAGTTTGTATAATTGCATGTGTTGTTGGATAAAGACGATCATGAAAAACATTTTGTTGGTGTTTTTATTGCAGGATGGTTACCTCGGGGACGCTGTGATGGGGCATCACAGATGGGTGTAATGGTGGAGAAGAGGGGGATCCATGGTGGGAAAGGGAAGTTGTCCTCTGGGAACTGGAATCTTAGCAGCGTCTCTACGACAGCCTTTCCGGTTTGAAATCATCCAGGAAATATCCTCCCTGCCTCCTCCTCCTCCTACTGAGTTAGCCTGCAGATCCCTGGTGCCAAAGCCTGTGTCCTCATGATGGTGCCGATGTGAAGGGTGCAGCAGAACACCATGAACTTGGACACCTGCTCCAGTATGTACTGGAGGGCTCCCCACGAGCGGTTCAGACATCTGAAGCATTGCTTCAACTGGTGGTTTTGTGTGGAGGAGGGGAGTGTCTAGAGTTTAGAGGTCATGAGCCACATTCGGGTTCTGCATGGGGGCCCGATGTGTTGGGACCGGCTGACTTCTTCAGAATGAAGGTACAGTGGCTGCTGCCAGGACAGTGGACATTTGCCAAGATGATGTACTGGGCATGCTCACACACCAACTGTACATTAATGGAGTGAGAGCTGTATCAGTTCCTATACCTCTCCCCGTTGCCTTGGGGACCCCGCAGAGACACCTAGACCATCAGGAATCCCGTTATCCTGACAAAGCCACGGGATCTCTCACCTGCTTCTCCCTGCTGAGAGAGCAGGCAGTATAATTCAGCTCACCCGACATAGATGGCCTCCGTCACACAGCAGATACATGAATGGACAACAGAGAGAGAGATAATGGATACGTCACCCGCTCTTGTCTGGAAAGATACAGATAAGAACATAATAACATAAGAAGTAGGAGCAGGAGTAGGCAATTCAGCCCCTCGAACCTGCTTCGCCATTCAATATGATCATGGCTGATCTCATCTCGGTCTCAACTCCACTTTCCTGCCCGTTCTCCATATCTCTTCAACCCATTACTAATTAAAAATCTGTCTATCGCCTCCTTAAATTTATTCAATGTCCCGGCATCTATTGAATCCGGGTATTGAATCCCACAGACTCACGACCCTTTCAGAGAAGAAATTTCTCTTCATCTCTATTTTAAATCCTTATCCCTTATCCTAAAACAATGACCTCTCATTCTTGGTTGCCCCTCAAGAGGAAACGTCTTCTCTGTGCCTACTTTGTCAATCCCCTTAACCATCTTCTCTACCTCAATTAGATCGACTCTCATTCTTCTAAACTCCATAGAGTAAAGGCATAAAGAGCTCAATCTCTCTTCATAAGACAAACCCCTCATCCCTGGACTCTCTAGTGACCCTCCTCTGATTTGCCTCCAGTGCAACTGCATCCATCCTCAAGTCAGGAGACTAAAACTATACACAATACTCCAGGTGCGGTCTCATTAATGCCTTGTACAGTTGCAGCAACACTTTCCTACTTTTATATTCTATTCCATTAGCAAGAAATACCAAAATTCCATTTGCCTTCCTTTTCACCTGCTGTACCTCCAAACTAGCTTTCTGCGATTCATACACGAGGACAACCAGATCCTTCTGCACCGAAGCACTCAGACGTTTATCTCCATTTAGATAATATTTTGCCTTTCTATTCTTCCAACCAAAATGGATAACCTTACACTTATCCACATTAAACTCCATCTGCCAAATTTTCGTTCATTCACCTAACCTATCCATATCAATTTGTAAATTTCTTATTTAATTATTGCAACATACTATCCCACCTATTTTAGTGTCATCTGGAGATTTGGCTATAGTAACTTCTATCCTTGCATCCAAATCATAAATATATATTGTAAATAGCTGGGGACAAGGACCAAACCCTGTGGTACCCCACTCGTTACATCTTGCCAACCAGAAAAAGATCCATTTATCCCGACTCTCTGTTTTCTGTTGGTTAGCCAATCCTCTATCAAAGTTAATAAATTGCCCCTGAACTCATGTGATCTTACCTTCTGTATTCACCTTTTGTGCGGCACTTTATCAAATGTCTTCTGGAAATCCAGATATACTACATCTACAGGATCACCATTTTCCACTTTTCTTGTCACAGCTTCGATGAACACTAGCAAATTCGTCAAATAGGATTTCCCCTTCATAAAACCATGCTGACTCTGATGGATTGCGTTTTGACTTTCTAAACGTCCTGTTATTACTTCCTTAATAATGGGTTCTAACAATTTCCCAACGATAGATGTTAAACTAACTGGTCTATAGTTTCCTACTTTCTGCCTCCCTCCCTTTTTGAATAAGGGCGTTATATTAGCTTTTTTCCAATCCACTGGAACCTTTCCCGCATCCAGCGAATTTTAGAATATTGTAACCAATGGATCCATTATCTCTGCTGCCACTTACTTTAAGACACTCTGATGCAGGCCATCAGGCCCTGGTTACTTGTCTGCCTTCAATTCCAATAGTTTGCTCTGTACTTTTTACCTAGTAATGATGATTGTTCTAAATTCCTCTCTTTCTATAACCTCTGCATTACCTGTTACTATTTAGATGGTACTGGTGTCCTCCACCGTGAAAACTGAGGAAAAATACTGATTTAGTGTCTCCACCATTTCTGTGTTCCCCTCTATCAACTTCCCAGTCTCATCCTCCAAGGGATCAACATTCACTTTAGCCACTCTCTTACCTTTTATATACTTAAAGAAGTTTTTACTATCCGTTTTTATATTTTGCTCTAGTTTTCTTTCATAATTTATCTTTGCTCTTTTTATTACTTTTTTAGTAACCCTTTGTTGATCATTAAAAATTTCCCAATCTTCCAGCCTGCCACTGGCCTTTGCAATATGGTATGCCTTAGATTTTGTCTTTACATTATCCTTAACTTCCTTGCTTAGCCATGGATGTTTTCCCCCCTCCTAGAATATTTCTTCCTCTCTGGAATATATTGTTGTTGGGAGGAATTGAAAATCTCCTTCAACTTCTGCCACTGCTCATCAACTGTCCTACCTTTTAGTCTTCCTGCCCAGTCCACTAGGGCTAAATCTGTACTCATGCCGATGTAATTACCTTTGTTTATGGATCTAATAGTTGGATACAGAGACTTACCAGGGCCACCAATAATAGCGAGGAGGGGGTAGTAAACCGTTTGAATCATCTTCAGAGCATAATAGATCCGCGCTTCCAACGTCATCCGAAAATACTCAGCTGTAACCAGGCCAAACCAATAATACGTACTCCTGCTGTCCATTGCTGTAACATTCCAATCTATTGTTCCCAGATTCTGACCCATTGTTGGAACATTGAAATCTATTGTCCTCAGATTCTGACCCATTGTTGTAACATTCCAATCTATTGTCCTCAGATTCTGACCCATTGTTGGAACATTCCAATCTATTGTCCTCAGATTCTGACCCATTGTTGGAACATTCCAATCGATTGTCTTCAGATTCTGATCCATTGTTGTAACATTCCAATCTATTGTTCTCAGATTCTGACCCATTGTTGTAACATTCCAATCTATTGTTCTCAGATTTTGATCGATCGTCTTTCTCTCTCTCTCGCTCTTCCTGCAGCCACGGATCCCTGTTCGGGCCGGGGTTGATGCTCCCACTGACACTATGATTTAACACATTGAAAGGAGTCCCTTATTAATAGAAGAGGGAAACCCTCCAGTGACACAATTATAGTCCGTAGTGACTGACATTAATTACAGTCAATGAACAAACAAGTTCAGTTAATCTCTTTCAATCCAATACTTTTTGTACCACAATAGTGTAGAAGTGTTCCTCAGTCTAGATGGGAGATACGAGGTGAGTTGAGGGAAGGAATGGTGGAAAAAGCAGAGGCATTGGCTGGAAGCTTTCAATCCTCCTTGGATCTGGGAGTGATGACAGGGGACTGCAGGGTTGTCTATGTTACACCCTGCTTATAAAATGAGACATTAGATAAATCCTGTAGCTACTGACCAGTCAGTCTAATGTCGGTGGTTGGAAATTTCTAGAGGCCATAAGCCTGTACAAAATATATCTTTCTTGGAAAAACATGGGATAATAAATGACAAACAGCACGGGTAAGTAATGACCAATCACGTCCGATAATCTTGATCAAGTTCATTGATGACATAACTGTGAGTGTTGTTGAGGATAGTGTGTTTCATGTTATGTATAAGGACTTTCAAAAGGCCTGTGATCAAATGACATTTCATAGACTTGTTATGAGAAATAGAACACATGGAATATTTTGACAGTGATAGTGTGAATATGACACTGACTCAGGGACAGAAAGCAGAGAGACGTGGTGAACAGACTTTGTTCAAACTGGGGGAGGGGGAGTATAAATTGCTGTTTCTCAGGGGTCAGTTTTAGCATCAGTGCTCTTCCTGACATGTAGATACATATACAAGTAATAGAGACTTATATGCAAAAAAAACATAATTTCAACGCTTGAAGATGACATGAAACTCATAAGTACGGGTGGCAAAGACGCAGACCACAGAATTATCCAACATCACAGACTTTGTTTATTTTTAATTTATTCTGGACTCCAATCCAAATACAAATTTATTTCTCACTGTATACTTCATTTGAGTGATTTGCCTGTGAGCTTGTGCATGAATGTCTAACGTATATTTTTATTATTTTATTTAGATTCATTTTAGATTTTAAATTACAATAAACTCACTTCTTGATTAAACTTAAGAAAACCTGTCTGATTGGTTCTTTCACGATCACAGTAAAGGTAAAAGGTAAAATACTCACTGAGGTGGTCAGCATGTCCACTGCTAAAAAGGAATAAATCCCATTGTGATCAAAGAAAAGATAGGACAAGAGGGGAACCTGGAACCCCTCCTCACCTGGCTGTATCAGAAATGTGGCGGTTCTAGTTATTGCAACGCAATGACAAAAGAGAAATTGGAAGTGTCATAGAGTCACAGAGTTATAGAGAAATGGAACAGGCCCTTCGGCCCACTGTGTCTGTGCTGGCCAACAAGCCTATCCATTCTAATCCCATTTTCCAGCACCTGGCCCGTAACCTTGTACGCTATGGCGTTTCAAGTGCTCATCTACATAATTCGTAAATGTTGTGGAGGGTTCCTGCCTCTGCAGCCCCTTCAGGCAGTGTGTTCCGGATTCCAACTACCCTCTGGGTGATTTTTCTTCCCCTCAAATCCCCTCTCAACCTCCTGCCCCTTAATTTAAATCAATGCCCCCCGGTTATTGACACCTCCGCTAAGGAAAAGGTTTTTTCCTATCTACCCTATCCATACCCTCATAATTTTTCGTGCTTTCTGTCTCTGTCCCTTTTTTAAATAAAGAATTTACATTCCCAATAAAGGAATTACATACAGAGTGAAGTAACTCGGTACAGGTTAAAACCCCTCTCTGTTGAACAGTTGTGTAATGTCGCTGGACAGTTAGGGATTATTCTCCGTCCAAAAGATTGGAAACCCGAAATCCTAAGACTTGTGGCCAACCATTTTTTATTTGCAGCAGAAAATTCAAACAGGGTTAGAATCACTGACAGATAGAGTAATGTTAGCTAAGGTAAAACTAGAACAGAAGAGACTAGAATTAGAATTCCAGAGAGAGCGAGAAAGAGCAGAGCGTCAAGAAAGGGAAAAAGTAAGAGTGTTGCAGAAGGAGAAGGAGGAAAGGGAGTTAAGGTGGCTCAAACAACTAGAGGAAGTCCCAGTCCACCCACTGAAGGCACAGCTAGTGAAGGAGCTACCCATAGTTCAGGACCATGTGATGAGCTCTTAATGTTCTCCCAGTTAGTTCCAAATTTCAATGAGGAGGATGTGTCAGAATTTTTCATCAGTTTTGAAATGCTTGCAAAGCCGCTGAAATGACTGACAGAGAGCTGGACACTGTTTTTACCAAGTAGAATAACAGGAAAAGTCCATGAGGTTTATTCACTGTTGCCAGATGAAAGTTCATCACATTATGAGATGGATAAAAATGGTATCCTGGGTGCATATGAGATAGTATCAGAAGTGTACTGTAAAACATTCTGAACCCTCGGAAAGCAGCCTGACTAAACTGACCTTGAGTTTGAAAGAGTTAAGCAGCTTCCGAACATAGGAACATAGGAGCTGAAGTAAGCCATTCAGCCCATCGAGCCTGCTCCACCATTCAATATGATCATGGTTGATCATCCAATGCCTTTTCCCCCACATTATCCTCATATCCCTTTTTGTCAGTGGTATTTATAAAACTGTCAATCACTACTTTAAACATGCTCAATGACTGAGCTTCCACAGCTCTCTGGGGTAGAGAATTTCAAAGATTCAGAACCCTCTGAGTAAAGAAATTTCTCCTCATCTCTGTCCTAAGTGGCTTCTCTTTTATTTTGAAATTATGTCTGCTATTTATGGACTCCCCAACCAGGGGAAACATCTTAGCTGCATCTACCCTGTCTATCCCTTTAAGTATTTTGTAGGTTTCAATGAGATCACCTCTCATTCTTCGAAACTCTAGAGAATACAGGCCCAGCTTCCCCAATCTCTCTTCATAGGACAGTCCCACCATCCCGGGAAGAAGTCTGGTGAACCTTCTTTGCACTCCCTCTGTGGTCATAATATCCTTCCTCAGGTAAAGAGACCAGAACTGCGCACAGCACTCCATCTGCGGTCTAACAAAGTTTCTAGACAATTGCAGCAAGACTTCACTACTCAAATCAACTCGTGATAAAGGCCAACATACCATTTGTCTTCCTAATTGCTTGCTGCACCTGCATGTTAGCTTTCAATTACGTATAATGAGGATACCCAGGTCCCTTTGTACATCTACACTTTCTAATCTCTCACCAATTAGAACACTCTGCACATCTATTCATCCTACCACCGTGGCTAACTTCACATTTTTCCACATTATATTCCATCTGCCATGTTTTTACCCACTCACTACGTCTGTCCAAATTTCCTTGAACCCACTTTGCATCTTCCTCACAACACACATTTCCACCTAGTTTTGTGTCATCTGCGAACTTGAAATATTACTTTGGTCCCAATATCCAAATCATTGATAGATATTGTGAACAGCTGGGGCCCAAGCACAGATCCCTGCGGTACTCCATTAGTCACAGCCTGCCAAAGCAAGAATGGCCCATTTATTTCTGCTCTCTGTTTCCTGCCTGTTTACCAATCCTTACTGCTAGTCAGTATATTACCTCCGATCCCATGTTCTTTAACTTTGCTGACCAACATACTGTGGGGCACTTTATCAAAAGCTTTCTGAAAATCCACCGACTCCCCTTCTCTATTTTGTTTGTGACATCCAAAAAATAAAAACCAACAGGTTCATCAAGCATGATTTCCCATTCATAAATCCATGTTCACTCTGCGCAATCAGATCCATTTATCGCATAATTTAGAATAGATTCTAACATGTTCCCTAGTACTGATGAAATGCTAACCACGTGGGTTTTCGCCGGGTGCTCCGGTTTCCTCCCACAGCCAAAGACTTGCAGGTGATAGATAAATTAGCCATTATAAATTATCCCTAGTGTAGGTAGGTGGTAGGGAATATGGTATTACTGTAGTGTTAGCATAAATGGGTGGTTGTTGTTCCCAATTTTCTCTTTCCCTCCCTTCTTAAACAGTGGGATGAGATTTGCTACCTTCCAATCTGCAGGAAGCGTTCCGGAAGTGATAGAATTTTGAACGATGATCACCAATGCATGAACAATCTCCATTACTACTTCCTTCAACACTCTGGGATATAGAATATCAGATCCTGGATAATTGTCAAACATCAGCCCTACTAATGTCTCCAATACAAACTTCTCACTAATACCAATTTCCTTCAATTCTTCATTCTCCCAATCCCTTGGATCTCTAATTCTGGGAGATTTCTTGTATCTTCCTCAGTGAAGACAGACACTAAATATTTTTTTATTTAATTTAGAGATACAGCACTGAAACAGGCCCTTCGGCCCACCGAGTCTGTGCCGACCATCAACCTCTCATTTTATACTACACTAATCCCATATTCCTACCACATCCCCACCTGTCCCTATATTTCCCTACCACCTACCTATACTAAGGGCAATTTATAATGGTCAACTAACCTACCAACCTGCAAGTCTTTTGGCTGTGGGAGGAAACCTGAGCACCCGGAGAAATCCCACGTAGACGCAGGAAGAACTTGCAAACTCCACACAGGCAGTACCCAGAATTGAACCCGGGTCGCTGGAGCTCAGAGGCTGCGGTGCTAATCACATTTCACTTCTCTGTCATTTCTCAATTCCCCATTATAAATTCTCCTGACTCTGCCTGTAATGGCCCTACATTTGTCTAAGCTAAACATTACCATTTTATGAACCAATAGAAGTTACTTAGAAGCTTACTTTTGACCAGTGGATACAGAAGATCAAGATACAGCCCACATATATAAATCTCAGAGCAGTGATCCATCTCGAAGAGTTCACAAACTCGCTCTCCCTCCCATTAAAACACACACAGAGGAACAGAAGGTTCAAAGAGCCAGGCAGGTTGCACTTCTGGCTGATCAATTTTCCTTTGTATACAAGGCCTTAGCCCCAAAGGGAAACCCTTCCCTAGTAACCCCAAAGACCGGAGAATAAAAGGTGGGAGGCTGATCGGACCCTGAACAGCCATGGGCAAGAAGGAAAAGCTGGACACACGGGAGCCCTTCCTCAGGCCAAATAGGACGGTACTGAGAGCAGGAGTAACAGCCGAAGCCATGTGTGTTTCCATTGTAATGAGGCAGATCACCATCATGCTGACTGGTGGAAGTGTCGGGAAAACCTGTAAGATTAATGAGAGTCCTGATTACCACCTACCGCCCTCCTCAGCTAATGACTCAGTACTCCTCCATGTTGAACACCACTTGTAAGAAGCACTGAGGGTAGCAAGGGAACAAAATGTACTCTGGGTGGGGGACTTCAATGTCCATCACCATGAGTGGCTCGGTCGCACCACTACTGAGCAAGCTGGCCGAGTCCTAAAGGACACAGCTGCTAGACTGGGGCTGCGGCAGGTGGTGGGGGAACCAACACGAGGGAACAACATACTTGACCTCGTCCTCACCGATCCGCCTGCCACAGATGCATCTGTCCATGACAGTATTGGTAGGAGTGACCACTGCATAGTCCTTGTGGAGACGAAGTCCCGCCTTCAGATTGAGGATACCGTCCATTGTGTTGTGTGGCACTATCACCGTGCTAAATGGGACAGATTTCCAACAGATCTAGCAATGCAAAACTGGGCATCCATGAGGCGCTGTGGGCTATCAGCAGCAGCAGAATTGTACTCAACCACAATATGTAACCTCATGGCCCGGCATATCCCCTACTCTACCATTACCATCAAGCCAGGATACCAACCCTAGTTCAATGAAGAGTGCAGGAGGGCATGCCAGGAGCAGCACCAGGCATACCTCAAAATGAGGTGTCAACCTGGTGAAGCTACAACCCAGGACAACTTGCATGCCAAACTGCGTAGAGCTAAGCGATCCCATAAACAACGGATCCGATCTCAGCTCTGCAGTCCTGCCACATCCAGCCGTGAATGGTGGTGGACAATTAAACAACTAACTGGAGGAGGTGGCTCCACAAATATCCCCATCCTCAATGATGGGGGAGCCCAGCACATCAGTGCAAAAGATAAGGCTGAAGCATTTGCAACAATCTTCAGCCAGAAGTGCCGAGTTGATGATCCATCTCGGCCTCCTCCTGAAGTCCCCAGCATCACAGATGCCAAACTTTAGCCAATTCGATTCACTCCGCGTGATATCCAGAAACGACTGCAGCGAATGGATACTGAAAAAGCTATGGGGCCTGACAATATTCCGGCAATAGTACTGAAGACCTGTGCTCCAGAACTTGCTGCGGCCCTAGCCAAGCTGTTCCAGTACAGCTACAACACTGGCATCTACCCTGCAATGTGGAAAATTACCCAGGTATGTCCTGCACACAAAAAACAGGACCAATCCAACCCGGCCAACTACCGCCCCATTAGCCTCCTCTCAATCATCAGTAAAGTGATGGAAGGTGTCATCAACAGTGCCATCAAGTGGCACTTGCTTAGCAACAACCTGCTCAGTGATGCTCAGTTTGGGTTCCAACAGGGCCACTCATCCTGATCTCAATACAGCCTTGGTTCAAAAATGGACAAAAGAGCTGAACTCAAGAGGTGAGGTGAGAGTGACTGCCCTTGACATCAATGCAGCATTTGTCCGAGTATGGCATCAAGGAGCCCTATCAAAACTGAGGGCAATGGGAATCAGGGGGAAAACCCTCCGCTGGCTGGAGTCATACCTAGCGCAAAGGAAGATGATTGTGGTTGTTGGAGGTCAATCAGCTGAGCTTCAGGACATCACTGCAGGATTACCTCAGGGTACTGTCCTGGGCCCAACCATCTTCAGCTGCTTCATCAATGACCTTCCTTCAATCATGAGGTCAGAAGTGGGGATGTTCGTTGATGATTGCACAATGTTCAGCACCATTCGCGACTCCTCAGATTCTGAAGCAGTCTGTGTAGAAATGCAGCAAGACCTGGAAAATATCCAGGCTCGGGCTGATAAGTGGAAAGTAGCATTCGCGCCACACAAGTGCCAGGCAATGAGCATCTCCAAGAAGAGAGAATCTAACCATCTGTCCTTGACATTCAATGGCATTACCATCGCTGAATCCCCCACTATCAACATCCTAGGGGCTGCCATTGACCAGGAGCCGAACTGGAGTAGCCATATAAATACCGTGGCTACAAGAGCAGGTCAGAGGCTAGGAATCCTGAGGCGAGTAA
Source organism: Heterodontus francisci (assembly GCF_036365525.1). Lineage (NCBI taxonomy): Eukaryota > Metazoa > Chordata > Chondrichthyes > Heterodontiformes > Heterodontidae > Heterodontus > Heterodontus francisci. The sequence goes on from NW_027141111.1 coordinate 2,034,014, forward strand.
CTCACCTCCTGACTCCCCAAAGCCTGTCCACAATCGACAAGGCACAAGTTAGGAGTGTGATGGAATACTCTCCACTTGCCTGGATGGGTGCAGCTCCAACAACACTCAAGAAGCTTAACACCATCCAGGACAAAGCAGCCTGCTTGATTGGCACCCCATCTACAAACATTCACTCCCTCCACAACCGACGCACAGTGGCAGCAATGTGTACCATCTACAAGATGCACTGCAGCATTGCACCAAGGCTCCTTAGACAGCACCTTCCAAACCTGCGACCTCTACCAACTAGAAGGACAAGGGCAGCAAATACATGGGAACACCACCATCTGCAAGTTCCCCTACAAGTCACACACCATCCTGACTTGGAACTTTATCGCCGTTCCTTCACTGTCGCTGGGTCAAAATCCTGGAACTCCCTTCCCAATAGCACTGCGGGTATACCTACCCCATATGGACTACTGCGGTTCAAGCAGGCAGCTCACCACCACCTTGGCAAGGGCGATTAGGGTTGGGCAATAATTGCTGGCCTGGCCAGCCACGCCCACATTCTGTGAATGAATATTTTTTTTTTTAAATGTCCACCAGATCAGTGCAGGAAAACGGGCCCTGATGGAAATCACAGCAGATCAGGCTGTGCCTTTAACTGTGGCAGTCAGACCCAGTAAACCTACCACTGAGAGTGCAGGAAATCTTAACAAAATCCCTGAGAGTTACCAGGAATTATAATCCCAAGGAAAACTGACCCCATCCACCTTGAGTGAGGCAAGCAAGCCCATAGTCATACTAAGGGATACAGGGGCCACCCAATCCCTTCTGCTGGGAAAAGGAATGACCTTTCTTCGATAGTGCAGTGAATGCTAAAGAGTTATTGAATTGTATCGGAAGACAGTATATGTCCATACCTTTATAACGACTGCACTTGGAGTGTGACCCAGTTTCAGGACCGGTATCCAAGGGGATTGTACCTAGTTTACCGATGGATGGGTCGACCTGCTCCTGGGTAATGATCTGACAAGGGAAAAGGTGCCAGCTTCCCTGGTAGTTCTCGAGAGACTAAAATAGGGCCAGAAGACAGAGCAGTTACAGGAGAAGGCCCCTGACATTCTCCCTGATTGTGTGGTGACACGGTCCACGGCCAAACAATCCCTGAACTGACACTGTAGATGGATGACCCGACTGCCTGGCTGTCTGCAACCTTCTTTGGGAAGTTAGAGGACAGAAAGGATTTGCTAAACAGATCTTCCTTAGTTGAGGCTCAATCCCCCGACCCTGTGTTAAAAAAATAGCACAGACTGTCCAAACCAAAACTGAAGCAGAGGGAATTGCAGAGTGCTACTATTTAAGGAACAAGATGCTGATGAGGAAGTGGAGACCTCCTCACAGACCTGCGGATGAAGAGAGGACAGTGGTTCACCAGATAGTGGTGCCGCTGAGGTCCCTTAAAGAAATATTAAGAATGGCCGACGAACTTCCAATGACTGGACATGTCAATGTACGAAAAATCGAAGCCCGCATAAGACAGCATTTTGACTGGCCACAACTCCACAAAGATGTGGTGGAGTTCTGTAAAACTAGTCACCTGCGTTAGCTGGTGGGGAAGCCCCAACCTGCAATAAAATCTGCACCCTAATTCATCCACCAGCTTTTGGGGAACCCTTCAGCAGAGTGCTGGTGGATTGTGTGGGACACCTGCTGAAAACAAAACGGGATTACCAGTATCTTCTCACCATTATGGATGTGGTGACCTGATTCCCAGAGGCCATTCTCCCGAAGAGCTATCTCTGCCAAGGTAGTGGTGGAGGGGTTAACCCAATTCTTTACCCGATAATGGGCTGCCTGCTGAGATCCAGTTGGATCAGGGCACACATTTTATGTCCAGTATTTTTGAAAAGGTCATGGGCAATCTGGACATAACCCAGCTAAGGTCCTTAGCCTACCACCCACAGTCACAAGGGGCTTTGGAGCGTTACCACCAGACCCTAAAGACAATGAACAGGCCATACTGCTATGAGTAACCCCATGACTGGGACAAAGGGCTAGGATTTCACCTGTTGGTTACCAGGGACTTATTCAATGCTTCCACTGGCTTTAGCCTCTTTGAATTAATTTATGGACACGAGGTGAGAGCTCGGCTTAAATGATTCAAGAAGTTTTTCGGACACAGGGATGAGTCTTCCATGTTAGAATACATTTCCATGCTCTGGGATCGGCTCACGGGAGCCTGTGCAATGACTCAGGAACAACCAAAGACCCCCCAGGCAGCCATGAGAAGGTAAGCAGGAAGAAATGCCAAGGCGAGAACATTTCCGCCCAGAGACCATGTATTGTTATTACTCCCAATAGAGGGTCTACCCCTGAAATCCCGTTTCAGTGGTCCATATCGAGTGACAAAAAAAATAGCGGGTAAATTATATAATTGACTCCCCAGAGCAAAGGCAAAAAATCAAGTCTGTGGAGGGGACAGACAAGTACAGACCTGTCAGACAGTCAGGAGGGAAGGATTCAAAAGGACAGTGAGGACAGGTTAGAGGAGGGCCAGGAGGATTACCAATTGGAACCCCCTATTCTCCGATTAGCCAACCCTGAAATGTTAGAGAAATTAGACCACTCACTCTCCTCCTTAAATGCAGGTCAAACAGGGACCATAAAAAGGCTGCTAACAACATTTACAGAAACGTGGAGGGACAAAGAAAGTTCCGAAAAAGGCATGCCAATGGTAAGGGAGATGTCTGAACTAGTCAAAGTGCCGCTGGAAAGTTCAGTGAAAGCTGGACAGACACTGGCGAACACTACTGTCCCAGAGGAAATAGGGCAGATTAGGAAAAATATCCTCCTCATAGTGAAGAGAAAAGGGAAGGGAAATTGCCCTAAAGTGAACAGCACTTGCGTACCTCAGCAGAAAGTTAAAAGTAAGGTCAGTGTGGATCTACCCACTGAAGAACCCAATGATCAGATCCCAAACCCAAAGCTAATCAAACCCTGCAACTTGGGGCTGCAAAGTTGTGCAGTGATTAGCGCTACAACCTCATAGCTCCTGTGACCCAGGTTCGATTCTCGGTATTGCCCGTGTAGAGTTTGCAAGTTCTCCCTTTGACCACGTGGGTTTTTGTCGGGTGCTCCGGTTTCCTCACACAGCCAAAGACTTGCAGGTTGATAGGTAAATTGGCCATTATAAATTGCCCCTAGTATAGGTAGGTGGCAGGGGAAGGTGGGGATGTGGTAGGAATATGGGATTCATGCAGGATTAGTATAAATGGGTGGTTGATGGTCGGCAGAGACTTGGTGGGCCGAAAGGCCTGTTTCAGTGCTGTACCTCTAAATAAATAAATTTCAAAGCCGTGCTCAGCAAGAACAAAGGTCCACAGGAAATCTCAGACACCTCACAGGGAGAAAGATCATCAAGGTGCAGGAACCTAAATAGTTAAAGCTTCATTGCAAGAGAGAAAAAAAACCTATGTAATCGCTGATGCAATGTCCAGGGTCGAACCCGACACATAACCATCCCAGACAAAACTCCAAAACAATTAAATTAGCACAACTGTAGCAGACAATGACAGCTGCAGTAATTCCAAGATTCATGTGTGAATTTGAGAAGTGATTATTGAGAATGAATGTGTATTTCCTTCTATTTCTTCCCACAATTCTGTAATGAAATGTTCCTATTATCACATTTCTTTCAGTGTGCTGTGGTGGTGTCAAGATAACACCATATGCCCAATGAGGAATTTTTATTCACCGATTTGAAACTTGCAATAAACCTTTAATGAAAAAAGAAATCCCACAGTTAACCTTGACAAAACTGGCAGCCAAGATGCCCACCGCAATTGGCATCTGAAACACCTTTTCACATTCATAGGCCACCAACGGGAGACACATGTCTGCTGAGTCTAGACCTGTATCATTGGCTTGCTCTAGTGATTGAATTACCTTAAATTACTTTCATTAACACGGCATACAAGGGCATCCTGACATATTGACTTTGAAAGAGCAAACTCCTACAATTATAAATACTGGCATCCTGAGCCCTGGGGTGACAGAAGTTTCTAACCTTGAATCTCATTATCAGGTTCCAGCGAATGCACTGAGACAGTCATGAGGCCTTCTGTCCATCTATGTGAAAGTTGGGAGTTTCCCCTGGACAAAGACAGACAAGCCAGTGATTCAAACTGTGCAGAATCAGAAGGGCTGTGTCCCCCCGTCTCTCTCTCTCCAGATAACGTCACAAGTTTGAATACCACATGCGACTGTGGTCCCTCCAAGCCGACAGATTATTACAGACAGAGACAGCAGGGAAAGAAAGCCACCTACAAGTCTGCCTCAAAGAAATCCCTGAGCCACGTGGGCCAGCCACAAAGGGTGCTTCGACCAGCCAAAGACTTCAAGAATACAACTGCAGCCGGAAGACCGCCGTGTCATCCAACATCACAGAATGAGTATTTTATTTTTCTATTTATGCCGGACTCCCATCTTCTCACTCTGTAATCTATTTCTGTGTAATTCTCGTACGAATGTGTGCGTAAATGTGTGGTGTATTTTTTATGATTTTATTGAGATCGGGTTGACATTGTTAAGTATAATAAACTCACCTCTTTCCTGTTTAAACTCAAGAGAACCTGCCCGACCAGGTCCTTCACAATCACTCCAAAGGTAAAAGGTCAAATACTCAATGAGAGGGTTAGCACATCCACTGGTTAAAAAGAACAAAAAGAGTTGTGGTCAAATAAGACGAGCGACTGTGACCCATCCTCACCTGGCCGTAACAATAGGCAGGGTTGGGGATCGCGAGAATATGGGGATGAACTCAGCTCAGCATTAAACAGGTACCAGAGATTGTAAACTTCCTGGTTCAGCCTCAGACAACGGTCAGTGAGGGGGATGCAGACCGTGGATAGGGAATAGAGTATGTGACAAAAACTGAAGACAATGACTTCAGTCTTCTCATGATTTAAATGACAAGAACATTAAATCAGTGAAATATGTTTTCTGAATCCAATAGTTGCAGATGGAGACTTACCAGGGACACCAATAATAGCGAGTATGGGATAGTAAATAAATTGAATCATCCTCAGAGCATAATAGATCCGCAATTCTAATGTCATCCAATAATAATCAGCAGTAACCAGGTCAAACGAAGAGGAGAAACTCCTGCTGCCCATTGTTGTAACATTCCAATCTATTGTTCTTAGATTCTGATCCATTGTTGTAACATTCCAATCTATTGTTCTCGGATTCTGATCCATTGTTGTAACATTCCAATCTATTGTTCTCAGATTCTGATCCATTGTTGTAACATTCCAATCTATTATTCTCAGATTCTGACCCATTGTTGTAACATTCCAATCTATCGTTCTCAGATTCTGATCTATCCTCTCCCTCTGTCTGAAGCCACTGATCTCTGTTAGTGCCGGAGTTGATGCTCCCACTGATACCATGGAATAGCACATTGAAAGGAGCCCCTTATTAATAGAAGTTGAAAACACTCCAGTGACACAATTTGGGTCCATGGAGACTAACATTAAATACAGTCACTGAACAAACAGGTTCTGTTAACCCCTTTCAATTCCACACTTTTTGTACAATAACAAAGTTGAACATTTGCCTGGTCTGGATGGGATGTATGAGGGTTGCTGAGGGAAGGTAAGGTGGAAGCAGCAGAGGCACTGGCCAGAATCTTTCAGTCATCCTTGGATATGGGAGTGATAGAAGATGGAAACTCTCCAGTGAAACATAAGGTTCACTAATGTTCTTTAGGGAAGGAAATCTGCTGCCCTTACCTGGTGGCCTACATATGACTCCAGACCAAATCAATGTGGTTGGCTTTTACATGCCTTCTGAAATGGGCTAGCAAGCCACTCAGTTGTATCTAACTACTATGAAGTCAATAAAAAGGAATGACACCGGATGGACTACCCAGCATCGACCTAGGCACCGGAAATGACACGGACAAACCCAGCCCTGTCGACCCTCCAATGTCCTCCTTACTAACATCTGGGGGCTTGTGCCAAAGTTGGGACAGCTGTCCCACAGACTAGTCAAGCAGCAGCCTGACATAAAAATATATCTTGCTTGTAAAATCATAGGATAATAAATGACAAGCAGCACGGATAGGTTAATGGAAAATCGTTTCTGATAATCTTGATAGGGTTTGTTGATATAACTGTGAGTGTTAATGAGGATAGCGTGTTTCATGTTATAGAATCATAGACTCGTAGAAACCTTAAGGGACAGAAAGAGGCCACTTGGCCCATCGTGTCTGTACCAGCCGAAAAATGATCCACCTATTGGAATCCCACCTTCCAGCATTTGATCCATAGCCCTACAGATTATGACACTTGAGGTGCACATTCAGACCGCTTTTTAATGCGTAGAGGGTTTCTGCCTCAAACATCCTTGCCAACAGTGGGTTCCAGACCGTCACTAAAAGCAGGGGACCCAGTACTGAGCCCTCTGGAACACCAGGGGAAACAGTGCTCCAGTCACTAAAATACCCTTCAACAATTACCCTTTGTTTACTGCCACTGAGCCAATTTTGTATTTCTGGTTGTACAAGTTTTTCCTCATCTCCCCTCTGATCTTTCTACCAATCACTTACCTCTCTGCTCAGGTGAATAGACCCTTCACCTCCAGTCAATCCAGGCCACTCACAATTTTGTACATTTCAATCAGATCTCCTCTCAGCCTTCTCTGTTCCAAGGAGAACAACCCCAGCCTATCCAATCTTTCCTCATAACTGCATTATTTCAGTCCTGGCAACATCCTCGTAAATCTCCTCTGTACCCTCACTAGTGCAATTACATCCTTTCTGTAATGTTGTTGCCAGAACTGAACACAGTACTCAAGTAGTGGTCCAACCAATGATTTATACAGTTCCAGCATAACTTCCCTGCTCTTATATTCTGTACCTCGGCTAATAAGGGCAAGGATTCATATGCCTTCTTAACCACCTTATTGACCTGTCCTGCTATCTTCAGGGATCTGTGGACATTGACTCCAAGGTCCCTTACTTCCTCTACACTTCTCAGTATTTTCCCAGTAATCGTGTATTCCTTTGTCTTATTTGAGCTCCCCAATTGCATCACCTCACACTTCTCCAAGTTGAATTCCATTTGCCATTTTTCTGCCCATCTGTCCAGACCTCCAATAACTTACTGCAGTCTACAGCTATCCTTCTCGCTATCTACCACACGGCCGATCTTTGTGTCATCCGTAGATTTCTTGATCATGCCCCCTACATTTATGTCGAAATCGTTAATATACACCACAAAAAGCAGGAGATTCAGTACTCAGCCCTCTGGAATACCACTGGAAACAGCCCTCCAGTTGCAAAAACGCCCGTCAACAATTACCCTTTGTGTCCTGCCACTGAACCAATGTTTTATCCACCTCGCTGCATTTCCCTGGATTACATGGAATTTTCTTTTTGAACCAGTCTGTCATGTGGGATCTTGTCAAAAGCCTTGCTGAAATCCATGTAAACCACATCAACTACACTACTTTCATCGATATCCCTTGTTACATCTTCGAAAAATTCGATCAAGTTGGTCAAACAAGCTCTTCCCTTAACAAATCCATGCTGACTATCCTTGATTAACCTGTGCCTGTCTCAGTGACAGTTTACCCCGTCTCTCAGAATGATTCCAATCATTTTCCCACTACTGAGGTTAGACTGACAGGCCTGCAATTATTCAGACTATCCTTCACTCCCTTTTTAAACAGAGGTCCAACGTTAGCAATTCTCCAATACTCCGGCACCACATACTGTATCCAGTGAGGACTGGAAAATGATAGTCAGACTCTTTGCTATTTCCTCTGTTGCTTCTTGTAGCAACCTGGGGCACATTTCAATTGGATCAGGTGATTTATCAACTTTCAAGGATACTAATCCCATTAACCCTTCCTCTCTCAGTATGTTCATCACATCCAATAATTCACACTCTTCCTCCTTAACTACAATATCTGCATCCCCCCTCTTTTCTGAAGACACTAAAAGTATTCAATAAAACCATACCAATATCTTCCACCCCTACGCATAGGTTACCTTTTTGGTCTATTATGGGCCCTGCTCTCCCCTTAGTTAACCTCTTACTCTTAATGCATTGAGAAAACATCTTTGGGTTCACCTTGACTTTGCTTGCCAATATACTTTCATGCTCTCTCTTTGCTGTCCTAATTTCCTTTTTGATTTAATCCTTCAACTTTCTAAACTCCTTTCAACTTTCTGTAGTATTGAGTTCTCAGTGTCGGATATATGCTTCCCTTTTCTGTTTTATCTTACAATATCGGCTCCTTGACATCCATGGGACTCTAGATTTGGCCGCCTCACCCTTTTTCTTTGTGGGAACATGTTTACACTGAACCCCTTGAATCTCCACTTTGAATGCCTCCCAGTGCTCTGAGACTGATTTACCTTCAAGTCGCTGTTTCCAGTCCACTTTCGCTCCTCGGTTTAGTAAAATTGGCCTTGCACCAATTGAGAACTCTAAATCCTATTCTATGTCTGTACGTTTCCATAGTTATGTTATAACTGACTGAATTATGATTACTCCCACCAAAATGCTCTCCCCTGACACTCCATACACCTGCCCATCGTCATTTCCTAAAACAAAGTCTAAAACTGCACCCTCTCCTGTTGGACTTTCTGCATGCTGGACAAAAATGTTGTCCTGAATGCACCTCAAGAATTCTGCTCCCTCAATTCTTTTCATACTAAAACTATCCTCGTTAACATCGGGGTGATTCATATACCCTACTATTACTGCCCTATTGTTCTTGCACTTCTCAGAGACTTGCCTACTTATCTGCTCCTCTATCAACCCCTGACTATTTGGCTGTCGAGATCACTCTCCCAGCAGTGAGATTGCCCCTTTATGGTCCCTTCGCTGAATCGATATGGCCTCACTTGATGAACCTTCCAACATATCATCCCTCCTCACAGCTGCAAAAGATTCCTTGACCAGAATTGCCATTCCCCTCCTTTCTTAACCCCCTCCCTATCGCATCTAAAAACCTGGTAACCAGGAACGTTGAGCTGCCATTCCTGTCCCTCCTTAAGCCAAGTTTCTGTAACAACTATGATATCATACTGCCACATGTCTATCTTTGCCCTCCGCTCATCTGCTTTATTTGCAGCTCTCCATACATTGAAACAGATAGCCTTGAGCACTGCCAAACCTTTTTTTCATTTTCTCACCCTCATTTCCTCTGTCTTCTAGACTCATCCATTAATTTGCCACCTTCCATTTTCATTTCTGATTTTGTCCCAGCTAAGTCTACCCTCAGGTCCCCCACCTCCCTGCTAAACTAGTTTAAACCCTCCCCAACAGTACTCGCAAAACGTTCCGCAAGGAACCCAGTCCTGGCTCTGTTCACGTGCAACCCGTCCGGCCTGTAAAGGTCCCATCTCCCCCAGAGCCGGTTCCAGTGTCCCAGGAATATGAATCCCTCCCTCCTGCACCATCTTTCCAGCCACAGATTCGTCTGCCTTATCTTTCTATTTATATACTAAGTTGCACCTGGCACTGGGAGTAATCTGGAGAATTCTACTTTTTGACTGTGTTTGTGGTCCTGCTTGCTAATTTCTTCCCTAGCTCCCTAAATTCTGACTGCAAGACCACATCCCGCTTTCTACCTCTGTCGTTGGTTCCCATGTGGACCACGACTTCTGGCTGTTCCCCTCCTGCTTCAAGATGCTCTGCAGTCGCTGAGTGACATCCTTGACCCTGGCACCTGGGAGACAACACCCCATCCTGGATTCACGTCTGTGGCCACAGAAACGCCTGTCAGTTCCCCTGATTATTGACTCACCTATCACTATGGCTCTTCCAGTCATCCCTGTATCCCGCTCTGCGGCTGAGCCACCCGTGGTGCCATGGACTTGCTGTGGCTGCTCTCCTCAGGAGAAGCATCACTTCCCTCAGTATACAGAACTGAATACCTGTTGGAGAGTGAGATGCACTCAGGGGTCTCCGGCACTACCTGCCTGATAATTTTTGACTGCCTGCTGATCACCCATTCCCTCTCTGCCTGCATGCTCTTCAGCAGTGTGGTGACCACATCGATGAACATGCTAAAGCTGAATAAACTGGTATATGAGAAGGAAGAATGTGCAGGGTTCCGGGAAGAAGGCAGGGAATGGGATTAGGTGAATTGTGCATTCAGAGAGCCGGTGCAGACACTATGAGCTGAATAGTTCCTTCTGTGCTGTAATAACACTGTGATGGGGCATCTCAGATGGGTGTAATGGTGGAGAATGGGGGATCCATGGCGGGAAAGAGAAGTTATCCTATGGGAACCGGTATCTTAGCAGGGACTCTCCGACAACCTGTCCGGCTGGAAGGCATACAGGAAATATCCTCCCTGCCTCCTCCTCCTCCTGAGGTATCCTCCAGATTCCTGGTGCCAATGCCTGTGTCCTCATGATGGTGATGATATGAAGGATGCAGCAGAACACCATGAACCTGGACACCTGCTCCAGTGTGTACTGGAGGGCACCCCCGAGCGGTTCAGACATCGGAAGCATTGCTTCATCACACCGATGGTCTGTTCCACCATGTTCCTGGCGATTCCATTGCTCACATTATACACATGGTAATTTTGTGAGGTTGGTTGGTGTGGGATGTGATTTGGGGGTGCAGAAACATGAGCTGTGTCTAGAGGCGTTTCCTTCGCCTCCGAGAAGCCACATTCTGGTTCTGCAAGGAGCCCCGGAGTATTGGGACCGGCTGACTGATTCAGAATGAAGGTATCCTTGCTGCTGCCAGGATAGTGAACATTCACCAACATGATGTACTGGGCATGCTCACACACCAACTGTACATTAATGGAGTGAGAGTACTTTCAGTTCCTGTACCTCTCCCCGTTGACATGGGGACCCCGCAGAGCCACCTATGTCATCAGGAATCCCGCTATCCTGACAAAGCTACGGGATCACTCATCCTGCTTCTCCCTGCTGAGGGAGAAATTGATGACATAGATGGTCACCCTCACCTCCCTGAATTATCAATGGACAACAGACAGGCCTCGCAACTACTGGTCAGTTAGTTTAACATCATTGGTGAGTTAAGTTTTAGAAGCAATTATCAGGGAAAAATCAACACACACTTGGAGAGGTTTGAGATATTTAAGGATTGTCAGCACGGATTTCTAAAAAGGCAGATCATGCTTGACTGAACTAATTGAATTTATTTCGATGATCTGAGAAGGTTGATGAAGGGAATGTGGTGGATGTTGTATGCATGGATTTTATGAAATTGTTTGATGAACAACCACACAAAAGCTTGGTTAAAAAAATTGAATCTCAGGAATAGCATCCAGTTGAATCAAAAATTGTCCAAATGACAGAAAAAAGAGAAATGTGTTAAACGGTTGTTTTTCAGACTGGAGGATGGTAGACAGTGAAGTTCCCCAATGGTCAGTGCGAGGAACACTGTGCTTTTTTTTTGCTATATATAAATGACATGGATCTTGGAATAATGAGTAGAATTTACATTTTTTCTGATGATTGCAATCTTGGAGGCGTGGTAAACAGTGAGGATGTCACAAACCACCTACAACATGATATAGATCGGCTAGCAGAATGGACAGAGAAGTGACAGGTAGAATTTAATACAGAGGAGTGTGAGGTGATGTATTTTATCAGATGGACGAGGAAGGCAATATAGACATAATGACACAGTTCTAAAGATTGTGCAGGAACAGAGGGACCTGGGGCTCCATATGCATTGATCTTTGAAGGTGCCAGGACATATTAGGAGGGTGCTTAGCAAATCATATCAGATCTTGGGCTTCATCATTGGATGCAAAGATAGAAAATAAGGGAAGTTATGCAGAACATTCATAAAGCTTTGGTTAGACCCCAACTAGAGAACTGTGTACAGTTCTGGTCACCACACTGTCGGAAGGATGTGAATGTCCCTGAAAGGGTGCAGAGGAGATTTACCAGAATGATTCCAGGGATGGGAGTTTAGTTACAAAGTGAGTTCGGAGAAGATGGAGTTGTTCTCCCTGGTGTAAAGGAGATTGAGAGAGATTTGATAGAGGTGCTCATGATTATGATAGACTTAAATAAGATAGACAAGGAAAAACTGTTCCCATTAACTGATGAAGCAAGGACTAGGGGACACAGATGGAAGGTTTTGGGTAAGAGATACAGGGGGAATATGAGGAGAAACATTTTTACATAGTGGATGGTAATGAGCTGGAACTCACTACCCATGAGTGTGGTGGAAGCCAAGACAATCAATGATTTCAAAAGGAAACTGGATGGACACCTGAAGGAAATGAACTTGCAGGGATATGGGAATTGAGCGGGGGAGTGGGGCTGACTGGATTGTTCCACAGAGAGCCGGCATAGAGTGGCTGAATGGCCTCCTTCAGTGTTGTAAATGAGTCCATCGATTTCTACCACTCTATGTTGGATATGTCACCTGCTCCTGCCTGGAACCATCCAGATACATAGAAGTTCAATTAAACTGTGACCTGAACGACCACTGACAGCTCCGTCTTCACCCTGGTGTGAGGCTCCAGGTTGTGTTACAGGAGGTGACACAGCTCTGTGACCACCTCCTTATTGAATCAGAGTCACCTCACACACTGCTCCTGGGTTATGTGTAGGTAGGAAAAGAGCTCTTGGAACACCCGGGGTGGGTAGGGCACAGCCCCCTGCTCCTCTATATTTACAGAGCTTCCCTCTCTGCAGCCTCTGCTCCATTTGTTGGTCATGTGACAGACCCAGGGACACTGTAACTACAGTCCCAATACCTCTTCCAGAGTTGGGTCACCAAATCTTCTGTCCTCCCTGAATGTCTGCAGCAGCTCCCAACACAACCTCCAGAAAACCATCCGCAGCACCTCCATTAACTTTACAATAGCAGAAGTAAGTCAAAAGCCCCTCACCTGTATGTTGGATGCCTGGTCCTTTTAAATAACACTAGAGGGGGTTCCTCCTGCTGCTGAATGTATTTTCAGCTGTGAGTGACTAACACAGGCGGTCAGTGGACATGCACAGACCAAGTTTCAGAGAAGTACATCAAAGCTGCTGCTGTGGTACATTGACATCGCTTTCAAATCCACCCTCAAAGGAACAACACATACAAGGTACAATTGAGCTAGAGCTCTGCCCAGCTTGGGACAGTGTGCAGGCCACAGTAGAAGTGGCCGGCTGTGAAGACCACGCGAACAGCACATAGATGATACGACTGGGCTGGAGCCCCGTCCAGCATGGGATATTGTGCAGACCGCACTGGAAGTGGCCGGCTGTGCGATTCACATCTCTTTATGGATAACCAGCTTCTGTACCGTCAGCAGCAGTCTTGCTGCGGAGTCTATAATCCTGTCTCGGGACACAGACAGATAAAGAAATTCACTTTACAAGGAGAACTGAAAAAAGAGTGAAGTCGAAAGATTTGCAGGAATATTTGAATTGGACAGGGGAATGTGAATAAATGGAGGGCTGAGGCCATGGAGAGATTCAAACATAAGAATGAGAATATTAAAATTAAGGTGCTGTCAGACCGGTAGCCAATGTAGATCAGTGAGCACAGGGGTGATGGGTGATTGGGATTTGGAATGAGTTAAAATACAGGCAGCAGAGTTCTGGATGGGCTGTGGTTTATGGAGGTTTATAACGAGAAGGGTGACCAAGATGGAATTGGAATAGTCAAGTGTGGATTTATCAGTGATGCGGATGAGGGTTTACGCAGCAGATGGGCTGAGGCAGAGGTGGAGATGGGTGAAATCACAGAGGTGGTATTAGGCAGGGTTGGTGATGGAGAGAATATGAAGATGAACTCAGCTCAGGTTTAAATATAACTAGGAAGTTGTAAACTGTCCGATTGAGCCTCAGATATTGGGCAGGGTGGAGTATGTGCTTCCCAGATAGGGGATGGAGTTTGTGATGGAGACCAATGACACTGGCTTCAGTCTTCCCAAAATTTACATAACAGAACAGTATTTCAGTGAAACAGGGTTTACAGATCTCCGAGCCTGAAATAGAGACAGCAGCAGCAGCAAAGAACAAGAACAAAGAACAAAGAAAAGTACAGCACAGGAACAGGCCATTCGGCCCTCCAAGCCTGCGCCGATCTTGATGCCTGCCGAACCTAACACCGTCTGCACTTCCGGGGTCCGTATCCCTCTATTCCCATCCTATTCATGTATTTGTCAAGATGCCTCTTAAACATCTCTATGGTATCCGCTTCCACCACCTCCCCCGGCAACACGTTCCAGGCACTCACCACCCTCTGTGTAAAGAGCTTGCCTCTCACATCCCCTCTAAACTTTGCCCCTCTCTCCTTAAACCTATGTCCCCTAGTAACTGACTCTTCCACCCTGGGAAAAAGCTTCTGACTATCCACTCTGTCCATGCCGCTTATAACTTTGTAAACCTCTATCATGTCGCCCCTCCACCTCCGTCGTTCCTGTGAAAAGAATCCGAGTTTATCCAACCTCTGCTTCTAGCTAATGCCCTCCAGACGAGGCAACATTCTGGTAAACCTCCTCTGTACCCTCTCCAAAGCCTCCACATCATTCTGGTAGTGTGGCGACCAGAATTGCACGCAATATTCTAAGTGTGGCCTATCTAAAGTTCTGTATAGCTGCAGCATGACTTGCCAATTTTTGTACTCTACGCCCCGACCCATGAAGATAAGCATGCCGTATGCCTTCTTGACTACCTTATCCACCTGCGTTGCCACTTTCAATGATATGTGGACCTGGACGCCCAGATCTCTCTGCCTGTCAGTACTCCTAAGGGTTCTGCCATTTACTGCAAACCTCCCACCTGGATTAGACCTTCCAAAATGCATTACCTCACATTTGTCCGAATTAAACTCCATCTGTCATTTCTCCTCCCAAGTCTCCAACTGATCTATATCTTGCTGTATATTCTCACAATCCTCATGACTATCCGCAACTCCACCAAACTTTGTGTCGTCCGCAAACTTACTAATCAGACCAGCTACATTTTCCTCCAAATCATTTATATATACTACAAACAACAAAGGTCCCAGCACTGATCCCTGCGGAACACCATTAGTCACATCCCTCCATTCAGAAAAGCACCCATCCACTGTTACCCTCTGTCTTCTGTGACCGAGCCAGTTCTGTATCCATCTTGCCAGCTCACCTCTGTTCCCATGTGACTTCACCTTTTGTACCAGTCTGCCATGAGGGACCTTGTCAAAGGCTTTACTGAAGTCCATATAGACAACATCCACTGCCCTTCCTTCATCAATCATCTTTGTCACTTCCTCAAAAAACTCAATCAAATTAGTGACACACGACCTCCCCATCACAAAACCATGCTGCCTGTCGCTAATAAGTTCATTTGTTTCCAAATGGGAGTAAATCCTGTCCCGAAGAATCCTCTCTAATAATTTCCCTACCACTAACGTAAGGCTCACTGGCCTATAATTTCCTGGATTATCCTTGCTAACCTTCTTAAACAAAGGAACAACATTGGCTATTCTCCAGTCCTCTGGGACCGCACCTGGAGCCAATGAGGATGCAAATATTTCTGTCAAGGCCCCAGCAGTTTCTTCCCTTGCCTCTCTCAGTATTCTGGGGTAGATCTCATCAGGCCCTGGGGACTTATCTACCTTAAAGTTTTGCAAGACACCCAACACCTCCTCCTTTTTGATAATGGGATGACTGAGGCTATCTGCACTCCCTTCCCTAGGCTCATCATGTACCAAGTCCTTCTCTTTGGTGAATACTGATGCAACGTACTCATCTGGTACCATTTCCTCTGGCTCCACACATAGATTCCCTTCTCGGTCCTTGAGTGGGCCAACCCTTTCCCCGGTTACCCTCTTGCTCTTTATATACGTATAAAGAGCTATGGGATTTTCCTTAATCCTGTTTGCCAATGACTTTTCATGACCCCTTTTAGCCCTCCTGACTCCTTGCTTAAGTTCCTTCCGACTGTCTTTATATTCCTCAAGGGATTCGTCTGTTCCTAGCCTTCCAACCCTTACGAATGCTTCCTTTTTCTTTTTGACGAGGCTCATAATATCCCGCGTTATCCAAAGTTCCCGAAACTTGCCAAACTTATCCTTCTTCCTCACAGGAACATGCTGGTCCTGGATTCTAATCAACTGACGTTTGAAAGACTCCCACATGTCAGATATTGATTTACCATCAAACAGCCGCCCCCAATCTAAATTCTTCAGTTCCTGCCTAATATTGTTATAATTAGCCTTCCCCCAATTTAGCACCATCACCCGAGGACTACTCTTATCCTTATCCACAAGTACCTTAAAACTCATGGAATTATGGTCAATGTTCGCGAAATGCTCCCCTACTGAAACGTAGACCACCTGGCCAGGCTCATTCCCCAATACCAGGTCCAGTACGGCCCCATCCCTTGTTGGACTATCTACGTATTGTTTCAAGAAGCCCTCCTGGATTCTCCTTACAAATACTGCCCCACCCAAACCCCTAACACTAAGTGAGTCCCAGTCAATACAGGGGAAGTTAAAATCACCCACAACTACAACCCTGCTACCTGTACACCTTTCCAAAATTTGTCCACATTTCTGCTCCTCTACCTCCCACCGGCTGTTGGGAGGCCTGTAGTAAAGCCCCAACATCGTGACTGGACCCTTCCTATTCCTGAGCTCCACCCATATTGCCTCGCTGTATGACCCCTCCGAGGTGTCCTCCCGCAGTACAGCTGTGATATTCTCCTTCACCAGTAATGCAACTACCCCACCCCTTTTATATCCCCCTCTATCCCTTCTGAAGCTTCTGAAGCCTGGGACATTTAGCTGCCAATCCTGTCCTTCCCTCAACCAAGTCTCTGTAATAGCAAAAACATCATAGTTCCAAGTACTAATCCAAGCTCTCAGTTCATCTGCCTTACCCGTTATACTTCTCGCATTGAAACAAATGCACTTCACACCACCAGTCCCGCTGTTCTCCACAACATCTCCCTGCCTGATCTTCCTCTTAGTCTTACTGGCCTTATTTACTAGTTCCCCTTCATTTATTTCACTTGCTGTCCTACTGCTCTGGTTACCACCCCCCCTGCCACATTAGTTTAAACCCTCCCGAGTGACGCTAGCAAACCTCGCAGCCAGGATATTTGTGCCCCTCCAGTTTAGATGCAACCCGTCCTTCTTGTACAGGTCCCATCTGTTCCTGAAGAGATCCCAATGGTCCAGATATCTGAAACCCTCCCTTCTACACCAGTTGCTCAGCCACGTGTTTAGCTGCACTGTCTTCCTATTTCTAGCCTCACTGGCATGTGGCACAGGGAGTAATCCGGAGATGACAACCCTCGCGGTCCTGTTTTTTAACTTTCTACCTAACTCCCTAAACTCCCCCTTGAAGGACCTCATCACTCTTCCTGCCTATGTCGTTGTTACCGATGTGTATCACAACCTTTGGCTGTTCACCCTCCCCCTTCAGAATTCCCCCTGTCCATTCAGAGACATCCTTGACCCTGGCACCAGGGAGGCAACATACCATCCTGGAGTCTCTTTCACGTCCACAGAAACGCCGATCTGTGCCCCTGACTATAGATTCCCCTATCACTATTGCTCTTCTGCGTTTTGTCCCTCCATGCTGAACAACAGTGCCAGCCGTGGTGCCACTGCTCTGGCTGCTTTTGTTTTCCCCTGATAGACCATCCCCCCGAACAGTATCCAAAACGGTATACTTGTTAGAGAGGGGGATAGCCACAGGGGATTCCTGCACTGACTGCCTGCCCCTTCTAGCAGTCACCCATCTATCTGCCTGCAGCTTGGGTGTAACCACTTCTCGAAAACTCCTGACTATGACGTTTTCCGCCACTTGCATGCTCCTAACTGCATCCAGTTGCCGCTCCAACCGATCCATGCGGTCTATGAGGAGCTGCAACTGGGTACACGTCCTGCAGATGTAGTCCTCCAGAACGCTGGAAGCGTCACGGGCTTCCCACATCTCACAGGTGAAGCATTTCACCCCTCCAACTGACATTTCTAACACTAATTAGTTAATTATTATTAAATAAATAAAATGAGAGAGTAAATGACAAGAATTGTAATACAGTTGACAATGGTTTATAGAGCTAATATCTGGAGATATTCACCAGGCAGACAACGGCAGCAAGAAGGACAGAGTAAATTACACGAACAGTAATGCAGTTAAACATGTTTTAGAATTAATAGCTAGATAGAGAGACTTACCAGGGACCCCAATAATAGCCAGGATGGGATAGTAAATGTATTGAATAATCTTCAGTACGAGATAGATACGAGTGTTTAATGACATCCAATCATAATATGTAGAAAGAGAGTAAAGTTCCGAGGATAAACTCCTGTCCATTGTTGTAACATTCCAATCTATTGTTCTCAGATTCTGACCCATTGTTGTAACATTCCAGTCTTTTGTTCTCAGATTCTAACCTATCCTCTCTCTATCTCTCTGGAGCAGCTGATCTCTGTAAGTGCCGGGGCTGATGTTCCCACTGACACTGTGGGATAACACATTGAAAGAAGCCCCTTATTAATAGAAGATGGAAAACACAATTAGGGTCCATGGAGACTGACATTATGTACAGTCACGGAATTAACAGATTCAGTTAACTCTTTTCAATCCAACACTTTTTGTACCGCAATAAAGTTGAACATTTACCCAGTCTGGATGGGATGTATGAGGGTTGCTGAGGGAAGGAATGGTGGAAATAGCCGAGGCACTGGCCAGAATCTTCCAATCCCCCTTGGATATGGGCGTGATGACAGATTTTCACAGGCTCGCCACTCTCTGGGTGAAGAAATTTCTCCTCATGTCAGTCCTGAAAGTTTTACCCCGTATCCTTAGACTATGACCCCTGGTTCTGGACTCCCCACCATTGGGAACATCCTTCCTGCATCTACCGTGTCAAGTCCTGCTTGAATTTTATTGGTTTCGTTTTATTTTGTGTCATACACAAACTTGGAAATATTACATTTGGTCCCCACATCCAAATCATCGATACATATTGTGAACAGCTGAGGCCAAGCTCTGATCCTTGCAGTACCCCACTAGTCACACCATGCCAATGTGAAAATGCCAGTATACTACCTCCTATCCCATTTATTTTAATTTTGCGAAGCAAGCTCCTTCTGGTGGACTTCATCAAAAACCTTCTGAAAATACAAGTATACCATGTCCACCAACTCCCCTTTATCAATTCTGTTAGTAACATCCTCAAAATCTCCAACAGGTTCATCAAACATCATTTCCCATTCATAAATCCATGTTAACTGTGCCCAATCAGATCATTGTTATCCAAGTCCGTTTATCACATCCTTTAGAAATGATTCTCGCAGGTTCCCAACGATTAATGAAAGGCTAACAGCTTTGTAATTCCCTGTTTTCTCTCTCCCTCCCTCTTAAATAGTGGGTGACATTTGCGACCTTCCAAGCTGCAGGAACCGCTCCGGAATCTGCAGATTCTTTGAAGATGATCAGCAATGCATTTCCATAGCTATCTCGTCAACACTCTGGCAAGTAGAATATCAGGTCCTGGGGACATACCAACCTTCAGCCCAATTAATTTCTTCAATTTCTTCTAAGTAATACTAATTTCCTTCAATTCATTGCAGTTCTGAAGAAGGGTCACGTTATCTCTGCTTCTCTCTACACAGATACTATCAGACCTGCTGAGTGTTTTCAGCATTTCTTGTTTTTATTTCAGATTTCCAGCATCCATAGTATTATGCTTTTAATTTCCTTCAATTTTTTATTCCTACAATCCCTTGGATCTCTCATTCTGGGAGATTTCTTATATATTCCACTGACACAAAATAATCATTTAGCTTCTCTGCCATTTCTCTGTTCCCCATTATAAATTCTACTGACACTGCCTGTGATGGACCCACATTTGTCTTCGCCAAACGTTTCCTTTTTTATGTACCTGTGGAAGCTTTTACAGTCCGTTTTCATATTTTTTCCAACAAACTTTCATATTCTATTCTCCCTTTCTTTATCAGTTTCTTCTTCCTCCTTTGATCTATTCTAAAGTCCTCCCAATTCTCAGGTTTACTCCGATTTATGGCACCTTTATAGGCCTTTTATAGAGTCATAGAGAGATACAGCACTGGAACAGGCCCTTCAGCCCACCGAGTCTGTGGCGAACAACAACCACCCATTTATACCAATCCGACATTAATCCCATATTCCCCACCACATTCCCACCATTCTTCTACCACCTACCTACACTAGGAGCAATTTACAATGGCCAATTTACCTATCAACCTGCAAGTCTTTGGCTGTGGGAGGAAACTGAAGCACCCGGCTGAAACCCACGCAGTCACAGGTAGAACTTGCAAACTCCACATAGGCAATACCCAGGACTGAACCCGGGTTGCTGGAGCTGTGAAGCTGCGGTGCTAACCGCAGTTTTAATCTTATACAATCCTTAAGTTCCTTTGTTATCCACAGTGACTGCCTTTACTTTTGGGGTTTATGTGCCTGGAAGCAATGTATCAGTGCTGTAAACTATATAATCTTTCTTTAAAGACTATCGATTGCCTATGTACTATCATACCTTTCAATGTAGTTTCCCAATCCACCTCGGGCAATTTGCTCCTCATATCTTCATAATTTCCTTTGTGCAAATTTAACACCCTGGCTTAAGATTGAACGAACGTACTTTCAAGCATAATGTAAAATTCTATGACATTATGGTAATTCATCCCTAAAGGTAATTTTACAATACAATTAATAATTAGCCCTGTCACATTACATAATACTAGATCTAAAATAGCCTGTTTTCTAGTCGGTTCCTGAACATACTGCTCTAGAAAACCATCCGTAACACACTCCAGAAACTCGCTATCCATGAAATTTGTTCTCATTAGGTTACCCAGTCTATATGAAGATCTAACTCACCCCTGATTATTGCATTACCCATGCTATATGACTCTCCCATCTCCATTAATGCTGTGCCCCACACTAACACTACTGTTTGGTGGCCTATAAACAGCTCTCCTACCAATGTTTTCTGCCCTTTCTGATTCTTCGCTCCACCCAAACAGATTCCATATTTTGTTCTGCAGACCTGAGATCCTCCCTTACTAATGTACTGATCCCATCCCTTATTACCAGCGCAACATTACGCCGTTTCCCTTGTTGCCTGTCCTTCCAAAAGGTCGAATATGCCTGCATATTCAGTTCTCAGTCTTGGTCACTCTGTAGCCACGTTTCCGTTATGACTATTAGATCATACCCATGTACCTCTATTTGGGCCTTTAAATCATCTACCCTGTTCCAAATACTGCACGCATTCAGGTACAGTGCCCATAACTGTGTCTTATTGACATTCTGCATTCTAGTTGAAGCTCACCTTTGTTTCGCCTCCCTTCGAATGTCACCTTCTACCTCCTGTTACCAGCTTTACTTCCTTCCAATTTGATCCTTCCTTCCAATTTCAAAAGGAAACTGGATGGGTGATTGAAGGAAGTGGACTTGCAGAGCTATGGGAATTGGGCGGGGGAGTAAGACTGACTTGATTGATCCACAGAGAACCAGCATGGTCTCGATGGGACGAATGGACTCCTTCTGTGTGGTAAGTGACTTTGACACTATCACTGTCTATGACTGAATGTTGGATATGTCTCCTGCTCCTGCCTGGAAAGATCCAGATCCATAAAATTTCAATGAATCTGTGACCTTAACAGCCACTGACATCTCCGTCCTCACCCTGGTCTGAGGCTCCAGGTCGTGTTACAGGAGGTGACACAGCTCTGTGACCACCTCCTTATTGAATCAGAGTCACCTCACACACTGCTCCTGGGTTAGGTGTAGGTAGGAAAAGTGCTCTTGGAAAACCCGGGGTGGGTGGAGCAGAGTCCCCTCCTCCTCCATCGTTACAGAGCTTCCCCTCTCTGCAGCCTCTGCTCCATTGTTTGGTCATGTTAGAGACCCAGAGACACTGTAACTACAGTCCCCATACCTCGTCCAGAGTTGGGACACCAAATCCTTCTGTCCTCCCTGAATGTCTGCAGCAGCTCACAACACAACCTCCAGGAAACCATCCACAGCACCTTCCACTAACATTACAATAGCAGAAGTAAGTCAAAAGCCCCTCACCTATAGGTTGCATGCCTGGTCCGTTTAAATAACACTAGAGGGGGTTCCTCCTGCTGCTGAATGTATGTTGAGATGAGAGTGACTAACACAGGCGGACAGTGAACATGCACAGACCAAGTTTCAAAGACGGACATCAAAGCTGTTGGAATGGTACATTGACATCACATTCAAAACCATCCTCAAATGAACAACACATACATGGAACGATTGACCGAGAGCCCAGCCTAGCGTGGGGCATTGTGCAGGCCACGGTAGAAGTGGCCATCTGTGAAAATCACACTAACAGCACATACATGGTGCTATTGACCTAGAGCCCTGCATCAAAGCTGCCGGAATAGCAGTTTGACATGACATTCCACAACTCCTCGTGCTACTAGTGCACACAATGTACACCAGGGCTAGAGTACTGCACAGCATGGGACAGTGTGCAGGCCACACCAGAAATGGCTGGGAGCTCAGCTCATACCCTTTTATAGATCCAGGCTTCCGCAATGTGGGCAACAGTGCTGCTGTAAGAGCTGAAAATCACCACCAAGAAGAGATAGAGAGGGAAGGAAATTCACTTTATAAGGGGACATGGAAATAGACTTGATGGAAGATTTTCAAGAATATGGGAATGGATAGGGGAATGGGACTAATTGGAGGGGTGAGGCCATAGAGGGATTCAAACACAAGAATGAGAATATTAAAATTAAGGGTGTTGCCAAACCGGGAGCCAATGTAGATCAGTGAGCACAGGGGTGATGGGTGATCAGGATTTGGTGTGAGTTAGAATACAGGCAGCAGAGTTCTGGATGGGCTGTGGTTGATAGAAGTTTACAACTGGGAGGGTGACCAGGATAGAATTGGAAAAATCAAGTGAATTAAGGCACAGATGAGGGTTTATGCAGCAAATGGGCTGAGGCAGAAGTTGTGATGGGTGATATTATAGAGGTGGTAACAGGCAGGGTTGGTGATGTGGGGAACATGGAGATGAACTCAGCTCAGGTATAAATAGAACACAGATGTTGTAAACAGTCTGTTTCAGCCTCGGATATTCGGCAGGGTGGGGTAGGTGTTTCACAGATAGGAGATGGAGTTTATGATGAAGACCAATGGCGCTGGCTTCAGTCTTCCCAATATTTACATTACAGAACAGTATTTCAGTGAAACAGGGTCTACAGATCACCTAGCGGGAAATAGAGACTTACCCGGAGCACAGACAGGACCCAAGATGAAAGACGAATTTACAAGAACTGTAATGCAATTAGCAACGGGTTGACAGCTAATAGCTGGAGGTAGAGATTCACCAGCAACAGTAGCAGCAGCAAGAAGGGGAGAGAAAACTACAGGAGCAGTAATGCAATTAAACATGGTTCATAGAATTAATAGCTGTATAGAGAGACTTACCAGGGATGCCAACAATAGCCAGAATGGGATATTAAATATATTGAATTATCTCAAGTGCATACAGGATCCGATCGTCTAATGAGTACCAAACCCAATATGTAGAAAGATAGTAAAGATCCGAGGATAGACTCCTGTCCATTGTTGTAACATTCTGATCTATTGTTCTCAGATTCTGATCCATTGTTGTAACATTCCAATCTATTGTTCTCAGATTCTGATCTATCCCTTCCCTCTCTCTGGAGCCACTGATCCCTGTCAGTGCCGAGCGTGATGTTCCCTTTGACGCTATGTGATAACACATTGAAAGAGTCCCTTATAAATAGAAAAGGAAAGCCCTCCAGTGACACAATTAGGGCCCATGGAGACTGACATTAATTGCAATTACTGAACAAATAGATTTAGTTAACCCTTTTCATTTCAACACTTTTTGTACCACAATCAACGATAACATTTGCCCAGCCTGAATGGGATGTCTGAGGGAGGAAAAGGTGGGAATAGCAGATGCAAAGGCCAGAATCGTCCAAAACTCCTTGGATATGTGAGTGGTGGCAGAGGACTGGAGGGTTGTCAACGTTGCACCCTGATTAAAAAAGGAGAGGTGGGGTAAACTCTGTATTTACTGTCACTGATGGGGAAATTTCTAGAGTTCACATCCCAGGACAAACGTATTTGATGCTGGAGAAAAGAAAGAAAAACATGGACAACAAATGGCAAGCAGGAAGTATATGGTAAGACAAGTCATGTCTAGTAAATGTCAACAACAACAACTTATATTTATATAGTGCCTTTAATGTAATAAAACATCACAAGATGCTTCACAGGAACATTATGAAGCAACGCATGGCACAGAGACACAACAGCAGATATCAGGTCAGATGACCAACAGCTTAGTCCAAGAGGAAATTTTTATGTGGTGTCTTAAGGGAGGAATGTGTTGTAAAGTGGCAGTGACAGTGGGATGCTGGCAATCTCACTGAACTAGTAATCCAGAGGCGCAGGCTCATTCCCTGGGGACATGGGTTCAAAGCCCACCATAACAGATGGTGGAATTTAAAATTCAATTGTGTAATGCATTCAATTGATGAATAAAAATCTGGAATTGAAATCTGGACTTAATAATGTTGCCATGAAGCCATCATCGATTTTTATAACAATCTATCTGGTTCACTAATGTCCTTTAGGGAAGGAGATCTACCATCCTTATCTGTTCTGGTCTCCATGTAACTCAATGTGGTTCACTTTCAACTGTCCTCTGAAATAGTCCAGCAAGCCAATCAGTGTCAAGAATAATTATGGATGGACAATAAAGATGTAGGAATGGTATTCCAGAGATTTTCATAAGGGTCGTTAACTGGTCCAGGACATAACTCTGGACACAGGTCTTTGTGTCTACATTCCTGGCAATGATAATGTGAAGCCACATGTCCACATATATAAACAAATGTTGTTTATAAACTGTCATCTTTTTGATTGGTTACTCTATGGTTCAAACATGAGAATTACAAGAAATAATGAGACAGCACTCAAAGTTCAAATTAAACACCAATGACTCTACTAGATTCAGTAGGAATACTACTAGTTAACAATTATACAAAATACCCATTCACAATGTACCGGTGAACAATACACCCATTAGTAACAAACATGTTACAAAGAGTCATGCATACATGATAACCCAGTGAGCATTTACCTCCCTGATAATCGTTCTGTCGCTGAACAAGCTCCTCGACCTTATCACTGAATCACTATTTTCAATGATTTTTACACCTTTCATATCAGGGTAGGCTGGATGTCTCATTGACAAGATCACACTGTCCTATCAAAATCCACCATAAGCTGCAATTGTCCAATAAGATGCCTAATTCTTTGTTAAGACTATGATATGAGAGACTGCCTTGATGGTGATCATGTGTTTACATTTCCTTCAGTAATTTCATCACCCCTTGTGGATGTTACAGATGCCTCAGGATTGTTATCAGCACAAACAATAGCAGATTTCCTTCCTGGTCACATACATATTTTGAACCACAGGACAATTAAACAATCCAAATCCCTTACATTCCTGACGTCTCACAAACTGTTACTTAGAGAATTTCTAGTTTATTTGCATTTCAAAACAAGACAGACTCTGACATCATTAATTATCTTTAATAAAACTCTAGAATTAAAATATCTATTCTCATGGTGACCATTGTCGATTGTTGTAAAAACACATCTGGTTCACTAATGTCCTTCAGGGAAGGAAATCTGCCATCCTAACCTGGTCTGGCCTACATGTGATTCCAGACTCACAGCAATGTGGTTGATTCTGAAATTGCCTAGCAAACTGATCAGTTGTACGAAACGGCTACAAAATCTAAGAAAAGCAATGAAACCAGATGGACCACCGACATAGATCTCGGCAGCAGAAACAAAGAACAAACAAAGAATAAAGATAATTACAGCACAGGAACAGGCCCTTCGGCCCTCGAAGCCTGTGCCAATCCAGATCATCTATCTAAACATGTCGCCTATTTTCTAAGGTTCTGTATCTCTTTTCTTCCTGCCCATTCATGTATCTGTCTAGATACATCTTAAAAGACGCCATCGCGCCCGAGTCTACCACCTCCGCAGGCAACGCGTTCCAGGCACCCACCACCCTCTGCGTAAAGAACTTTCCACGCATATCCCCCCTAAACTTTTCCCCTTTCACTTTGAACTCGTGTCCTCTAGTAATTGAATCCCCCACTCTGGGAAAAAAGCCTCTTGCTATCCACCCTGTCTATACCTCTCATGATTTTGTACACCTCAATCAGGTCCCCCCTCAACCTCCGTCTTTCGAATGAAAATAATCCTAATCTACTCAACCTCTCTTCATAGCTAGCGAGCTCCATACCAGGCAACATCCTGGTGAACCTCCTCTGCACCCTCTCCAAAGCATCTACATCCTTTTGGTAATGTGGCGACCAGAACTGCATGCAGTATTCCAAATGTGGCCAAACCAAAGTCTTATACAACTGTAACATGACCTGCCAACCCTTGTACTCAATACCCCATCCGATGAAGGAAAGCATGCCATATGCCTTCTTGACTACTCTATTGACCTGCGTTGCCACCTTCAGGGAACAATGGACCTGAACACCCAAATCTCTCTGTACATCAATTTTCCCCAGGATGTTTCCATTTACTGTATAGTTCACGCTTGAATTGGATCTTCCAAAATGCATCACCTCGCATTTGCCCTGATTGAACTCCATCTGCCGTTTATCTGCTCAAATCTCCAATCTATCTATATTCTGCTGCATTCTCTGACAGTCCCCTTCACTATCTGCGAATACACCAATCTTAGTGTCGTCTGCAAACTTGCTAATCAGACCTCCTATACTTTCCTCCAAATCAGTTATGTATATCACAAACAACAGTGGTCCCAGCACGGATCCCTGTGGAACACCACTGGTCACACGTCTCCATTTTGAGAAACTCCCTTCCACTGCTACTCTCTGTCTCCTGTTGTCCAGCCAGTTCTTTATCCATCTAGCTAGTACACCCTGGACCCCATGCGACTTCACGTTGTCCATCAGCTTACCATGGGGAACCTTATCAAAAGCCTTACTGAAGTCCATGTATATGACATCTACAGCCCTTCCCTCATCAATCAACTTTGTCACTTCCTCAAAGAATTCTATTAAGTTCTATATGTACATGTCAATGCCATTAAGTGGTCATGGTGGTTGAATAGACACAGCAGGCTGGCACTGGGTCAAGATATGACCATTTGTAAAGGACTTCATAGAGTCAAGGCAGCTGGAATCTGGAGGCCCCTCCCCCCCCCCGCCACTCCCCACTGAACGACAATGACAATGACTTAAACCAGGCTCAAGGTACTATCATGGAAGGGTAGTTAGTTAATGACTGACCAATCAAATGAACAGAAATGGCCTTTTACCTAATATGGAACAGAACCAAGCTGGGAAATGTGTATAAATTAAGAGCTTGTAAGACCCCAAAAGCGCACATCATCATCAAGAAGAAGACAGAAGATAGACTCCAATGAAGAGACAAGGTTCCACAGATAACCGGAGGTTGAGGACCGGGTGTTCCATTGAGAACACAACTGCTGACCACTTCCCTTTGCTCAGTATCACCATGTTCTGCTTATTGTGCAGAACTTCATTCAGTCTGTGAAGCTTGTGAAAGCAGCCTCGTACACATGTAGTTTTATAGCTAGTCTGAGCTGCAAGTCCCTTTTAGATCTGATCTCCCAACATAGACTGTCATTGTAATTGACCTAAGTCTGACAATTACATTAAATCAAACCCCAGATCTTACAAGTGGTGCTGAAACCCGGGACTTTGACTACTGTGCAAACCGAGGGTGTTGTAGCAAAGTTTTGCAAACATATCAATATTCGTTTGACCAGTGAAAATTCTTGCAGGGATAAACTCTTTTGAGGGGCAGACGATTATACTGACCCAGTGATGTCTCTTTAAATACACATTATGTCACAAAAAGGCAATGGGAAGAAGGGCCTCTGGGAAACATATGAGGAAGAGTTAAGCACTAAGTGTAATATGGACAATATCCAGTCCCTGTTAGGAGACTGTCGATGGAAGCATGAACACGTTCCTTTTAAAATATAGTGATGTTTATCCAGGCACACGTCTTGGCTAAACATCAGAAGGGTGAAAAGGCTTTAAATCTGACTCCATGTGCAGCATCACACCGTGCACAGTGCGATGAGGAAGTGATCGAGTCACAGGTGAGAGAAATGGTAGCTCAAAGTGAACAGACCCAGCAGCAGCAGCAGACACAGCTACATGAGTTACACAATAAGCTAGTGTACTTTACTGTCACTATACAACAACAGCCACTTAATGCAGGACAGGCTTGTGCAGTTCAGCAGCAGTTAGAGTTAGCAGAGAAACATATTGTTACTGTCACACAGGATAATGTCCAGTTGACCCAGAAGTTAGAGGATTCTAGAGGTGTCCTTAGGGAGTTACAGGAGTGACCCCACCTGAAGACAGAGCATGCACAGTACAGGTCTAACATTCAGTGATTGCAAACCCAGAGGGAAAGCAGCTCCCAGGCGGGTGCAGCAGCCGTCACAAAAAGCAGAGTATCACACAGGTGGCACTAAAACGGAGCAGGAAGCCTCGGAGGGGGACAATGTTGGAGAGGGAGAACGTTTACCGTTAAGGTAACCTCCTTGACAGGCTGTCCCGTTAATGTGGTGACAACACCGAATGGAACAGTCTGTTACTCTCAATCCCACCAAGTCACGTGTGACGTTAACAAAGAACAAAGAAAATTACAGCACAGGAACAGGCCCTTCGGCCCTCCAAGCCTACGCCGATCCAAATCCTCTATCTAAACCTGTTGCCTATTTTCTAATGGTCTGTATCTCTTTACTTCCTGCCCATTCATGTATCTGTCTAGATACATCTTAAAAGACGCTATCGTGCCCGCATCTACCACCTCCACCAGCAATGCGTTCCAGGCACCCACCACCACGTAAAGAACTTTCCACGCATATCCCCCCTAAAGTTTTCACCTTTCACTTTGAACTCGTGTCCCCTTGCAATTGAATCCCCCACTCTGGGAAAAAGCTTCTTGCTATCCACCCTGTCTGTCCCTGAGATATAAAAGGAAAGGAAATCTTTCGGAGCCACAGTAAGGCTTAAACAATGTCTGAGGAGAACAGGAGGAAAAGCTTGTGTTTGAGTAAGTGGGTCTGTTTTTGTATTTGAAGTTTCCTGTTTGATTTCTTTGTCTGTCTCAGCCAGTGTCTATTACGGTCAGTTACGTCTGGTCCTGCATGCTGTCTGAATGTAGTTGGTTGTTTAACATGTGTGTATAGTTATATTTTAAATTGGTGTGAGTGGGGAGGACAAAAGTTTTGATAACGTGGATGTTGGAGTGTTAAAAGCAATTGCTTTCTGCTGGGAAGGAGACAGAGAGAAAGAAAGAAAGAGAGACAGAGAGATAGAGAGAGTGAGAGAGAGAATGAGTGAGAGAGAGAGAGACAGAGAGAGAGAGGGGGAGAGAGTGAGAGAGGGAGTGAGTGAGAGAGAGAGAGAGAGAGGTGTTCCTCCAGGGGGGATAATGAGTAATGACACTCAGGGACAGAGGAAATGTGAGCTCTGGTACTTTGATTGTTCCTGTTGGTAAAAACCTTGAAAACCCTCTTTCCACCTCCTGCTGCTATGGGTGTGGATGACATGGACTGAAGTTCCTGTCTTTAACAGGGATCTATTCAGAATCTGGCACACTTGAGGCCTTCCACCATCGGTGGGTACCGCAGGGGCTGGGATGCATCTTTAATGCCGAGAATGGCATTTTAATTTGAGTTTTTGGTTTATTTATCTGTTTTTAATAAACTTAATTCAAAATTTAAATCAAGGGGTCCTGGCGAATAAAGTCCCCCTGGACAAAAAAACAAACCGGGCCTGAGGGTCAGATCGAGAGTAAATCTCCCTCTACACTGTTGAGGGTGTGGAGGGATAAACATAGACGTCTCGTGAGACTGAGGTCTCTGAAACTCCTCACCTCTACATGAATAAGAGGAGGAGGCATCCCTCCACTGCAGATTGCCGAGAGGAACAGGGTCAGTCTCCTGGCGGGTCCTCGGACTCCCCGCACTACCAGCACCATTGGGGCTCGAGCCCTAAGTCACAGCTTTCTATCCCATAAAATGGAGTGGGGACAGAAGCCTCTGTACCATTCGCAACACCCGAGGTGGGGCGGGGGAGTGGTGAAGGGCCCCACCCCTGATGGGGGAGCCTGTGGATCCACCAGGAGAAAACATTCCATCTCCCACTTGGTCCGGTGTCCTGGGTGGGGCTGAGATCTGTGAGGGTCAACGCTCTCGGCGCCTGTTGCTGCCATCCAGGATGGATCCGACCCGGAGGTTGATTTGAATAATGTTAACAGTGCTCTGTCTGCTGGTACTGTGGCGCTGGCAGGGTGGGAGATGGCCTCCTCTCTCTACCTCGGGTCCCGCTCCGGCTGGATTTCCAGAGTCAAGAAACAACTGCCTCCCCCGAGGCTGATCACAAGCCCGGGCACTGAGGGGGAGAGGCTGTCCTCAACCACAGGCACTCATATTCCCAGTTTCCCCAGAGGAATATAGGAATGACTCCTCCACCAGCGATCCTGGGGATGTGATCATGAGGGAGGTGAGACTCGCTGGCGTGGCCGGGATGTCCACACCACATTGTGTGGTGGGTGTGTCGGCCACTGGCGGTGACGGCCCGGAGGAGGATGGAGTCTCGGTGAGGGGCACGGAGGACGACCTTGAATCCATTGCCAGTGAGGCGGTGCACTCCCTCCTGCCTCCTACCGAGTCTCCTCTCATCCCCATTGTAGAACTCCGGGACTTCCTTGCTGCTTGCAGGGAAATTCAGCCGCCCCTTGACCAGTGTGCGGAACTGGCGCTGATCATCTGGTCTGTCCGTCTTGCCCTCAAGGAGGGTTGCAAATGTGCAGACATGAAAAAGGTCGTGCGATGCCTGTTCAATGTGTTCCTCTCCGGGTTGCTGGGGGAGTGCAAGGCGATGAGCAGTTCCACTCTCTCCTCACAGTAAAGTCTTGGTGACAGGATGGTGGTATTTTTGACATGAAGATATCCATAGCCAGCCTCAACATCAACAGCAGCAGGGTGTCTCTCAGCCGTTTTCACAATCTCACAGTCCTCAGGGAAGGGAGATTTGTGATGGGTTTTATGCAGGAAACCCACACCGTTCCGGGAGATGAAGCCACCTGGCTCCTGGAGTAGCAGGGTGACTTGATGGATCAACTACCTCAAATTAGTAGACGCCTGGTGTAATCTCCATCCCAACTCCAGTGCTTTCGTCTGGAGGACTCAGAAGAAGGGTACCGAAATTGACCGCCTCTACATTTTACATGCATACGCCTGCATCTCGGTGGCCTCCAAGTGGCTGGTTCCGTGCTCGGACCACCACCTGATGTGGGAGGAATTCACTCCACTCCGCACACGGGACGGGTCCCTGTAATGGCACTTTTAACAAATGGCTGCTGGAGGACGAGTGATTCCGTGACTCATTCCGTCGATTCTGGGCTGACTGGAGAAGGAAGCAGGGAGGCTTCCTCTACTTGAGGCTATGGTGGGATGTGGTCAAGACTCACATCCGCGTCTTCTGTCAGGAGAACACGAAGGTGTCGACCAAGAGGCGGGAAGCCGAGATCGAGCTTCTAGAGAGGGAGGTGCTTGACTTGGAGTCCCATCTCGGTCAGGCCATCACAGACCCCATCCTGTGGCAGGTGTACAAAGAGAAGAGGGCACGCTGAGGGACCTGCAGCTCACGAGGCGTGTACGTGAGGTCGCGGATCCAGATCCTGGAAGATTTGAACCGTGCCTCACCCTTCTTCTACTCAATGGAAAATTGGCAGAGGGTGCATAAGCAGCTCTTCGAGCATCTGGCAGACGATGGATCCGGAGGGAATGAGAATATTGGTCCGAACCTATAACAGTGCATTGCTCTCTCCGGACCCGTCCAGCAAGGACACGTGTAGAGTTTTGTAGGAGGACCTGCCAAAGATCAGACTGGAGGGCGCTAAAGGATTGGAGACTCCGCTCACATTAGCACAATTGTACGGTGCCCTCCACCAGCACTGAATGGGCAAATCGCCGGGGCTGGACGGGGCCACCGTGGAGTTCCTCGGGGCATTGGGATACGTCCTGAGGACAATAACGTGCAGTTCCTGGGGGAAAGCCTGGCGACTCGGGGGTGCCCCTCTCGTGGCACAGGGCGGTTGTCATCCTGTTGCTGAAAAGGGGTGATCTCTGCTTGCTTAAGAACGGGCGTCCGGTCTCCCTCCTCAACATGGATTATAAGATCTACCTACGTCCAGGAATTCCCAGAGAAACACATCTCCGGAGGCACTAATTACAGTCCCCATATCTCATGCAGAGTTAGGTCACGAAATCCTCTGTCAACCCTGAATGTCTGTAGCAGCTCACAACATAACCTCCAGAAAGCCATCCAAAGCACCTCCACTGACTTTACAATAGCAGAAGTAAGTCAAAACACCCACACCTGTAAGTTGGATGCCTGGTCCTTTTGCATAACACTTGTGCTGCTAAATGTATGTTCAGCTGAGCGTGACTAACACAGGCGGTCAGTAGACGTGCACAGACGAAGCTACAAAGACGTCTGGCAAAGATGTCGGAATGGTTGATTGATGTCAATTCAAACCCCTCCTCACACTAACAGCACATGGTCAATTAGCCTGGGCGAGATACTGGCACAACATGGGACATGTAATGACCACACTAGAGCCCTGTCCAGAATGAGGCACAGTGTTAAGCACACCAAAGCCCTGCCCGTCATGGGTCACAGTGCTGACCATATTAGAGCCCTGCCCAAAATGGAGGAATGTCATGGCCACACGAGAGCCCTGTCCAACATGGGTAACTATGCTGACCACACTACAGACGTGCACAACATCGGGCACAGTGCTGACCACACTGGAACCCTGCCCAGCATGGGGCACCATGCTGACCACACTGGAACACTACCCAGCACAGGGCACCATGCTGACCACGCTAGAACCCTACCCAGCAAATGGGAACGGAGCTGACCACACTAGAACCCTGCCCAGCATGGAGCACCATGCAGACCACACACGAACACTACCCAGCATCGGGCACCATGCTGACCACACCAGAACCCTACCCAGCAAATGAGAACGGTGCTGACTACACACGAACCCTACCCAGCATCGGGCACCATGCTGACCACACTAGAACCCTGCCCAGCATGGAGCACCATGCAGACCACACACGAACCCGACCCAGCAAATGGGAACGGTGCTGACCACACACGAACCCTACCCAGCATCGGGCACCATGCTGACCACACTAGAACACAGCCCAGCATGGGGCACTGTGCTGACCTCACTAACGCCCAGCCCAGCATGGGGCACTGTGCTGACCACACTAGAGCCCTGTACAGCATGGGGCACTGTGCTGACCACACGACAGTCCTGTCCAGCATGGGGCCCTGTGCTGACCACACTAGAGCCCTGTACAGCATGGGGCACTGTGCTGATCACACTACAGTCCTGTCCAGCATGGGGCACTGTGCTGATCACACTGGAGCCCTGTCCAACCTGGGGCATTGTGCTGAACACACTAGATCCCTGTCCAACCTGGGGCATTGTGCTGAACACACTAGATCCCTGTCCAACCTGGGGCATTGTGCTGAACACACTAGATCCCTGTCCAGCATGGGGCACTGTGCTGACCACACTAGATCCCTGTCCAACCTGGGGCATTGTGCTGAACACACTAGATCCCTGTCCAGCATGGGGCACTGTGCTGAACACACTAGATCCCTGTCCAACATGGGGCATTGTGCTTAACACACTAGATCCCTGTCCAACCTGGGGCATTGTGCTGAACACACTAGATCCCTGTCCAGCATGGGGCACTGTGCTGAACACACTAGATCCCTGTCCAACATGGGGCATTGTGCTGAACACACTAGATCCCTGTCCAACCTGGGGCATTGTGCTGAACACACTAGATCCCTGTCCAACATGGGGCATTGTGCTTAACACACTAGATCCCTGTCCAACCTGGGGCATTGTGCTGAACACACTAGATCCCTGTCCAGCATGGGGCACTGTGCTGACCACACTAGATCCCTGTCCAACATGGTGCATTGTGCTGAACACACTAGATCCCTGTCCAATATGGGGCATTGTGCTGAACACACTAGATCCCTGTCCAGCATGGGGCACTGCACTTAACACACTAGATCCCTGTCCAACCTGGGGCATTGTGCTGAACACACTAGATCCCTGTCCAGCATGGGGCACTGTGCTGACCACACTAGATCCCTGTCCAACCTGGGGCATTGTGCTGACCACACTAGCTGCCTGTCCAGCATGGGGCACTGTGCTGACCATACAAATCCCTGTCCGACATGTGGCACTGTGCTGAACATACAAGATCCCTGTCCAGCATGGTTACTGTGCGGATCACCCTACAGTCTTGTCCAGCGTGAGGCACTGTGCTGATCACACTACAGTCCTGTCCAACATAGGGCACTGTGCTGATCACACTACAGTCCTGTCCAGCATGAGGCACTGTGCTGATCACACTACAGTCCTGTCCAACATAGGGCACTGTGCTGATCACACTACAGTCCTGTCCAGCATGGGGCACTGTGCTGATCACACTACAGTCCTGTCCAGCATGAGGCACTGTGCTGATCACACTACAGTCCTGTCCAACATAGGGCACTGTGCTGACCACACTAAAGCCCTGTCCAGCATGGGGCAATGTGCTGATCACACTACAGTCCTGTCCAACATAGGGCACTGTGCTGACCACACTAAAGCCCTGTCCAGCATGGGGCAATGTGCTGATCACACTACAGTCCTGTCCAGCATGGGGCACTGTGCTGATCACACTACAGTCCTGTCCAGCATGAGGCACTGTGCTGATCACACTACAGTCCTGTCCAACATAGGGCACTGTGCTGACCACACTAAAGCCCTGTCCAGCATGGGGCACTGTGCTGATCACGCTACAGTCCTGTCCAGCATGAGGCACTGTGCTGACCACACTAAAGCCCTGTCCAGCATGGGGTACTGTGCTGATCACGCTACAGTCCTGTCCAGCATGGGGCACTGTGCTGATCACGCTACAGTCCTGTCCAGCATGAGGCACTGTGCTGACCACACTAGAGCCCTGTGCAGCATGGGGCACTGTTATGATCACACTACAGTCCTGTCCAGCATGAAGCAATGTGCTGATCACACTACAGTCCTGGACAGCATGGGGTACTGTTCTGACCACTCGAGCGCCCTGTCCAAACTGGGGCAAAGTGCTGAACAAACTAGATCCCTTTCCAACATGGTGCACTGTTCTGATCACACGACAGTCCTGCACAGCATGGGGCACTGTTCTGATCACACGACAGTCCTGCACAGCATGGGGAACTGTGCTGACCACTCGAGCGCCCTGTCCAAAATGGGGCATAGTGCTGAACACACTAGATCCCTTTCCAACATGGTGCATTGTGCTGAACACACTAGATCCCTGTCCAACCTGGGGCATTGTGCTTAACACACTAGATCCCTGTCCAACCTGGGGCATTGTGCTGAACACACTAGATCCCTGTCCAACATGGGGCACTGTGCTGAACACACTAGATCCCTGTCCAACATGGGGCATTGTGCTGAACACACTAGATCCCTGTCCAACATGGGGCACTGTGCTGAACACACTAGATCCCTGTCCGACATGGGGCATTGTGCTTAACACACTAGATCCCTGTCCAACCTGGGGCATTGTGCTTAACACACTAGATCCCTGTCCAACCTGGGGCATTGTGCTGAACACACTAGATCCCTGTCCAACATGGGGCATTGTGCTGAACACACTAGATCCCTGTCCAACATGGGGCACTGTGCTGAACACACTAGATCCCTGTCCGACATGGGGCACTGTGCTGAACACACTAGATCCCTGTCCAACATGGGGCACTGTGCTGAACACACTGGATCCCTGTCCAGCATGGGGCCTTGTGCTGAACACACTAGATCCCTGTCCAATATGCGGCACTGTGCTGAACACACTAGATCACTGTCCAACATGGGGCATTGTGCTGAACACACTAGATCCCTGTCCAACATGGGGCACTGTGCTGAACACACTAGATCCCTGTCCGACATGGGGCACTGTGCTGAACACACTAGATCCCTGTCCAACATGGGGCACTGTGCTGAACACACTGGATCCCTGTCCAGCATGGGGCCTTGTGCTGAACACACTAGATCACTGTCCAACATGGGGCATTGTGCTGAACACACTAGATCCCTTTCCAACATGGTGCATTGTGCTGAACACACTAGATCCCTGTCCAACATTGGGCATTGTGCTTAACACACTAGATCCCTGTCCAACCTGGGGCATTGTGCTGAACACACTAGATCCCTTTCCAACATGGTGCATTGTGCTGAACACACTAGATCCCTGTCCAACATGGGGCATTGTGCTTAACACACTAGATCCCTGTCCAACATGGGGCATTGTGCTGAACACACTAGATCCCTGTCCAGCATGGGGCACTGTGCTGACCACACTAGATCCCTGTCCAACCTGTGGCATTGTGCTGAACACACTAGATCCCTGTCCAGCATGGGGCATTGTGCTGAACACACTAGATCCCTGTCCAGCATGGGGCACTGTGCTGACCACACTAGATCCCTGTCCAACCTGTGGCATTGTGCTGAACACACTAGATCCCTGTCCAATATACGGCACTGTGCTGACCACACAAATCCCTGTCCGACATGTGGCACTGTGCTGACCACACAAGATCTCTATTCAACATGGGGCACTGTGCTGAACATACAAGTTCCCTGTCCAGCATGGGGCACTGTGCTGATCACACTACAGTCCTGTCCAACATAGGGCACTGTGCTGATCACACTGCAGTCCTGTCCAGCATGAGGCACTGTGCTGATCACACTACAGTCCTGTCCAACATAGGGCACTGTGTTGACCACACTAAAGCCTTGTCCAGCATGGGGCACTGTGCTGATCACGCTACAGTCCTGTCCAGCATGAGGCACTGTGCTGACCACACTAGAGCCCTGTGCAGCATGGGGCACTGTTATGATCACACTACAGTCCTGTCCAGCATGAAGCAATGTGCTGATCACACTACAGTCCTGTACAGCATGGGGTACTGTTCTGACCACTCGAGCGCCCTGTCCAAAATGGGGCAAAGTGCTGAACAAACTAGATCCCTTTCCAACATGGTGCACTGTTCTGATCACACGACAGTCCTGCACAGCATGGGGCACTGTTCTGATCACACGACAGTCCTGCACAGCATGGGGAACTGTGCTGATCACGCTACAGTCCTGTCCAGCATGGGGCACTGTGCTGACCACTCGAGCGCCCTGTCCAAAATGGGGCATAGTGCTGAACACACTAGATCCCTTTCCAACATGGTGCATTGTGCTGAACGCACTAGATCCCTGTCCAACATGGGACATTGTGCTGAACACACTAGATCCCTGTCCAACCTGGGGCACTGTGCTGAACACACTAGATCCCTGTCCAACATGGGGCATTGTGCTTAACCCACTAGATCCCAGTCCAACATGGGGCACTGTGCTGAACACACTAGATCCCTGTCCAAAATGTGGCATAGTGCTGAACACACTAGATCCCTTTACAACATGGTGCATTGTGCTGAACACACTAGATCCCTGTCCAACATGGGGCACTGTGCTGAACACACTAGATCCCTGTCCAATATGGGGCACTGTGCTGAACACACTAGATCCCTGTCCAACATGGGGCATTGTGCTTAACCCACTAGATCCCTGTCCAACCTGGGGCATTGTGCTGAACACACTAGATCCCTGTCCAACATGGGGCACTGTGCTGACCACACTAGATCCCTGTCCAACCTGGGGCATTGTGCTGAACACACTAGATCCCTTTCCAAGATGGTGCATTGTGCTGAACACACTAGATCCCTGTCCAACTTGGGGCATTGTGCTGAACACACTAGATCCCTTTCCAACATGGGGCATTGTGCTTAACACACTAGATCCCTGTCCAACATGGGTCACCGTGCTGAACACACTAGATCCCTGTCCAACATGGGGCATTGTGCTTAACACACTAGATCCCTGTCCAACCTGGGGCATTGTGCTGAACACACTAGCTGCCTGTCCAGCATGGGGCACTGTGCTGACCACACTAGATCCCTGTCCAAACTGGGGCATTGTGCTGACCACACTAGATCCCTGTCCAACCTGGGGCATTGTGCTGATCACACTAGATCCCTGTCCAACCTGGGGCACTGTGCTGACCACACTAGATCCCTGTCCAATATGGGGCACTGTGCTGAACACACTAGATCCCTGTCCAGCATGGGGCACTGTGCTGACCACACAAATCCCTGTCCGATATGTGGCACTGTGCTGACCACACTAGATCTCTATTCAACATGGGGCACTGTGCTGAACATACAAGATCCCTGTCCAGCATGGGGCACTGTGCTGATCACACTACAGTCTTGTCCAGCATGAGGCACTGTGCTGATCACACTACAGTCCTGTCCAGCATGGGGCACAGTGCTGACCACACAAATGCCTGTCCGATATGTGGCACTGTGCTGACCACACTAGATCTCTATTCAA
Source organism: Heterodontus francisci (assembly GCF_036365525.1). NCBI lineage: Eukaryota > Metazoa > Chordata > Chondrichthyes > Heterodontiformes > Heterodontidae > Heterodontus > Heterodontus francisci. Next base: position 2,072,636 of record NW_027141111.1, read on the forward strand.
CATGGGGCACTGTGCTGAACATACAAGATCCCTGTCCAGCATGGGGCACTGTGCTGATCACACTACAGTCTTGTCCAGCATGAGGCACTGTGCTGATCACACTACAGTCCTGTCCAACATAGGGCACAGTGCTGATCACACTACAGTCCTGTCCAACATAGGGCACTGTGCTGATCACACTACAGTCTTGTCCAGCATGAGGCACTGTGCTGATCATACTACAGTCTTGTCCAGCATGGGGCAATGTGCTGATCACACTACAGTCCTGTCCAACATAGGGCACTGTGCTGATCACACTGCAGTCCTGTCCAGCATGAGGCACTGTGCTGATCACACTACAGTCCTGTCCAACATAGGGCACTGTGCTGACCACACTAAAGCCCTGTCCAGCATGGGGCACTGTGCTGATCACGCTACAGTCCTGTCCAGCATGAGGCACTGTGCTGACCACACTAGAGCCCTGTCCAGCATGGGGCACTGTTATGATCACACTACAGTCCTGTCCAGCATGAAGCAATGTGCTGATCACACTACAGTCCTGGACAGCATGGGGTACTGTTCTGACCACTCGAGCGCCCTGTCCAAAATGGGGCAAAGTGCTGAACACACTAGATCCCTGTGCAGCATGGGGCACTGTTATGATCACACTACAGTCCTGTCCAGCATGAAGCAATGTGCTGAACACACTAGATCCCTGTCCAACATGGGGCACTGTGCTGAACACACTAGATCCCTGTCCAGCATGGGGCATTGTGCTGAACACACTAGATCCCTGTCCAATATGGGGCACTGTGCTGAACACACTGGATTCCTGTACAACATGGGGCACTGTGCTGAACACACTGGATCCCTGTCCAGCATGGGGCACTGTGCTGACCACACTAGACCCCTGTCCAGCATGGGGCACTGTGCTGATCACACTACAGTCCTGTCCAGCATGAGGCACTGTGCTCATCACACTACAGTCCTGTCCAACATAGGGCACTGTGCTGATCACACTGCAGTGCTGTCCAGCATGAGGCAATGTGCTGATCACACTACAGTCCTGTCCAACATAGGGCACTGTGCTGATCACACAACAGTCCTGTCCAGCATGAGGCACTGTGCTGATGACACTACAGTCCTGTCCAGCATGGGGCACTGTTCTGAAAACAGTCCAGTCCTGTCCAGCATGGGACACTGTGCTGAGCACACTACAGTATTGTGCAGCATGAGGCACTGTGCTGACCATACAGGAGCCCTGCCCAGCATGGGGCACTGTGCTGATCACACTACAGTCCAGTCCAGCATGGGGCACTGTGCTGATCACACTACAGTCCTGTCCAGCATGGTGCACTGTGCTCATCACACTACAGTCCTGTGCAGCATGAGGCACTGTGCTGATCACACTACAGTCCTGTCCAGCATGAGGCACTGTGCTGATCACACTACAGTCCAGTCCAGCATGGGGCAATGTGCTGATCACACTACAGTCCTGTCCAGCATGAGGCACTGTGCTGATCACACTACAGTCCTGTCCAGCATGAGGCACTGTGCTCATCACACTACAGTCCTGTGCAGCATGAGGCACTGTGCTGACCACACAGGAGCCCTGCCCAGCATGGGGCACTGTGCTGATCACACTACAGTCCAGTCCAGCATGGGGCACTGTGCTGATCACACTACAGTCCTGTCCAGCATGGTGCACTGTGCTCATCACACTACAGTCCTGTGCAGCATGAGGCACTGTGCTGATCACACTACAGTCCTGTCCAGCATGAGGCACTGTGCTGATCACACTACAGTCCAGTCCAGCATGGGGCAATGTGCTGATCACACTACAGTCCTGTCCAGCATGAGGCACTGTGCTGATCACACTACAGTCCTGTCCAGCATGAGGCACTGTGCTGATCACACTACAGTCCTGTCCAGCATGGGGCACAGTGCTCATCACACTACAGTCCTGTCCAGCATGGGGCACAGTGCTCATCACACTACAGTCCTGTCCAGCATGAGGCACTGTGCTCATCACACTACAGTCCTGTCCAGCATGGGGCACTGTGCTGATCACACTACAGACCTGTCCAGCATGGGGCACTGTGCTGATCACACAACAGTCCTGTCCAGCATGAGGCACTGTGCTCATCACACTACAGTCCTGTCCAGCATGAGGCACTGTGCTGATCACACTACAGTCCTGTCCAGCATGAGGCAATGTGCTGATCACACTACAGTCCTGTCCAGCATGAGGCACTGTGCTGATCACACTACAGTCCTGTCCAGCATGAGGCACTGTGCTGATCACACTACAGTCCTGTCCAGCATGGGGCACAGTGCTCATCACACTACAGTCCTGTCCAGCATGAGGCACTGTGCTGATCACACTACAGTCCTGTCCAGCATGGGGCACAGTGCTCATCACACTACAGTCCTGTCCAGCATGGGGCACAGTGCTCATCACACTACAGTCCTGTCCAGCATGGGGCACAGTGCTCATCACACTACAGTCCTGTCCAGCATGGGGCACTGTGCTCATCACACCAGAGCCCGGTCCAGCATGGGGCACTGTGCTGATCATACAAAAGTCCTGTACAGCATGAGGCACTGTGCTGATCACACTGCAGTCCTGTCCAGCATGAGGCAATGTGCTGATCACACTACAGTCCAGTCCAGCATGAGGCACGGTGCTGATCACACTACAGTCCTGTCCAGCATGGGGCAATGTGCTGATCACACTACAGTCCTGTCCAGCATGGGGCAGTGTGCTGATCACACTACAGTCCTGTCCAGCATAGGGCAATGTGCTGATCACACTGCAGTCCTGTCCAGCATGAGGCACTGTGCTGATCACACTACAGTCCTGTCCAGCATGGGACACTGTGCTGATCACACTACAGTCCTGTCCAGCATGGGACACTGTGCTGATCACACTACAGTCCTGTCCAGCATGAGGCACTGTGCTGATCACACTACAGTCCAGTCCAGCATGGGGCACTGTGATGATCACACTACAGTCCTGTCCAGCATGGTGCACTGTGCTGATCACACTACAGTCCTGTGCAGCATGAGGCACTGTGCTGATCACACTACAGTCCTGTCCAGCATGAGGCACTGTGCTGATCACACTACAGTCCTGTCCAGCATGAGGCACTGTGCTGATCACACTGCAGTCCTGTCCAGCATAGGGCAATGTGCTGATCACACTACAGTCCTGTCCAGCATAGGGCAATGTGCTGATCACACTACAGTCCTGTCCAGCATAGGGCAATGTGCTGATCACACTACAGTCCTGTCCAGCATAGGGCAATGTGCTGATCACACTACAGTCCTGTCCAGCATGGGGCACTGTGCTCATCACACTACAGTCCTGTCCCGCATGAGGCACTGTGCTGATCACACTACAGTCCTGTCCAGCATGGGGCAGTGTGCTGATCACACTACAGTCCTGTCCAGCATAGGGCAATGTGTTAATCACACTACAGTCCTGTCCAGCATAGGGCAATGTGCTGATCACACTGCAGTACTGTCCAGCATGAGGCACTGTGCTGATCACACTACAGTCCTGTCCAGCATGGGACAATGTGCTGATCACACTACAGTCCTGTCCAGCATGAGGCACTGTGCTGATCACACTACAGTCCTGTCCAGCATGGGGCACTGTGATGATCACACTACAGCCCTGTCCAGCATGAGGCACTGTGGTGATCACACTACAGTCCTGTCCAGCATGGTGCACTGTGCTGATCACACTACAGTCCTGTGCAGCATGAGGCACTGTGCTGATCACACTACAGTCCTGTCCAGCATGGGGCAGTGTGCTGATCACACTACAGTCCTGTCCAGCATAGGGCAATGTGCTGATCACACTACAGCCCTGTCCAGCATAGGGCAATGTGCTGATCACACTACAGTCCTGTCCAGCATAGGGCAATGTGCTGATCACACTGCAGTCCTGTCCAGCATGGGGCACTGTGATGATCACACTACAGCCCTGTCCAGCATGAGGCACTGTGCTGATCACACTACAGTCCTGTCCAGCATGGTGCACTGTGCTGATCACACTACAGTCCTGTGCAGCATGGGGCACTGTGCTGATCACACTACAGTCCTGTCCAGCATGGGGCACTGTGCTGAACACACTACAGTCCTGTCCAGCATGAGGCACTGTGCTGATCACACTACAGTCCTGTCCAGCATGGGGCACTGTGCTGATCACACTACAGTCCTGTCCAGCATGAGGCACTGTGCTGATCACACTACAGTCCTGTCCAGCATGGGGCACTGTGCTGATCACACTACAGTCCTGTCCAGCATGAGGCACTGTGCTGAACACACTACAGTCCTGTCCAGCATGAGGCACTGTGCTGAACACACTACAGTCCTGTCCAGCATGGGGCACTGTGCTGATCACACTACAGTCCTGTCCAGCATGAGGCACTGTGCTGAACACACTACAGTCCTGTCCAGCATGGTGCACTGTGCTGAACACACTACAGTCCTGTCCAGCATGAGGCACTGTGCTGAACACACTACAGTCCTGTCCAGCATGGTGCACTGTGCTGAACACACTACAGTCCTGTCCAGCATGAGGCACTGTGCTGATCACACTAGAGCCCTGTCCAGCATGGGGCACTGTGCTGAACACACTACAGTCCTGTCCAGCATGGGGCAATGTGCTGATCACACTAGAGCCCTGTCCAGCATGGGGCACTGTGCTGATCACACTACAGTCCTGTCCAGCATGGGGCACTGTGCTGAACACACTACAGTCCTGTCCAGCATGGGGCACTGTGATGATCACACTACAGTCCTGTCCAGCATGGGGCACTGTGCTGATCACACTACAGTCCTGTCCAGCATGAGGCACTGTGCTGATCACACTACAGTCCTGTCCAGCATGGGGCACTGTGCTGATCACACTACAGTCCTGTCCAGCATGAGGCACTGTGCTGAACACACTACAGTCCTGTCCAGCATGAGGCACTGTGCTGAACACACTACAGTCCTGTCCAGCATGGGGCACTGTGCTGATCACACTACAGTCCTGTCCAGCATGAGGCACTGTGCTGAACACACTACAGTCCTGTCCAGCATGGTGCACTGTGCTGAACACACTACAGTCCTGTCCAGCATGAGGCACTGTGCTGAACACACTACAGTCCTGTCCAGCATGGTGCACTGTGCTGAACACACTACAGTCCTGTCCAGCATGAGGCACTGTGCTGATCACACTAGAGCCCTGTCCAGCATGGGGCACTGTGCTGAACACACTACAGTCCTGTCCAGCATGGGGCAATGTGCTGATCACACTAGAGCCCTGTCCAGCATAGGGCAATGTGCTGAACACACTACAGTCCTGTCCAGCATGAGGCACTGTGCTGAACACACTACAGTCCTGTCCAGCATGAGGCACTGTGCTGAACACACTACAGTCCTGTCCAGCATGGTGCACTGTGCTGAACACACTACAGTCCTGTCCAGCATGGGGAACTGTGCTGATCACACTACAGTCCTGTCCAGCATGGTGCACTGTGCTGAACACACTACAGTCCTGTCCAGCATGAGGCACTGTGCTGATCACACTAGAGCCCTGTCCAGCATAGGGCAATGTGCTGAACACACTACAGTCCTGTCCAGCATGGGGCAATGTGCTGATCACACTAGAGCCCTGTCCAGCATAGGGCAATGTGCTGAACACACTACAGTCCTGTCCAGCATGAGGCACTGTGCTGAACACACTACAGTCCTGTCCAGCATGGGGCACTGTGCTGATCACACTACAGTCCTGTCCAGCATGGGGCACTGTGCTGAACACACTACAGACCTGTCCAGCATGGGGCACTGTGCTCATCACACTACAGTCCTGTGCAGCATGAGGCACTGTGCTGAACACACTACAGTCCTGTCCAGCATGGGGCACTGTGCTCATCACAATACAGTCCTGTCCAGCATGGGGCACTGTGCTGATCACACTACAGTCCTGTCCAACCTGGGGCATTGTGCTGAACACACTAGATCCCTGTCCAACATGCGGCACTGTGCTGATCACACTAGATCCCTGTCCAACATGGGGCATTGTGCTGAACACACTGGATCCCTGTCCAACATGGGGCACTGTGCTGAACACACTAGATCCCTGTCCAACATGGTGCATTGTGATGAACACACTAGATCCCTGTCCAACCTGGGGCATTGTGCTGAACACACTAGATCCCTGTCCAACATGCGGCACTGTGCTGAACACACTAGATCCCTGTCCAGCATGGGGCATTGTGCTGAACACACTAGATCCCTGTCCAATATGGGGCACTGTGCTGAACACACTAGATCCCTGTCCAATATGGGGCACTGTGCTGAACACACCAGATCCCTGTCCAACCTGGGGCATTGTGCTTAACACACTAGATCCCTGTCCAACCTGGGGCATTGTGCTGAACACACTAGATCCCTGTCCAACATGGGGCATTGTGCTTAACACACTAGATCCCTGTCCAACCTGGGGCATTGTGCTGAACACACTAGATCCCTGTCCAACCTGGGGCATTGTGCTGAACACACTAGATCCCTGTCCAACATGGGGCACTGTGCTGACCACACTAGATCCCTGTCCAACCTGGGGCATTGTGCTGAACACACTAGATCCCTGTCCAATATGGGACACTGTGCTGAACACACTAGATCCCTGTCCAGCATGGGGCACTGTGCTGACCACACAAATCCCTGTCCGACATGTGGCACTGTGCTGACCACACAAGATCTCTATTCAACATGGGGCACTGTGCTGAACATACAAGATCCCTGTCCAATATGGGGCACTGTGCTGAACACACTAGATCCCTGTCCAGCATGGGGCACTGTGCTGACCACACAAATCCCTGTCCGACATGTGGCACTGTGCTGACCACACAAGATCTCTATTCAACATGGGGCACTGTGCTGAACATACAAGTTCCCTGTCCAGCATGGGGAACTGTGCTGATCACACTACAGTCTTGTCCAGCATGAGGCACTGTGCTGATCACACTACAGTCCTGTCCAACATAGGGCACAGTGCTGATCACACTGCAGTCCTGTCCAGCATGAGGCATTGTGCTGAACACACTAGATCCCTGTCCAATATGGGGCACTGTGCTGAACACACTAGATCCCTGTCCAATATGGGGCACTGTGCTGAACACACTAGATCCCTGTCCAATATGGGGCACTGTGCTGAACACACTAGATCCCTGTCCAATATGGGGCACTGTGCTGAACACACCAGATCCCTGTCCAACCTGGGGCATTGTGCTTAACACACTAGATCCCTGTCCAACCTGGGGCATTGTGCTGAACACACTAGATCCCTGTCCAACCTGGGGCATTGTGCTGAACACACTAGATCCCTGTCCAACCTGGGGCATTGTGCTGAACACACTAGATCCCTGTCCAACATGGGGCACTGTGCTGACCACACTAGATCCCTGTCCAACCTGGGGCATTGTGCTGAACACACTAGATCCCTGTCCAATATGGGGCACTGTGCTGAACACACTAGATCCCTGTCCAGCATGGGGCACTGTGCTGACCACACAAATCCCTGTCCGACATGTGGCACTGTGCTGACCACACAAGATCTCTATTCAACATGGGGCACTGTGCTGAACATACAAGTTCCCTGTCCAGCATGGGGAACTGTGCTGATCACACTACAGTCTTGTCCAGCATGAGGCACTGTGCTGATCACACTACAGTCCTGTCCAACATAGGGCACTGTGCTGATCACACTGCAGTCCTGTCCAGCATGAGGCAATGTGCTGATCACACTACAGTCCTGTCCAGCATGAGGCTCTGTGCTGACCACACTACAGTCCTGTACAGCATGGGGCACTGTGCAGACCACACTGGAGCCCTGTCCAGCATGGGGCACTGTGCTGAGCACACTACATTCCTGTGCAGCATGAGGCACTGTGCTGACCACACAGGAGCCCTGTCCAGCATGGGGCAATGTGCTGATCACACAACAGTCCTGTCCAGCATGAGGCAATGTGCTGATCACACTACAGTCCTGTCCAACATAGGGCACTGTGCTGATCACACAACAGTCCTGTCCAGCATGAGGCAATGTGCTGATCACACTACAGTCCTGTCCAACATAGGGCACTGTGCTAATCACACTACAGTCCTGTCCAGCATGAGGCACTGTGCTGATGACACTTCAGTCCTGTCCAGCATGGGGCACTGTTCTGAAAACAGTCCAGTCCTGTCCAGCATGAGGCACTGTGCTGATCACACTACAGTCCTGTCCAGCATGAGGCACTGTGCTGATCACACTAGAGCCCTGTCCAGCATAGGGCAATGTGCTGAACACACTACAGTCCTGTCCAGCATGGGGCACTGTGCTGACCACACTACAGTCCTGTACAGCATGGGGCACTGTGCTGATCACACTACAGTCTTGTCCAGCATGAGGCACTGTGCTGATCACACTACAGTCCTGTCCAACATAGGGCACTGTGCTGATCACACTGCAGTCCTGTCCAGCATGAGGCACTGTGCTGATCACACTACAGTCCTGTCCAACATAGGGCACTGTGCTGATCACACTGCAGTGCTGTCCAGCATGAGGCAATGTGCTGATCACACTACAGTCCTGTCCAACATAGGGCACTGTGCTGATCACACAACAGTCCTGTCCAGCATGAGGCACTGTGCTGATGACACTTCAGTCCTGTCCAGCATGGGGCACTGTTCTGAAAACAGTCCAGTCCTGTCCAGCATGAGGCACTGTGCTGACCACACTGGAGCCCAGTCCAGCATGGGGCACTGTGCTGAGCACACTACATTCCTGTGCAGCATGAGGCACTGTGCTGACCACACAGGAGCCCTGTCCAGCATGGGGCACTGTGCTGATCACACTACAGTCCAGTACAGCATGGAGCAATGTGCTGATCACTCTACAGTCCTGTCCAGCATGAGGCACTGTGCTGATCACACTGGAGCCCTGTCCAGCATGGGGCACTGTGCTGAGCACACTACATTCCTGTGCAGCATGAGGCACTGTGCTGACCACACAGGAGCCCTGTCCAGCATGGGGCACTGTGCTGATCACACAACAGTCCTGTCCAGCATGAGGCAATGTGCTGACCACACAGGAGCCCTGTCCAGCATGGGGCACTGTGCTGACCACACGACAGTCCTGTACAGCATGGGGCACTGTGCAGACCACACTGGAGCCCTGTCCAGCATGGGGCACTGTGCTGAGCACACTACAGTCCTGTCCAGCATGAGGCACTGTGCTGACCACACAGGATCCCTGTCCAGCATGGGGCACTGTGCTGATCACACAACAGTCCTGTCCAGCATGAGGCACTGTGCTCATCACACTACAGTCCTGTCCAGCATGAGGCACTGTGCTGATCACACTACAGTCCTGTCCAGCATGGGGCACTGTGCTGATCACACTACAGTCCTGTCCAGCATGAGGCACTGTGCTCATCACACTACAGTCCTGTCCAGCATGGGGCACTGTGCTGATCACACTACAGTCCAGTCCAGCATGGTGCACTGTGCTGATCACACTACAGTCCTGTCCAGCATGGTGCACTGTGCTGATCACACAACAGTCCTGTCCAGCATGAGGCACTGTGCTGATCACACTACAGTCCTGTCCAGCATGAGGCACTGTGCTGACCACACTACAGTCCTGTCCAGCATGAGGCACTGTGCTGATCACACTACAGTCCAGTACAGCATGGGGCACTGTGCTGAGCACACTACAGTCCTGTGCAGCATGAGGCACTGTGCTGATCACACTACAGTCCTGTCCAGCATGGGGCACTGTGCTGATCACACTACAGTCCTGTCCAGCATGGGGCACTGTGCTGATCACACTACAGTCCTGTCCAGCATGAGGAACTGTGCTGACCACACTACAGTCCTGTCCAGCATGGGGCACTGTGCTGATCACACTACAGTCCTGTCCAGCATGGGGCACTGTCCTGATCACACTACAGTCCTGTCTAGCATGGGGCAATGTGCTGATCACACTACAGTCCTGTCCAGCATGGGGCACTGTGCTCATCACACTACAGTCCTGTCCAGCATGGGGCACTGTGCTGATCACACTACAGTCCTGTCCAGCATGGGACACTGTGCTGATCACACTACAGTCCTGTCCAGCATGAGGCACTGTGCTCATCACACTGCAGTCCTGTCCAGCATGAGGCACTGTGCTCATCACACTGCAGTCCTGTCCAGCATGAGGCACTGTGCTGATCACACTACAGCCCCGTCCAGCATTAGGCACTGTGCTGATCACACTACAGTCCAGTCCAGCATGGGGCACTGTGCTGATCACACTACAGTCCTGTCCAGCATGAGGCACTGTGCTGATCACACTACAGTCCAGTCCAGCATGAGGCACTGTGCTGATCACACTACAGTCCAGTCCAGCATGGGGCACTGTGCTGATCACACTACAGTCCTGTCCAGCATGAGGAACTGTGCTGACCACACTACAGTCCTGTCCAGCATGGGGCACTGTCCTGATCACACTACAGTCCTGTCCAGCATGGGGCACTGTGCTCATCACACTACAGTCCTGTCAAGCATGGGGCACTGTGCTCATCACACTACAGTCCTGTCTGGCATGGGGCACTGTGCTCATCACACCAGAGCCCTGTCCAGCATGAGGCACTGTGCTGATCACACAACAGTCCTGTCCAGCATGGGGCAATGTGCTGATCACACAACAGTCCAGTCCAGCATGAGGCACGGTGCTGATCACACTACAGTCCTGTCCAGCATGGGGCAATGTGCTGCTCACACTACAGTCCAGTCCAGCATGAGGCACGGTGCTGATCACACTACAGTCCTGTCCAGCATGGGGCAATGTGCTGATCACACTACAGTCCTGTCCAGCATGGGGCAATGTGCTGATCACACTACAGTCCTGCCCAGCATGGGGCAATGTGCTGATCACACTACAGTCCTGTCCCGCATGAGGCACTGTGCTGATCACACAACAGTCCTGTCCAGCATGGGGCAGTGTGCTGATCACACTACAGTCCTGTCCAGCATAGGGCACTGTGCTGATCACACTGCAGTCCTGTCCAGCATGAGGCACTGTGCTCATCACACTACAGTCCTGTCCAGCATGGGGCACTGTGCTGATCACACTACAGCCCTGTCCAGCATGGGGCAATGTGCTGATCACACAACAGTCCTGTCCAGCATGGTGCTCTGTGCTGATCACACTACTGTCCTGTCCAGCATCGGACACTGTGCTGATCACACTGCAGTCCTGTCCAGCATGGGGCACTGTGCTGATCACACTACTGTCCTGTCCAGCATCGGACACTGTGCTGATCACACTGCAGTCCTGTCCAGCATGGGGCAATGTGCTGATCACACTACAGTCCTGTCCAGCATGAGGCACTGTGCTGATCACACTACAGTCCTGTCCAGCATGAGGCACTGTGCTGATCTCACTACAGTCCTGTCCAGCATGGGGCAATGTGCTGATCACACTACAGTCCTGTCCAGCATGGGGCACTGTGCTGATCACACGACAGTCCTGTCCAGCATGAGGCACTGTGCTGATCACACTACAGTCCTGTCCAGCATGGGGCACTGTGCTGATCACACGACAGTCCTGTCCAGCATGAGGCACTGTGCTGATCAAACTACAGTCCTGTCCAGCATGAGGCACTATGCTGAACACACTACAGTCCTGTCCAGCATGAGGCACTGTGCTGATCACACTACAGCCCTGTCCAGCATGGGCACTGTGCTGATCTCACTACAGTCCTGTCCAGCATGGGGCAATGTGCTGATCACACTACAGTCCTGTCCAGCATGGGGCACTGTGCTGATCACACGACAGTCCTGTCCAGCATGAGGCACTGTGCTGATCACACTACAGTCCTGTCCAGCACGAGGCACTGTGCTGATCACACTACAGTCCTGTCCAGCATGAGGCACTGTGCCGATTACACCACAGTCCTGTCCAGCATGAGGCACTGTGCTGATCACACTACAGTCCTGTCCAGCATGAGGCACTGTGCTGATCACACCACAGTCCTGTCCAGCATGAGGCAATGTGCTGATCACACTACAGTCCTGTCCAGCATGGGGCACTGTGCTGATCACACTACAGTCCAGTCCAGCATGGGGCACTGTGCTGATCGCACTACAGTCCTGTCCAGCATGGGGCAATGTGCTGATCACACTACAGTCCTGTCGAGCATGGGGCACTGTGCTGATCACACTACAGTCCTGTCCAGCATGAGGCACTGTGCTGATCACACTACAGTCCAGTCCAGCATGGGGCACTGTGCTGATCGCACTACAGTCCTGTCCAGCATGGGGCAATGTGCTGATCACACTACAGTCCTGTCGAGCATGGGGCACTGTGCTGATCACACTACAGTCCTGTCCAGCATGAGGCACTGTGCTGATCACACAACAGTCCTGTCCAGCATGAGGCAATGTGCTGATCACACAACAGTCCTGTCCAGCATGAGGCACTGTGCTGATCACACTACAGTCCTGTCCAGCATGGGGCAATGTGCTGATCACACTACAGTCCTGTCCAGCATGAGGCACTGTGCTGATCACACTACAGTCCTGTCCAGCATGGGGCACTGTGCTGATCACACTACAGTCCTGTCCAGCATGAGGCAATGTGCTGATCACACTAGAGCCCTGTCCAGCATGAGGCACTGTGCTGATCACACTACAGTCCTGTCCAGCATGAGGCACTGTGCTGATCACACTACAGTCCTGTCCAGCATGAGGCACTGTGCTGATCACACTACAGTCCAGTCCAGCATGGTGAACTGTGCTGATCACACCACAGTCCTGTCCAGCATGGGGCACTGTGCTGATCACACCACAGTCCTGTCCAGCATGGGGCAATGTGCTGATCACACTACAGTCCTGTCCAGCATGAGGCACTGTGCTGATCACACCACAGTCCTGTCCAGCATGAGGCACTGTGCTGATCACACTACAGTCCAGTCCAGCATGGGGCACTGTGCTGATCGCACTACAGTCCTGTCCAGCATGGGGCAATGTGCTGATCACACTACAGTCCTGTCCAGCATGGGGCACTGTGCTGATCACACTACAGTCCTGTCCAGCATGAGGCACTCTGCTGATCACACAACAGTCCTGTCCAGCATGAGGCACTGTGCTGATCACACTACAGTCCTGTCCAGCATGGGGCAATGTGCTGATCACACTACAGTCCTGTCCAGCATGGGGCAATGTGCTCATCACACTACAGTCCTGTCCAGCCTGGGGCACTGTGCTCATCACACTACAGTCCTGTCCAGCATGAGGCACTGTGCTGATCACACTACAGTCCTGTCCAGCATGAGGCACTGTGCTGATTACACTACAGTCCTGTCCAGCATGAGGCAATGTGCTGATCACACTAGAGCCCTGTCCAGCATGGGGCACTGTGCTGATCACACTACAGTCCTGTCCAGCATGAGGCACTGTGCTGATCACACTACAGTCCTGTCCAGCATGAGGCACTGTGCTGATCACACTACAGTCCAGTCCAGCATGGGGCACTGTGCTGATCACACTGCACTCCTGTCCAGCATTAGGCACTGTGCTGATCACACTACAGTCCTGTCCAGCATGGGGCAATGTGCTGATCACACAACAGTCCAGTCCAGCATGAGGCACGGTGCTGATCACACTACAGTCCTGTCCAGCATGGGGCAATGTGCTGCTCACACTACAGTCCAGTCCAGCATGAGGCACGGTGCTGATCACACTACAGTCCTGTCCAGCATGGGGCAATGTGCTGATCACACTACAGTCCTGTCCAGCATGAGGCAATGTGCTGACCACACAGGAGCCCTGCCCAGCATGGGGCAATGTGCTGATCACACTACAGTCCTGTCCCGCATGAGGCACTGTGCTGATCACACAACAGTCCTGTCCAGCATGGGGCAGTGTGCTGATCACACTACAGTCCTGTCCAGCATAGGGCACTGTGCTGATCACACTGCAGTCCTGTCCAGCATGAGGCACTGTGCTCATCACACTACAGTCCTGTCCAGCATGGGGCACTGTGCTGATCACACTACAGCCCTGTCCAGCATGGGGCAATGTGCTGATCACACAACAGTCCTGTCCAGCATGGTGCTCTGTGCTGATCACACTACTGTCCTGTCCAGCATCGGACACTGTGCTGATCACACTGCAGTCCTGTCCAGCATGGGGCACTGTGCTGATCACACTACTGTCCTGTCCAGCATCGGACACTGTGCTGATCACACTGCAGTCCTGTCCAGCATGGGGCAATGTGCTGATCACACTACAGTCCTGTCCAGCATGAGGCACTGTGCTGATCACACTACAGTCCTGTCCAGCATGAGGCACTGTGCTGATCTCACTACAGTCCTGTCCAGCATGGGGCAATGTGCTGATCACACTACAGTCCTGTCCAGCATGGGGCACTGTGCTGATCACACGACAGTCCTGTCCAGCATGAGGCACTGTGCTGATCACACTACAGTCCTGTCCAGCATGGGGCACTGTGCTGATCACACGACAGTCCTGTCCAGCATGAGGCACTGTGCTGATCAAACTACAGTCCTGTCCAGCATGAGGCACTATGCTGAACACACTACAGTCCTGTCCAGCATGAGGCACTGTGCTGATCACACTACAGCCCTGTCCAGCATGGGCACTGTGCTGATCTCACTACAGTCCTGTCCAGCATGGGGCAATGTGCTGATCACACTACAGTCCTGTCCAGCATGGGGCACTGTGCTGATCACACGACAGTCCTGTCCAGCATGAGGCACTGTGCTGATCACACTACAGTCCTGTCCAGCACGAGGCACTGTGCTGATCACACTACAGTCCTGTCCAGCATGAGGCACTGTGCCGATTACACCACAGTCCTGTCCAGCATGAGGCACTGTGCTGATCACACTACAGTCCTGTCCAGCATGAGGCACTGTGCTGATCACACCACAGTCCTGTCCAGCATGAGGCAATGTGCTGATCACACTACAGTCCTGTCCAGCATGGGGCACTGTGCTGATCACACTACAGTCCAGTCCAGCATGGGGCACTGTGCTGATCGCACTACAGTCCTGTCCAGCATGGGGCAATGTGCTGATCACACTACAGTCCTGTCGAGCATGGGGCACTGTGCTGATCACACTACAGTCCTGTCCAGCATGAGGCACTGTGCTGATCACACTACAGTCCAGTCCAGCATGGGGCACTGTGCTGATCGCACTACAGTCCTGTCCAGCATGGGGCAATGTGCTGATCACACTACAGTCCTGTCGAGCATGGGGCACTGTGCTGATCACACTACAGTCCTGTCCAGCATGAGGCACTGTGCTGATCACACAACAGTCCTGTCCAGCATGAGGCAATGTGCTGATCACACAACAGTCCTGTCCAGCATGAGGCACTGTGCTGATCACACTACAGTCCTGTCCAGCATGGGGCAATGTGCTGATCACACTACAGTCCTGTCCAGCATGAGGCACTGTGCTGATCACACTACAGTCCTGTCCAGCATGGGGCACTGTGCTGATCACACTACAGTCCTGTCCAGCATGAGGCAATGTGCTGATCGCACTAGAGCCCTGTCCAGCATGAGGCACTGTGCTGATCACACTACAGTCCTGTCCAGCATGAGGCACTGTGCTGATCACACTACAGTCCTGTCCAGCATGAGGCACTGTGCTGATCACACTACAGTCCAGTCCAGCATGGTGAACTGTGCTGATCACACCACAGTCCTGTCCAGCATGGGGCACTGTGCTGATCACACCACAGTCCTGTCCAGCATGGGGCAATGTGCTGATCACACTACAGTCCTGTCCAGCATGAGGCACTGTGCTGATCACACCACAGTCCTGTCCAGCATGAGGCACTGTGCTGATCACACTACAGTCCAGTCCAGCATGGGGCACTGTGCTGATCGCACTACAGTCCTGTCCAGCATGGGGCAATGTGCTGATCACACTACAGTCCTGTCCAGCATGGGGCACTGTGCTGATCACACTACAGTCCTGTCCAGCATGAGGCACTGTGCTGATCACACAACAGTCCTGTCCAGCATGAGGCACTGTGCTGATCACACTACAGTCCTGTCCAGCATGGGGCAATGTGCTGATCACACTACAGTCCTGTCCAGCATGGGGCAATGTGCTCATCACACTACAGTCCTGTCCAGCCTGGGGCACTGTGCTCATCACACTACAGTCCTGTCCAGCATGAGGCACTGTGCTGATCACACTACAGTCCTGTCCAGCATGAGGCACTGTGCTGATTACACTACAGTCCTGTCCAGCATGAGGCAATGTGCTGATCACACTAGAGCCCTGTCCAGCATGGGGCACTGTGCTGATCACACTACAGTCCTGTCCAGCATGAGGCACTGTGCTGATCACACTACAGTCCTGTCCAGCATGAGGCACTGTGCTGATCACACTACAGTCCAGTCCAGCATGGGGCACTGTGCTGATCACACTGCACTCCTGTCCAGCATTAGGCACTGTGCTGATCACACTACAGTCCAGTCCAGCATGAGGCACTGTGCTCATCACACTACAGTCCTGCCCAGCATGAGGCAATGTGCTGATCACACTACAGTCCTGTCCAGCATGGGGCAATGTGCTGATCACACTACAGTCCAGTCCAGCATGAGGCAATGTGCTGATCACACTACAGTCCTGTCCAGCATGGGGCAATGTGCTGATCACACTACAGTCCAGTCCAGCATGAGGCACTGTGCTCATCACACTACAGTCCTGCCCAGCATGAGGCAATGTGCTGATCACACTACAGTCCAGTCCAGCATGAGGCACTGTGCTCATCACACTACAGTCCTGCCCAGCATGAGGCAATGTGCTGATCACACTACAGTCCTGTCCAGCATGGGGCACTGTGCTGATCACACGACAGTCCAGTCCAGCATGAGGCACTGTGCTCATCACACTACAGTCCTGCCCAGCATGAGGCAATGTGCTGATCACACTACAGTCCTGTCCAGCATGGGGCACTGTGCTGATCACACTACATTCCTGTCCAGCATGGGGCACTGTGCTGATCACACTACAGTCCTGTCCAGCATGAGGCACTGTGCTGATCACACTACAGTCCAGTCCAGCATGAGGCACTGTGCTGATCACACTACAGTCCTGTCCAGCATGAGGCACTGTGCTGATCACACTACAGTCCTGTCCAGCATGGGGCACTGTGCTGATCACACTACAGTCCTGTCCAGCATGAGGCACTGTGCTGATCACACTACATTCCAGTCCAGCATGGGGCAATGTGCTGATCACACTGCAGTCCTGTCCAGCATGGGGCTCTGTGCTGATCACACTACAGTCCTGTGCAGCATGGGGCACTGTGCTGATCACACTACAGTCCTGTCCAGCATGGGGCAATGTGCTGATCACACTACAGTCCTGTCCAGCATGAGGCACTGTGCTCATCACACTACAGTTCTGCCCAGCATGAGGCACTGTGCTGATCACACTACAGTCCTGCCCAGCATGAGGCAATGTGCTGATCACACTACAGTCCTGTCCAGCATGGGGCACTGTGCTGATCACACTACAGTCCTGTCCAGCATGAGGCACTGTGCTGATCACACTACAGTCCAGTCCAGCATGAGGCACTGTGCTGATCACACTACAGTCCTGTCCAGCATGGGGCAATGTGCTGATCACACTACAGTCCTGTCCAGCATGAGGCACTGTGCTCATCACACTACAGTCCTGCCCAGCATGAGGCAATGTGCTGATCACACTACAGTCCTGTCCAGCATGGGGCAATGTGCTGATCACACTACAGTCCAGTCCAGCATGAGGCACTGTGCTCATCACACTACAGTCCTGCCCAGCATGGGGCAATGTGCTCATCACACTACAGTCCTGTCCAGCATGAGGCAATGTGCTGATCACACTACAGTCCTGTCCAGCATGGGGCACTGTGCTCATCACACTACAGTCCTGTCCAGCATGAGGCAATGTGCTGATCACACTACAGCCCTGTCCAGCATGGGGCTCTGTGCTGATCACACTACAGTCTTGTCCAGCATGGGGCACTGTGCTGATCACACTACAGTCCAGTCCAGCATGAGGCACTGTGCTGATCACACAACAGTCCTGTCCAGCATGAGGCACTGTGCTGATCACACTACAGTCCTGTACAGCATGGGGCTCTGTGCTGATCACACTACAGTCTTGTCCAGCATGGGGCACTGTGCTGATCACACTACAGTCCAGTCCAGCATGGGGCACTGTGCTGATCACACTACAGTCCTGTCCAGCATGAGGCACTGTGCTGATCACACTACAGTCCTGTCCAGCATAGGGCAATGTGCTGATCACACTACAGTCCAGTCCAGCATGGGGCACTGTGCTGATCACACTACAGTCCTGTCCAGCATGAGGCACTGTGCTGATCACACTACAGTCCTGTCCAGCATGAGGCACTGTGCTGATCACCCGACAGTCCGGTCCAGCATGAGGCAATGTGCTGATCACACTACAGTCCTGTCCAGCATGAGGCACTGTGCTGATCACCCGACAGTCCGGTCCAGCATGAGGCACTGTGCTGATCACACTACAGTCCAGTCCAGCATGAGGCACTGTGCTGATCACCCGACAGTCCGGTCCAGCATGAGGCAATGTGCTGATCACACTACAGTCCTGTCCAGCATGAGGCACTGTGCTGATCACCCGACAGTCCGGTCCAGCATGAGGCAATGTGCTGATCACACTACAGTCCTGTCCAGCATGAGGCACTGTGCTGATCACCCGACAGTCCGGTCCAGCATGAGGCAATGTGCTGATCACACTACAGTCCTGTCCAGCATGAGGCTCTGTGCTGATCACACTACAGTCCAGTCCAGCATGGGGCACTGTGCTGATCACACTACAGTCCTGTACAGCATGAGGCACTGTGCTGATCACACTACAGTCCAGTCCAGCATGAGGCACTGTGCTGATCACACTACAGTCCAGTCCAGCATGGGGCACTGTGCTGATCACACTACAGTCCTGTACAGCATGAGGCACTGTGCTGATCACACTACAGTCCAGTCCAGCATGAGGCACTGTGCTGATCACACTACAGTCCTGTCCAGCATGAGGCACTGTGCTGATTACACTACAGTCCTGTCCAGCATGAGGCAATGTGCTGATCACACTACAGTCCTGTGCAGCATGGTGCACTGTGCTGATCACACTACAGTCCTGTCCAGCATGAGGCAATGTGCTGATTACACTACAGTCCTGTCCAGCATGAGGCACTGTGCTGATCACACTAGAGCCCTGTCCAGCATGGGGCACTGTGCTGATCACACTAGAGCCCTGTCCAGCATGGTGCACTGTGCTGATCACACTACAGTCCTGTGCAGCATGGTGCACTGTGCTGATCACACTACAGTCCTGTGCAGCATGGGGCAGTGTGCTGATCACACTACAGTCCTGTCCAGCATGAGGCACTGTGCTGATCACACTAGAGCCCTGTCCAGCATGGTGCACTGTGCTGATCACACTACAGTCCAGTCCAGCATGGGGCAATGTGCTGATCACACTGCAGTCCTGTCCAGCATGGGGCACTGTGCTGATCACACAACAGTCCTGTGCAGCATGGGGCACTGTGCTGACCACACTACAGTCCTGTCCAGCATGGGGCACTGTGCTGAACACACTACAGTCCTGTCCAGCATGGGGCAATGTGCTGATCACACAACAGTCCTGTGCAGCATGGGGCACTGTGCTGACCACACAGGAGCCCTGTCCAGCATGGGGCAATGTGCTGACCACACTACAGTCCTGTCCAGCATGGGGCAATGTGCTGATCACACAACAGTCCTGTGCAGCATGGGGCAATGTGCTGATCACACAACAGTCCGGTCCAGCATGGGGCACTGTGCTGACCACACTACAGTCCTGTCCAGCATGGGGCACTGTGCTGACCACACTACAGTCCTGTCCAGCATGGGGCAATGTGCTGATCACACAACAGTCCTGTGCAGCATGGGGCACTGTGCTGATCACACAACAGTCCAGTCCAGCATGGGGCACTGTGCTGATCACACTACAGTCCTGTACAGCATGAGGCACGGTGCTGATCACACTACAGTCCTGTCCTGCATGAGGCTCTGTGCTGATCACACTACAGTCCTGTACAGCATGAGGCACGGTGCTGATTACACTACAGTCCTGTCCAGCATGGGGCACTGTGCTGATCACACAACAGTCCAGTCCAGCATGGGGCACTGTGCTGATCACACTACAGTCCTGTACAGCATGAGGCACGGTGCTGATCACACTACAGTCCTGTCCTGCATGAGGCTCTGTGCTGATCACACTACAGTCCTGTGCAGCATGAGGCACTGTGCTGATCACACTACAGTCCTGTCCAGCATGGGGCATTGTGCTGACCACACAGGAGCCCTGTCCAGCATGGGGCAATGTGCTGATCACACTAGAGCCCTGTCCAGCATGGGGCAATGTGCTGACCACACAGGAGCCCTGTCCAGCATGGGGCACTGTGCTGATCAAACAACAGTCCTGTGCAGCATGAGACACTGTGCTGATCACACTACAGTCCTGTCCAGCATGAGGCACTGTGCTGATCACACAACAGTCCTGTCCAGCATGGGGCACTGTGATGATCACACTACAGTCCTGTCCAGCATGAGGCACTGTGCTGATCACACTACAGTCCTGTCCAGCATGAGGCACTGTGCTGACCACACAGGAGCCCTGTCCAGCATGGGGCACTGTGCTGATCACACAACAGTCCAGTCCAGCATGGGGCACTGTGCTGATCACACTACAGTCCTGTCCAGCATGAGGCACTGTGCTGATCACACTACAGTCCAGTCCAGCATGGGGCACTGTGCTGATCACACTACAGTCCTGTCCAGCATGAGGCACTGTGCTGAACACACTGCAGTCCTGTCCAGCATGAGGCACTGTGCTGATCACACTACAGTCCTGTCCAGCATGAGGCTCTGTGCTGATCACACTACAGTCCTGTCCAGCATGGGGCACTGTGCTGATCACACAACAGTCCTGTCCAGCATGAGGCACTGTGCTGATCACACTACAGTCCTGTCCAGCATGAGGCACTGTGCTGATCACACTACAGTCCTGTCCAGCATGGGGCACTGTGCTGATCACACTACAGTCCTGTCCAGCATGGGGCATTGTGCTGATCACACTACAGTCCTGTCCAGCATGGGGCAATGTGCTGATCACACTACAGTCCTGTCCAGCATGAGGCACTGTGCTGATCACACAACAGTCCAGTCCAGCATGGGGCAATGTGCTGATCACACTACAGTCCTGTCCAGCATGAGGCACTGTGCTGATCACACTACAGTCCAGTCCAGCATGAGGCACTGTGCTGACCACACAGGAGCCCTGTCCAGCATGGGGCACTGTGCTGATCACACAACAGTCCAGTCCAGCATGAGGCACTGTGCTGATCACACTACAGTCCTGTCCAGCATGGGGCACTGTGCTGATCACACTACAGTCCTGTCCAGCATGAGGCACTGTGCTCATCACACTACAGTCCTGTCCAGCATGGGGCACTGTGCTGACCACACAGGAGCCCTGTCCAGCATGGGGCAATGTGCTCATCACACTACAGTCCAGTCCAGCATGGGGCACTGTGCTGATCACACTACAGTCCTGTCCAGCATGGGGCACTGTGCTGATCACACTACAGTCCTGTCCAGCATGGGGCACTGTGCTGATCACACTACAGTCCGGTCCAGCATGGGGCACTGTGCTGATCACACTACAGTCCTGTCCAGCATGGGGCACTGTGCTGATCACACTACAGTCCTGTCCAGCATGGGGCAATGTGCTGATCACACTACAGTCCTGTCCAGCATGGGGCAATGTGCTGATCACACTACAGTCCTGTGCAGCATGAGGCACTGTGCTCATCACACTACAGTCCTGTCCAGCATGAGGCACTGTGCTCATCACACTACAGTCCTGTCCAGCATGAGGCACTGTGCTGATCACACTACAGTCCTGTCCAGCATGAGGCACTGTGCTCATCACACTACAGTCCTGTCCAGCATGAGGCACTGTGCTCATCACACTACAGTCCTGTCCAGCATGAGGCACTGTGCTGATCACACTACAGTCCTGTCCAGCATGAGGCACTGTGCTCATCACACTACAGTCCTGTCCAGCATGAGGCACTGTGCTCATCACACTACAGTCCTGTCCAGCATGAGGCACTGTGCTGATCACACTACAGTCCTGTCCAGCATGAGGCACTGTGCTGATCACACTACAGTCCTGTCCAGCATGGGGCAATGTGCTGATCACACTACAGTCCAGTCCAGCATTAGGCACTGTGCTCATCACACTACAGTCCTGTCCAGCATGAGGCACTGTGCTGATCACACTACAGTCCTGTCCAGCATGGGGCAATGTGCTGATCACACTACAGTCCTGTCCAGCATTAGGCACTGTGCTCATCACACTACAGTCCTGTCCAGCATGAGGCACTGTGCTGATCACACTACAGTCCTGTCCAGCATTAGGCACTGTGCTCAACACACTACAGCCCTGTCCAGCATGGGGCACTGTGATGATCACACTACAGTCCTGTCCAGCATGAGGCACTGTGCTGATCACACTACAGTCCTGTCCAGCATGAGGCACTGTGCTGACCACACTGGAGCCCTGTCCAGCATGGGGCACTGTGCTGATCACACAACAGTCCAGTCCAGCATGAGGCAATGTGCTGATCACACTACAGTCCAGTCCAGCATGGGCACTGTGCTGATCACACTACAGTCCAGTCCAGCATGGGGCAATGTGCTGATCACACTACAGTCCTGTCCAGCATGAGGCACTGTGCTGATCACACTACAGTCCTGTCCAGCATGAGGCACTGTGCTGATCACAGTACAGTCCTGTCCAGCATGAGGCACTGTGCTCATCACACTACAGTCCTGCCCAGCATGGGGCACTGTGCTGATCACACTACAGTCCAGTCCAGCATGAGGCAATGTGCTGATCACACTACAGTCCTGTCCAGCATGGGGCACTGTGCTGATCACACTACAGTCCTGTCCAGCATGAGGCACTGTGCTGATCACACTACAGTCCTGTCCAGCATGGGGCAATGTGCTGATCACACTACAGTCCTGTCCAGCATTAGGCACTGTGCTCATCACACTACAGTCCAGTCCAGCATGGGGCACTGTGCTGATCACACTACAGTCCTGTCCAGCATGGGGCACTGTGCTGATCACACTGGAGTCCTGTCCAGCATGGGGCACTGTGCTGATCACACTGGAGCCCTGTCCAGCATGGGGCAATGTGCTGATCACACTACAGTCCTGTCCAGCATGGGGCACTGTGCTGATCACACTGGAGCCCTGTCCAGCATGGGGCACTGTGCTGATCACACTGGAGCCCTGTCCAGCATGAGGCACTGTGCTGATCACACTACAGTCCTGTCCAGCATATGGCACTGTGCTCATCACCCTACAGTCCTGTGCAGCATGAGGCACTGTGCTGACCACACAGGAGCCCTGTCCAGCATGGGGCACTGTGCTGATCACACTACAGTCCTGTGCAGCATGAGGCACTGTGCTGATCACACTACAGTCCTGTCCAGCATGAGGCACTGTGCTCATCACACTACAGTCCTGTCCAGCATGGGGCACTGTGCTCATCACCCTACAGTCCTGTCCAGCATGAGGCATTGTGCTGATCACACTACAGTCCTGTGCAGCATGGGGCACTGTGCTGATCACACAGGAGCCCTGTCCAGCATGGGGCACTGTGCTGATCACACTACAGTCCTGTGCAGCATGGGGCACTGTGCTGACCACACAGGAGCCCTGTCCAGCATGGGGCACTGTGC
This sequence comes from Heterodontus francisci, assembly GCF_036365525.1. Classification (NCBI taxonomy): domain Eukaryota; kingdom Metazoa; phylum Chordata; class Chondrichthyes; order Heterodontiformes; family Heterodontidae; genus Heterodontus; species Heterodontus francisci. Next base: position 2,096,513 of record NW_027141111.1, read on the forward strand.
TGATCACACTACAGTCCTGTCCAGCATGAGGCACTGTGCTGATCACACTACAGTCCTGTCCAGCATGAGGCAATGTGCTGATCACACTACAGTCCTGTCCAGCATTAGGCACTGTGCTGATCACACTACAGTCCTGTCCAGCATGGGGCACTGTGCTGACCACACAGGAGCCCTGTCCAGCATGGGGCACTGTGCTGATCACACAACAGTCCAGTCCAGCATGGGGCACTGTGCTGATCACACTACAGTCCTGTCCAGCATGAGGCAATGTGCTGATCACACTACAGTCCTGTCCAGCATGGGGCACTGTGCTGATCACACTACAGTCCTGTCCAGCATGGGGCACTGTGCTGACCACACAGGAGCCCTGTCCAGCATGGGGCACTGTGTGGATCACACAACAGTCCAGTCCAGCATGAGGCACTGTGCTGATCACACTACAGTCCTGTCCAGCATGAGGCACTGTGCTCATCACACTACAGTCCTGTCCAGCATGGGGCACTGTGCTGACCACACAGGAGCCCTGTCCAGCATGGGGCACTGTGCTGATCACACAACAGTCCAGTCCAGCATGGGGCACTGTGCTGATCACACTACAGTCCTGTCCAGCATGGGGCACTGTGCTGACCACACAGGAGCCCTGTTCAGCATGGGGCACTGTGCTGATCACACAACAGTCCAGTCCAGCATGGGGCACTGTGCTGATCACACTACAGTCCTGTCCAGCATGGGGCACTGTGCTGATCACACTACAGTCCTGTCCAGCATGGGGCAATGTGCTGATCACACTACAGTCCTGTCCAGCATTAGGCACTGTGCTCATCACACTACAGTCCTGTCCAGCATGAGGCACTGTGCTGATCACACTACAGTCCAGTCCAGCATGGGGCACTGTCCTGATCACACTACAGTCCTGTCCAGCATGGGGCACTGTGCTGATCACACTACAGTCCTGTCCAGCATGGGGCAATGTGCTCTTCACACTACAGTCCTGTCCAGCATTAGGCACTGTGCTCATCACACTACAGTCCTGTCCAGCATGAGGCAATGTGCTCATCACACTACAGTCCTGTCCAGCATTAGGCACTGTGCTCATCACACTACAGTCCTGTCCAGCATGAGGCACTGTGCTGATCACACTGCAGTCCTGTCCAGCATGAGGCACTGTGCTTATCACACTACAGTCCTGTCCAGCATGAGGCACTGTGCTGATCACACTACAGTCCAGTCCAGCATGGGGCACTGTGCTGATCACACTACAGTCCTGTCCAGCATGAGGCACTGTGCTGATCACACTACAGTCCAGTCCAGCATGAGGCACTGTGCTCATCACACCAGAGCCCTGTCCAGCATGAGGCACTGTGCTGATCACACTACAGTCCTGTCCAGCATGAGGCACTGTGCTGATCACACTACAGTCCTGTCCAGCATGAGGCACTGTGCTGATCACACGACAGTCCTGTCCAGCATGGGGCACTGTGCTGATCACACGACAGTCCTGTCCAGCATGAGGCACTGTGCTGATCACACTGGAGTCCTGTCCAGCATGGGGCACTGTGCTGATCACACTGGAGCCCTGTTCAGCATGGGGCAATGTGCTGATCACACTACAGTCCTGTCCAGCATATGGCACTGTGCTCATCACCCTACAGTCCTGTGCAGCATGAGGCACTGTGCTGACCACACTGGAGCCCTGTCCAGCATGGGGCACTGTGCTGATCACACTGGAGCCCTGTCCAGCATGGGGCACTGTGCTGATCACACTACAGTCCTGTCCAGCATGAGGCACTGTGCTGATCACAGTACAGTCCTGTCCAGCATGAGGCACTGTGCTCATCACACTACAGTCCTGCCCAGCATGGGGCACTGTGCTGATCACACTACAGTCCAGTCCAGCATGAGGCAATGTGCTGATCACACTACAGTCCTGTCCAGCATGGGGCACTGTGCTGATCACACTACAGTCCTGTCCAGCATGAGGCACTGTGCTGATCACACTACAGTCCTGTCCAGCATGGGGCAATGTGCTGATCACACTACAGTCCTGTCCAGCATTAGGCACTGTGCTCATCACACTACAGTCCAGTCCAGCATGGGGCACTGTGCTGATCACACTACAGTCCTGTCCAGCATGGGGCACTGTGCTGATCACACTGGAGTCCTGTCCAGCATGGGGCACTGTGCTGATCACACTGGAGCCCTGTCCAGCATGGGGCAATGTGCTGATCACACTACAGTCCTGTCCAGCATGGGGCACTGTGCTGATCACACTCGAGCCCTGTCCAGCATGGGGCACTGTGCTGATCACACTGGAGCCCTGTCCAGCATGAGGCACTGTGCTGATCACACTACAGTCCTGTCCAGCATATGGCACTGTGCTCATCACCCTACAGTCCTGTGCAGCATGAGGCACTGTGCTGACCACACAGGAGGCCTGTCCAGCATGGGGCACTGTGCTGATCACACTACAGTCCTGTGCAGCATGAGGCACTGTGCTGATCACACTACAGTCCTGTCCAGCATGAGGCACTGTGCTCATCACACTACAGTCCTGTCCAGCATGGGGCACTGTGCTCATCACCCTACAGTCCTGTCCAGCATGAGGCACTGTGCTGATCACACTACAGTCCTGTGCAGCATGGGGCACTGTGCTGATCACACAGGAGCCCTGTCCAGCATGGGGCACTGTGCTGATCACACTACAGTCCTGTGCAGCATGGGGCACTGTGCTGACCACACAGGAGCCCTGTCCAGCATGGGGCACTGTGCTGATCACACTACAGTCCTGTCCAGCATGAGGCACTGTGCTGATCACACTACAGTCCTGTCCAGCATGAGGCAATGTGCTGATCACACTACAGTCCTGTCCAGCATTAGGCACTGTGCTGATCACACTACAGTCCTGTCCAGCATGGGGCACTGTGCTGACCACACAGGAGCCCTGTCCAGCATGGGGCACTGTGCTGATCACACAACAGTCCAGTCCAGCATGGGGCACTGTGCTGATCACACTACAGTCCTGTCCAGCATGAGGCAATGTGCTGATCACACTACAGTCCTGTCCAGCATTAGGCACTGTGCTGATCACACTACAGTCCTGTCCAGCATGGGGCACTGTGCTGACCACACAGGAGCCCTGTCCAGCATGGGGCACTGTGTGGATCACACAACAGTCCAGTCCAGCATGAGGCACTGTGCTGATCACACTACAGTCCTGTCCAGCATGAGGCACTGTGCTCATCACACTACAGTCCTGTCCAGCATGGGGCACTGTGCTGACCACACAGGAGCCCTGTCCAGCATGGGGCACTGTGCTGATCACACAACAGTCCAGTCCAGCATGGGGCCCTGTGCTGATCACACTACAGTCCTGTCCAGCATGGGGCACTGTGCTGACCACACAGGAGCCCTGTCCAGCATGGGGCACTGTGCTGATCACACAACAGTCCAGTCCAGCATGGGGCACTGTGCTGATCACACTACAGTCCTGTCCAGCATGGGGCACTGTGCTGATCACACTACAGTCCTGTCCAGCATGGGGCAATGTGCTGATCACACTACAGTCCTGTCCAGCATTAGGCACTGTGCTCATCACACTACAGTCCTGTCCAGCATGAGGCACTGTGCTAATCACACTACAGTCCAGTCCAGCATGGGGCACTGTCCTGATCACACTACAGTCCAGTCCAGCATGGGGCACTGTGCTGATCACACTACAGTCCAGTCCAGCATGGTGCACTGTGCTGATCACACTACAGTCCTGTCCAGCATGAGGCACTGTGCTGATCACACTACAGTCCTGTCCAGCATGAGGCACTGTGCTGATCACACTACAGTCCAGTCCAGCATGGGGCACTGTGCTGATCACACTACAGTCCTGTCCAGCATGAGGCACTGTGCTGATCACACTACAGTCCTGTCCAGCATGAGGCACTGTGCTCATCACACCAGAGCCCTGTCCAGCATGAGGCACTGTGCTGATCACACTACAGTCCTGTCCAGCATGAGGCACTGTGCTGATCACACTACAGTCCTGTCCAGCATGAGGCACTGTGCTGATCACACGACAGTCCTGTCCAGCATGGGGCACTGTGCTGATCACACGACAGTCCTGTCCAGCATGAGGCACTGTGCTGATCACACTGGAGTCCTGTCCAGCATGGGGCACTGTGCTGATCACACTGGAGCCCTGTCCAGCATGGGGCAATGTGCTGATCACACTACAGTCCTGTCCAGCATATGGCACTGTGCTCATCACCCTACAGTCCTGTGCAGCATGAGGCACTGTGCTGACCACACAGGAGCCCTGTCCAGCATGGGGCACTGTGCTGATCACACGACAGTCCTGTGCAGCATGAGGCACTGTGCTGACCACACAGGAGCCCTGTCCAGCATGAGGCACTGTGCTGATCACACTACAGTCCTGTCCAGCATGGGGCAATGTGCTGATCACACTACAGTCCTGTCCAGCATGGGGCACTGTGCTCATCACCCTACAGTCCTGTGCAGCATGGGGCACTGTGCTGACCACACAGGAGCCCTATCCAGCATGGGGCACTGTGCTGATCACACAACAGTCCTGTCCAGCATGAGGCAATGTGCTGATCACACTACAGTCCTGTCCAGCATGAGGCACGGTGCTGATCACACTACAGTCCTGTGCAGCATGAGGCACTGTGCTGACCACACAGGAGCCCTGTCCAGCATGGGGCACTGTGCTGATCACACAACAGTCCAGTCCAGCATGGGGCACTGTGCTGATCACACTACAGTCCTGTCCAGCATGGGGCAATGTGCTGATCACACTACAGTCCTGTCCAGCATGATGCACTGTGCTGATCACACTACAGTCCTGTCCAGCATGAGGCAATGTGCTGATCACACTACAGTCCTGTCCAGCATTAGGCACTGTGCTCATCACACTACAGTCCTGTCCAGCATGAGGCACTGTGCTGATCACACTACAGTCCTGTCCAGCATGAGGCACTGTGCTGATCACACTACAGTCCTGTCCAGCATATGGCACTGTGCTCATCACCCTACAGTCCTGTCCAGCATGAGGCACTGTGCTCATCACGCCAGAGCCCTGTCCAGCATGGGGCACTGTGCTGATCACACTACAGTCCTGTCCAGCATGGGGCAATGTGCTGATCACACTACAGTCCAGTCCAGCATTAGGCACTGTGCTCATCACACTACAGTCCTGTCCAGCATGTGGCACTGTGCTGATCACACTACAGTCCTGTCCAGCATATGGCACTGTGCTGATCACACTACAGTCCTGTCCAGCATGAGGCACTGTGCTCATCACGCCAGAGCCCTGTCCAGCATGAGGCACTGTGCTGATCACACTACAGTCCTGTCCAGCATGGGGCACTGTGCTGATCACACTACATTCCTGTCCAGCATGGGGCACTGTGCTGATCACACTACAGTCCAGTCCAGCATGGGGCACTGTGCTGATCACACTACAGTCCTGTACAGCATGGGGCACTGTGCTGATCACACTACAGTCCTGTACAGCATGAGGCACTGTGCTGATCACACTACAGTCCTGTCCAGCATGAGGCAATGTGCTGATCACACTACAGTCCTGTCCAGCATTAGGCACTGTGCTCATCACACTACAGTCCTGTCCAGCATGAGGCACTGTGCTGATCACACTACAGTCCTGTCCAGCATGAGGCAATGTGCTGATCACACTACAGTCCTGTCCAGCATGAGGCACTGTGCTGATCACACAACAGTCCTGTCCAGCATGAGGCACTGTGCTGATCACACTACAGTCCTGTCCAGCATATGGCACTGTGCTCATCACCCTACAGTCCTGTCCAGCATGAGGCACTGTGCTCATCACGCCAGAGCCCTGTCCAGCATGGGGCACTGTGCTGATCACACTACAGTCCTGTCCAGCATGGGGCAATGTGCTGATCACACTACAGTCCAGTCCAGCATTAGGCACTGTGCTCATCACACTACAGTCCTGTCCAGCATGAGGCACTGTGCTGATCACACTACAGTCCTGTCCAGCATATGGCACTGTGCTGATCACACTACAGTCCTGTCCAGCATGAGGCACTGTGCTCATCACGCCAGAGCCCTGTCCAGCATGAGGCACTGTGCTGATCACACTACAGTCCTGTCCAGCATGGGGCACTGTGCTGATCACACTACAGTCCAGTCCAGCATGAGGCACTGTGCTGATCACACTACAGTCCTGTCCAGCATGAGGCACTGTGCTTATCACACTACAGTCCTGTCCAGCATGAGGCACTGTGCTGATCACACTACAGTCCAGTCCAGCATGGGGCACTGTGCTGATCACACTACAGTCCTGTCCAGCATGAGGCACTGTGCTGATCACACTACAGTCCTGTCCAGCATGAGGCACTGTGCTCATCACACCAGAGCCCTGTCCAGCATGAGGCACTGTGCTGATCACACTACAGTCCTGTCCAGCATGAGGCACTGTGCTGATCACACTACAGTCCTGTCCAGCATGAGGCACTGTGCTGATCACACGACAGTCCTGTCCAGCATGGGGCACTGTGCTGATCACACGACAGTCCTGTCCAGCATGAGGCACTGTGCTGATCACACTACAGTCCAGTCCAGCATGGGGCACTGTGCTGATCACACTACAGTCCAGTCCAGCATGGGGCACTGTGCTGATCACACTACAGTCCTGTCCAGCATAGGGCAATGTGCTGATCACACTACAGTCCTGTCCAGCATGAGGCACTGTGCTCATCACGCCAGAGCCCTGTCCAGCATGGGGCACTGTGCTGATCACACTACAGTCCTGTCCAGCATGGGGCACTGTGCTGATCACACTACAGTCCAGTCCAGCATGGGGCAATGTGCTGATCACACTACAGTCCTGTCCAGCATATGGCACTGTGCTCATCACCCTACAGTCCTGTCCAGCATGAGGCACTGTGCTCATCACGCCAGAGCCCTGTCCAGCATGGGGCACTGTGCTGATCACACTACAGTCCTGTCCAGCATGGGGCAATGTGCTGATCACACTACAGTCCAGTCCAGCATTAGGCACTGTGCTCATCACACTACAGTCCTGTCCAGCATGTGGCACTGTGCTGATCACACTACAGTCCTGTCCAGCATATGGCACTGTGCTGATCACACTACAGTCCTGTCCAGCATGAGGCACTGTGCTCATCACGCCAGAGCCCTGTCCAGCATGAGGCACTGTGCTGATCACACTACAGTCCTGTCCAGCATGGGGCACTGTGCTGATCACACTACATTCCTGTCCAGCATGGGGCACTGTGCTGATCACACTACAGTCCAGTCCAGCATGGGGCACTGTGCTGATCACACTACAGTCCTGTACAGCATGGGGCACTGTGCTGATCACACTACAGTCCTGTACAGCATGAGGCACTGTGCTGATCACACTACAGTCCTGTCCAGCATGAGGCAATGTGCTGATCACACTACAGTCCTGTCCAGCATTAGGCACTGTGCTCATCACACTACAGTCCTGTCCAGCATGACTCACTGTGCTGATCACACTACAGTCCTGTCCAGCATGAGGCAATGTGCTGATCACACTACAGTCCTGTCCAGCATGAGGCACTGTGCTGATCACACAACAGTCCTGTCCAGCATGAGGCACTGTGCTGATCACACTACAGTCCTGTCCAGCATATGGCACTGTGCTCATCACCCTACAGTCCTGTCCAGCATGAGGCACTGTGCTCATCACGCCAGAGCCCTGTCCAGCATGGGGCACTGTGCTGATCACACTACAGTCCTGTCCAGCATGGGGCAATGTGCTGATCACACTACAGTCCAGTCCAGCATTAGGCACTGTGCTCATCACACTACAGTCCTGTCCAGCATGAGGCACTGTGCTGATCACACTACAGTCCTGTCCAGCATATGGCACTGTGCTGATCACACTACAGTCCTGTCCAGCATGAGGCACTGTGCTCATCACGCCAGAGCCCTGTCCAGCATGAGGCACTGTGCTGATCACACTACAGTCCTGTCCAGCATGGGGCACTGTGCTGATCACACTACAGTCCAGTCCAGCATGAGGCACTGTGCTGATCACACTACAGTCCTGTCCAGCATGAGGCACTGTGCTTATCACACTACAGTCCTGTCCAGCATGAGGCACTGTGCTGATCACACTACAGTCCAGTCCAGCATGGGGCACTGTGCTGATCACACTACAGTCCTGTCCAGCATGAGGCACTGTGCTGATCACACTACAGTCCTGTCCAGCATGAGGCACTGTGCTCATCACACCAGAGCCCTGTCCAGCATGAGGCACTGTGCTGATCACACTACAGTCCTGTCCAGCATGAGGCACTGTGCTGATCACACTACAGTCCTGTCCAGCATGAGGCACTGTGCTGATCACACGACAGTCCTGTCCAGCATGGGGCACTGTGCTGATCACACGACAGTCCTGTCCAGCATGAGGCACTGTGCTGATCACACTACAGTCCAGTCCAGCATGGGGCACTGTGCTGATCACACTACAGTCCAGTCCAGCATGGGGCACTGTGCTGATCACACTACAGTCCTGTCCAGCATAGGGCAATGTGCTGATCACACTACAGTCCTGTCCAGCATGAGGCACTGTGCTCATCACGCCAGAGCCCTGTCCAGCATGGGGCACTGTGCTGATCACACTACAGTCCTGTCCAGCATGGGGCACTGTGCTGATCACACTACAGTCCAGTCCAGCATGGGGCAATGTGCTGATCACACTACAGTCCTGTCCAGCATGGGGCACTGTGCTGATCACACGACAGTCCAGTCCAGCATGGGGCAATGTGCTGATCACACTACAGTCCTGTCCAGCATGAGGCACTGTGCTGATCACACTACAGTCCTGTCCAGCATGAGGCACTGTGCTGATCACACTACAGTCCAGTCCAGCATGAGGCACTGTGCTGATCACACTACAGTCCTGTCCAGCATGAGGCACTGTGCTGATCACACCACAGTCCTGTCCAGCATGAGGCACTGTGCTGATCACACAACAGTCCTGTCCAGCATGAGGCACTGTGCTCATCACACTACAGTCCTGTCCAGCATGAGGCACTGTGCTGATCACACTACAGTCCTGTCCAGCATGAGGCACTGTGCTCATCACACTACAGTCCTGTCCAGCATGAGGCACTGTGCTCATCACACTACAGTCCAGTCCAGCATGGGGCACTGTGCTGATCACACTAGAGCCCTGTCCAGCATAGGGCAATGTGCTGATCACACCACAGTCCTGTCCAGCATGAGGCACTGTGCTGATCACACTACAGTCCTGTACAGCATGAGGCACTGTGCTGATCACACTACAGTCCTGTCCAGCATGAGGCAATGTGCTGATCACACTACAGTCCTGTCCAGCATTAGGCACTGTGCTCATCACACTACAGTCCTGTCCAGCATGAGGCACTGTGCTGATCACACTACAGTCCTGTCCAGCATGAGGCAATGTGCTGATCACACTACAGTCCTGTCCAGCATGAGGCACTGTGCTGATCACACAACAGTCCTGTCCAGCATGAGGCACTGTGCTGATCACACTACAGTCCTGTCCAGCATATGGCACTGTGCTCATCACCCTACAGTCCTGTCCAGCATGAGGCACTGTGCTCATCACGCCAGAGCCCTGTCCAGCATGGGGCACTGTGCTGATCACACTACAGTCCTGTCCAGCATGGGGCAATGTGCTGATCACACTACAGTCCAGTCCAGCATTAGGCACTGTGCTCATCACACTACAGTCCTGTCCAGCATGAGGCACTGTGCTGATCACACTACAGTCCTGTCCAGCATATGGCACTGTGCTGATCACACTACAGTCCTGTCCAGCATGAGGCACTGTGCTCATCACGCCAGAGCCCTGTCCAGCATGAGGCACTGTGCTGATCACACTACAGTCCTGTCCAGCATGGGGCACTGTGCTGATCACACTACAGTCCAGTCCAGCATGAGGCACTGTGCTGATCACACTACAGTCCTGTCCAGCATGAGGCACTGTGCTTATCACACTACAGTCCTGTCCAGCATGAGGCACTGTGCTGATCACACTACAGTCCAGTCCAGCATGGGGCACTGTGCTGATCACACTACAGTCCTGTCCAGCATGGTGCACTGTGCTGATCACACTACAGTCCTGTCCAGCATGAGGCACTGTGCTCATCACACCAGAGCCCTGTCCAGCATGAGGCACTGTGCTGATCACACTACAGTCCTGTCCAGCATGGGGCACTGTGCTGCTCACACTACAGTCCTGTCCAGCATGAGGCACTGTGCTGATCACACGACAGTCCTGTCCTGCATGGGGCACTGTGCTGATCACACGACAGTCCTGTCCAGCATGAGGCACTGTGCTGATCACACTACAATCCAGTCCAGCATGGGGCACTGTGCTGATCACACTACAGTCCAGTCCAGCATGGGGCACTGTGCTGATCACACTACAGTCCTGTCCAGCATAGGGCAATGTGCTGATCACACTACAGTCCTGTCCAGCATGAGGCACTGTGCTCATCACGCCAGAGCCCTGTCCAGCATGGGGCACTGTGCTGATCACACTACAGTCCTGTCCAGCATGGGGCACTGTGCTGATCACACTACAGTCCAGTCCAGCATGGGGCAATGTGCTGATCACACTACAGTCCTGTCCAGCATGGGGCACTGTGCTGATCACACGACAGTCCAGTCCAGCATGGGGCAATGTGCTGATCACACTACAGTCCTGTCCAGCATGAGGCACTGTGCTGATCACACTACAGTCCTGTCCAGCATGAGGCACTGTGCTGATCACACTACAGTCCTGTCCAGCATGAGGCACTGTGCTGATCACACTACAGTCCTGTCCAGCATGAGGAACTGTGCTGATCACACCACAGTCCTGTCCAGCATGAGGCACTGTGCTGATCACACAACAGTCCTGTCCAGCATGAGGCACTGTGCTCATCACACTACAGTCCTGTCCAGCATGAGGCACTGTGCTGATCACACTACAGTCCTGTCCAGCATGAGGCACTGTGCTCATCACACTACAGTCCTGTCCAGCATGAGGCACTGTGCTCATCACACTACAGTCCTGTCCAGCATGGGGCACTGTGCTGATCACACTAGAGCCCTGTCCAGCATAGGGAAATGTGCTGATCACACTGCAGTCCTGTCCAGCATGGGGCAATGTGCTGATCACACTACAGTCCTGTCCAGCATGAGGCACTGTGCTGATCACACTACAGTCCTGTCCAGCATGAGGCACTGTGCTGATCACACTACAGTCCTGTCCAGCATGAGGCACTGTGCTGATCACACTACAGTCCAGTCCAGCATGGTGCACTGTGCTGATCACACTACAGTCCTGTCCAGCATGGTGCACTGTGCTGATCACACTACAGTCCTGTCCAGCATGAGGCACTGTGCTGATCACACTACAGTCCAGTCCAGCATGGTGCACTGTGCTGATCACACAACAGTCCTGTCCAGCATGAGGCACTGTGCTGATCACACTACAGTCCTGTCCAGCATGAGGCACTGTGCTGATCACACTACAGTCCAGTCCAGCATGGTGCACTGTGCTGATCACACAACAGTCCTGTCCAGCATGAGGCACTGTGCTGATCACACTACAGTCCTGTCCAGCATGAGGCACTGTGCTGATCACACTACAGTCCTGTCCAGCATGAGGCACTGTGCTGATCACACTACAGTCCTGTCCAGCATGGGGCAATGTGCTCATCACACTACAGTCCTGTCCAGCATGGGACAATGTGCTCATCACACTACAGTCCTGTCCAGCATGAGGCACTGTGCTGATCACACTACAGTCCTGTCCAGCATGAGGCACTGTGCTGATCACACTACAGTCCAGTCCAGCATGAGGCACTGTGCTGATCACACTACAGTCCTGTCCAGCATGAGGCACTGTGCTGATCACACTACAGTCCTGTCCAGCATGAGGCACTGTGCTGATCACACTACAGTCCTGTCCAGCATGGGGCACTGTGCTGATCACACTACAGTCCTGTCCAGCATGAGGCACTGTGCTGATCACACTGCAGTCCTGCCCAGCATGGGGCAATGTGTTAATCACACTACAGTCCTGTCCAGCATGAGGCACTGTGCTGATCACACTACAGTCCTGTCCAGCATGAGGCACTGTGCTGATCACACTACAGTCCTGTCCAGCATGAGGCACTCTGCTGATCACACTACAGTCCTGTCCAGCATGGGGCACTGTGCTGATCACACTACAGTCCTGTCCAGCATGAGGCACTGTGCTGATCACACTACAGTCCTGTCCAGCATGGTGCACTGTGCTGATCACACAACAGTCCTGTCCAGCATGAGGCACTGTGCTGATCACACTACAGTCCTGTCCAGCATGAGGCACTGTGCTGATCACACTACAGTCCTGTCCAGCATGAGGCAATGTGCTGATCACACTACAGTCCTGTCCAGCATGGGACACTGTGCTGATGACACTACAGTCCTGTCCAGCATAGGGCAATGTGCTGATCACACTACAGTCCTGTCCAGCATGAGGCACTGTGCTGATCACACTACAGTCCTGTCCAGCATGAGGCACTGTGCTGATCACACTACAGTCCAGTCCAGCATGGTGCACTGTGCTGATCACACTACAGTCCTGTCCAGCATGGTGCACTGTGCTGATCACACTACAGTCCTGTCCAGCATGAGGCACTGTGCTGATCACACTACAGTCCAGTCCAGCATGAGGCACTGTGCTGATCACACTACAGTCCTGTCCAGCATGAGGCACTGTGCTGATCACACTACAGTCCAGTCCAGCATGGTGCACTGTGCTGATCACACTACAGTCCTGTCCAGCATGGTGCACTGTGCTGATCACACTACAGTCCTGTCCAGCATGAGGCACTGTGCTGATCACACAACAGTCCTGTCCAGCATGAGGCACTGTGCTGATCACACTACAGTCCTGTCCAGCATGAGGCACTGTGCTGATCACACAACAGTCCAGTCCAGCATGTGGCTCTGTGCTGATCACACTACAGTCCAGTCCAGCATGGTGCACTGTGCTGATCACACTACAGTCCTGTCCAGCATGGTGCAATGTGCTGATCACACAACAGTCCTGTCCAACATAGGGCACTGTGCTGATCACACTACAGTCCTGTCCAGCATGGGGCACTGTGCTGATCACACTACAGTCCTGTCCAGTATGAGGCACTGTGCTGATCACACTACAGTCCTGTCCAGCATGGGGCACTGTGCTGATCACACTAGAGCCCTGTCCAGCATAGGGCAATGTGCTGATCACACTGCAGTCCTGTCCAGCATGGGGCAATGTGCTGATCACACTACAGTCCTGTCCAGCATGAGGCACTGTGCTGATCACACTACATTCCTGTACAGCATGGGGCAATGTGCTGATCACACTGCAGTCCTGTCCAGCATGGGGCAATGTGCTGATCACACTACATTCCTGTACAGCATGAGGCACTGTGCTGATCACACTGCAGTCCTGTCCAGCATGGGGCAATGTGCTGATCACACTACAGTCCTGTCCAGCATGAGGCACTGTGCTGATCACACTACATTCCTGTACAGCATGAGGCACTGTGCTGATCACACTACAGTCCAGTCCAGCATGGTGCACTGTGCTGATCACACTACAGTCCTGTCCAGCATGGTGCACTGTGCTGATCACACTACAGTCCTGTCCAGCATGAGGCACTGTGCTGATCACACTACAGTCCAGTCCAGCATGGTGCACTGTGCTGATCACACTACAGTCCAGTCCAGCATGGTGCACTGTGCTGATCACACTACAGTCCTGCCCAGCATGAGGCACTGTGCTGATCACACTACAGTCCTGTCCAGCATGAGGCACTGTGCTGATCACACTACAGTCCAGTCCAGCATGAGGCACTGTGCTGATCACACTACAGTCCTGTCCAGCATGGGGCACTGTGCTCATCACACTACAGTCCTGTCCAGCATGGGGCAATGTGCTGATCACACTACAGTCCTGTCCAGCATGAGGCACTGTGCTGATCACACTACAGTCCTGTCCAGCATGAGACACTGTGCTGATCACACAACAGTCCTGTCCAGCATGAGGCACTGTGCTGATCACACTACAGTCCTGTCCAGCATGGGGCACTGTGCTGATCACACTACAGTCCAGTCCAGCATGTGGCTCTGTGCTGATCACACTACAGTCCTGTCCAGCATGGGGCACTGTGCTGATCACACTACAGTCCTGTCCAGCATGGTGCACTGTGCTGATCACACTACAGTCCTGTCCAGCATGGTGCACTGTGCTGATCACACAACAGTCCTGTCCAGCATGAGGCACTGTGCTGATCACACTACAGTCCAGTCCAGCATGAGGCACTGTGCTGATCACACTACAGTCCTGTCCAGCATGAGGCACTGTGCTGATCACACTACAGTCCTGTCCAGCATGGGGCAATGTGCTCATCACACTACAGTCCTGTCCAGCATGGGGCAATGTGCTGATCACACTACAGTCCTGTCCAGCATGGGGCACTGTGCTGATCACACTACAGTCCTGTCCAGCATGAGGCACTGTGCTGATCACACTACAGTCCTGTCCAGCATAGGGCAATGTGCTGATCACACTACAGTCCTGTCCAGCATGAGGCACTGTGCTGATCACACAACAGTCCTGTCCAGCATGGGGCACTGTGCTGATCACACTACAGTCCAGTCCAGCATGTGGCTCTGTGCTGATCACACTACAGTCCTGTCCAGCATGGGGCACTGTGCTGATCACACTACAGTCCTGTCCAGCATGGTGCACTGTGCTGATCACACAACAGTCCTGTCCAGCATGAGGCACTGTGCTGATCACACTACAGTCCTGTCCAGCATGAGGCACTGTGCTGATCACACTACAGTCCTGTCCAGCATGAGGCAATGTGCTGATCACACTACAGTCCTGTCCAGCATGAGGCACTGTGCTGATCACACTACAGTCCTGTCCAGCATGGGGCACTGTGCTCATCACACTACAGTCCTGTCCAGCATGGGGCAATGTGCTGATCACACTACAGTCCTGTCCAGCATGGGGCAATGTGCTCATCACACTACAGTCCTGTCCAGCATGGGGCAATGTGCTGATCACACTACAGTCCTGTCCAGCATGAGGCACTGTGCTGATCACACTACAGTCCTGTCCAGCATGAGGCACTGTGCTCATCACACTACAGTCCTGTCCAGCATGGGGCAATGTGCTGATCACACTACAGTCCTGTCCAGCATGGGGCACTGTGCTGATCACACTACAGTCCTGTCCAGCATGAGGCACTGTGCTGATCACACTACAGTCCTGTCCAGCATGGGGCACTGTGCTGATCACCCTACAGTCCTGTCCAGCATGAGGCACTGTGCTGATCACACTACAGTCCTGTCCAGCATGAGGCACTGTGCTGATCACACTACAGTCCTGTCCAGCATGGGGCAAAGTGCTGATCACACTACAGTCCTGTCCAGCATGAGGCACTGTGATGATCACACTACAGTCCAGTCCAGCATGAGGCACTGTGCTGATCACACTACAGTCCTGTCCAGCATGAGGCACTGTGCTGATCACACTACAGTCCAGTCCAGCATGGTGCACTGTGCTGATCACACTACAGTCCTGTCCAGCATGGTGCACTGTGCTGATCACACTACAGTCCTGTCCAGCATGGGGCACTGTGCTGATCACACTACAGTCCTGTCCAGCATGAGGCACTGTGCTGATCACACTACAGTCCTGTCCAGCATGGTGCACTGTGCTGATCACACTACAGTCCAGTCCAGCATGGTGCACTGTGCTGATCACACTACAGTCCTGTCCAGCATGGTGCACTGTGCTGATCACACTACAGTCCTGTCCAGCATGAGGCACTGTGCTGATCACACAACAGTCCAGTCCAGCATGTGGCTCTGTGCTGATCACACTACAGTCCAGTCCAGCATGGTGCACTGTGCTGATCACACTACAGTCCTGTCCAGCATGGTGCACTGTGCTGATCACACAACAGTCCTGTCCAGCATGAGGCACTGTGCTGATCACACTACAGTCCAGTCCAGCATGGTGCACTGTGCTGATCACACTACAGTCCTATCCAGCATGGTGCACTGTGCTGATCACACTACAGTCCAGTCCAGCATGGTGCACTGTGCTGATCACACTACAGTCCTGTCCAGCATGAGGCACTGTGCTGATCACACTACAGTCCTGTCCAGCATGGGGCAATGTGCTGACCACACTGGAGCCCTGTCCAGCATGGTGCACTGTGCTGATCACACAACAGTCCTGTCCAGCATGAGGCACTGTGCTGATCACACTACAGTCCTGTCCAGCATGGGGCAATGTGCTGACCACACTGGAGCCCTGTCCAGCATGGTGCACTGTGCTGATCACACAACAGTCCTGTCCAGCATGAGGCACTGTGCTGATCACACTACAGTCCAGTCCAGCATGGGGCACTGTGCTGATCACACTACAGTCCTGTCCAGCATGAGGCACTGTGCTGATCACACTACAGTCCTGTCCAGCATGGTGCACTGTGCTGATCACACTACAGTCCTGTACAGCATGAGGCACTGTGCTGACCACACTGGAGCCCTGTCCAGCATGGGGCACTGTGCTGATCACACAACAGTCCTGTCCAGCATGAGGCACTGTGCTGACCACACTGGAGCCCTGTCCAGCATGGTGCACTGTGCTGATCATACAACAGTCCTGTCCAGCATGAGGCACTGTGCTGATCACACTACAGTCCTGTCCAGCATGGTGCACTGTGCTGATCACACAACAGTCCTGTCCAGCATGAGGCACTGTGCTGATCACACTACAGTCCAGTCCAGCATGAGGCAATGTGCTGATCACACTACAGTCCTGTCCAGCATGAGGCACTGTGCTGATCACACTACAGTCCTGTCCAGCATGGTGCACTGTGCTGATCACACTACAGTCCTGTCCAGCATGAGGCACTGTGCTGATCACACTACCGTCCTGTCCAGCATGGGGCACTGTGCTGATCACACTACCGTCCTGTCCAGCATGGGGCACTGTGCTGATCGCACTACAGTCCTGTCCAGCATGGGGCACTGTGCTGATCACACTACATTCCTGTCCAGCATGGGGCAATGTGCTGATCACACAACAGTCCTGTCCAGCATGAGGCACTGTGCTGATCACACTACATTCCTGTCCAGCATGGGGCACTGTGCTGATCACACTACATTCCTGTCCAGCATGGGGCACTGTGCTGATCACACTACAGTCCTGTCCAGCATGGGGCACTGTGCTGATCACACTACAGTCCTGTCCAGCATGAGGCACTGTGCTGATCACACTACAGTCCTGTCCAGCATGAGGCAATGTGCTGATCACACTACAGTCCTGTCCAGCATGGGGCACTGTGCTGATCACACTACAGTCCTGTCCAGCATGGGGCACTGTGCTGATCACACTACAGTCCTGTCCAGCATGGGGCACTGTGCTGATCACACTACAGTCCTGTCCAGCATGGGGCACTGTGCTGATCTCACTACAGTCCTGTCCAGCATGAGGCAATGTGCTGATCACACTACAGTCCTGTCCAGCAGTGGGAACTGTGCTGATCACACTACAGTCCTGTCCAGCATGAGGCAATGTGCTGATCACACTACAGTCCTGTCCAGCATGGGGCACTGTGCTGATCACACTACAGTCCTGTCCAGCATGGTGCACTGTGCTGATCACACTACAGTCCTGTCCAGCATGGTGCACTGTGCTGATCACACAACAGTCCTGTCCAGCATGAGGCACTGTGCTGACCACACTGGAGCCCTGTCCAGCATGGTGCACTGTGCTGATCACACAACAGTCCTGTCCAGCATGAGGCACTGTGCTGATCACACTACAGTCCTGTCCAGCATGAGGCACTGTGCTGATCACACTACAGTCCAGTCCAGCATGGTGCACTGTGCTGATCACACAACAGTCCTGTCCAGCATGAGGCACTGTGCTGATCACACTACAGTCCTGTCCAGCATGAGGCACTGTGCTGATCACACTACAGTCCTGTCCAGCATGGGGCACTGTGCTCATCACACTACAGTCCTGTCCAGCATGGTGCACTGTGCTGATCACACAACAGTCCTGTCCAGCATGAGGCACTGTGCTGATCACACTACAGTCCTGTCCAGCATGAGGCACTGTGCTGATCACACTACAGTCCTGTCCAGCATGGTGCACTGTGCTGATCACACAACAGTCCTGTCCAGCATGAGGCACTGTGCTGATCACACTACAGTCCTGTCCAGCATGAGGCACTGTGCTGATCACACTACAGTCCTGTCCAGCATGAGGCACTGTGCTGATCACACTACCATCCTGTCCAGCATGAGGCAATGTGCTGATCACACTACAGTCCTGTCCAGCATGGGGCACTGTGCTGATCACACTACAGTCCTGTCCAGCATGAGGCACTGTGCTGATCACACAACAGTCCTGTCCAGCATGAGGCACTGTGCTGATCACACAACAGTCCTGTCCAGCATGGGGCAATGTGCTGATCACACTACAGTCCTGTCCAGCATGAGGCACTGTGCTGATCACACAACAGTCCTGTCCAGCATGAGGCACTGTGCTGATCACACTACAGTCCTGTCCAGCATGAGGCACTGTGCTGATCACACAACAGTCCTGTCCAGCATGAGGCACTGTGCTGATCACACTACAGTCCTGTCCAGCATGGGGCAATGTGCTGATCACACTACAGTCCTGTCCAGCATGGGGCACTGTGCTGATCACACTGCAGTCCTGTACAGCATAGAGCAATGTGCTGATCACACTACAGTCCTGTCCAGCATGAGGCACTGTGCTGATCACACTACAGTCCTGTCCAGCATGGGGCACTGTGCTGATCACACTGCAGTCCTGTACAGCATAGAGCAATGTGCTGATCATACTACAGTCCTGTCCAGCATGGGGCACTGTGCTGATCACACTGCAGTCCTGTCCAGCATGGGGCAATGTGCTGATCACACTGCAGTCCTGTACAGCAAAGAGCAATGTGCTGATCACACTACAGTCCTGTCCAGCATGGGGCACTGTGCTGATCACACTACAGTCCTGTCCAGCATGGGGCACTGTGCTGATCACACAACAGTCCTGTCCAGCATGAGGCACTGTGCTCATCACACTACAGTCCTGTCCAGCATGGGGCACTGTGCTGATCACACTACAGTCCTGTCCAGCATGGGGCAATGTGCTGATCTCACTACAGTCCTGTCCAGCATGAGGCACTGTGCTGATCACACAACAGTCCTGTCCAGCATGAGGCACTGTGCTCATCACACTACAGTCCAGTCCAGCATGGGGCACTGTGCTGATCTCACTACAGTCCTGTCCAGCATGAGGCACTGTGCTGATCACACAACAGTCCTGTCCAGCATGAGGCACTGTGCTCATCACACTACAGTCCTGTCCAGCATGAGGCACTGTGCTGATCACACAACAGTCCTGTCCAGCATGAGGCACTGTGCTGATCACACTACAGTCCTGTCCAGCATGAGGCACTGTGCTGATCACACAACAGTCCTGTCCAGCATGGGGCACTGTGCTGATCACACTACAGTCCTGTCCAGCATGAGGCACTGTGCTGATCACCCGACAGTCCTGTCCAGCATGAGGCACTGTGCTGATCACACTACAGTCCTGTCCAGCATGGGGCACTGTGCTGATCACACTACAGTCCTGTCCAGCATGAGGCACTGTGCTGATCACACAACAGTCCTGTCCAGCATGGGGCTCTGTGCTGATCACACAACAGTCCTGTGCAGCATGAGGCACTGTGCTGATCACACTAGAGCCCTGTCCAGCATGAGGCAATGTGCTGATCACACAACAGTCCTGTCCAGCAAGAGGCACTGTGCTGATCACACAACAGTCCTGTGCAGCATGACGCACTGTGCTGACCACACTAGACCCCTGTCCAGCATGGGGCACTGTGCTGACCACACTAGAGCCCTGTCCAGCATGGGGCACTGTGCTCATCACACTACAGTCCTGTCCAGCATGGGGCACTGTGCTGATCACACTACAGTCCTGTCCAGCATGAGGCACTGTGCTGATCACCCGACAGTCCTGTCCAGCATGAGGCACTGTGCTGATCACACTACAGTCCTGTCCAGCATGGGGCACTGTGCTGATCACACTACAGTCCTGTCCAGCATGAGGCACTGTGCTGATCACACAACAGTCCTGTCCAGCATGGGGCTCTGTGCTGATCACACAACAGTCCTGTGCAGCATGAGGCACTGTGCTGATCACACTAGAGCCCTGTCCAGCATGAGGCAATGTGCTGATCACACAACAGTCCTGTCCAGCAAGAGGCACTGTGCTGATCACACAACAGTCCTGTGCAGCATGACGCACTGTGCTGACCACACTAGACCCCTGTCCAGCATGGGGCACTGTGCTGACCACACTAGAGCCCTGTCCAGCATGGGGCACTGTGCTCATCACACTACAGTCCTGTCCAGCATGGGGCACTGTGCTGATCACACTAGAGCCCTGTCCAGCATGGGGCAATTTGCTGATCACACTGCAGTCCTGTCCAGCATGAGGCACTGTGCTGATCACACTAGAGCCCTGTCCAGCATGGGGCACTGTGCTGATCACACTACAGTCCTGTCCAGCATGAGGCACTGTGCTGACCACACTGGAGCCCTGTCCAGCATGGGGCTCTGTGCTGAGCACACTACAGTCCTGTGCAGCATGAGGCACTGTGCTGATCACACTGGAGCCCTGTCCAGCTTGGGGCACTGTGCTGACCACACTAGAGCACTGTCCAATATGGGGCACTGTGCTGACCACACTAGATCCCTGTCCAGTATGAGGCACTGTGCTGACCACACTAGATCCCTGTCCAGTATGGGGCACTGTGCTGACCACACTAGATCCCTGTCCAGTATTATGCACTGTGCTGACCACACTAGATCGCTGTCCAGTATGGGCCACTGTGCTGACCACACTAGACCCCTGTCCAGTATGAGGCACTGTGCTGACCACACTAGACCCCTGTCCAGTATGGGGCACTGTGCTGACCACACTAGACCCCTGTCCAGTATGAGGCACTGTGCTGACCACACTAGATCCCTGTCCAGTATGGGGCACTGTGCTGACCACAATAGAATCCTTACAGCATGGGGAACTGTGCTGACCACACTAGCGTCTTTCCAGCATGGGGCACTGTGCTGACCACACTAGATCCCTGTCCAGTATGAGGCACTGTGCTGAGCACACTAGATCCCTGTCCAGTATGGGGCACTGTGCTGACCGCTCTAGAGCACTGTAACGCATGGGGCACTGTGCTGACCACACTAGAACCCTGCCCAGCATGGGGCTCTGTGCTGACCACACTAGAGTCTTTCCAGCATGGGGCACTGTGCTGACCACACTAGAACCCTGCCCAGCATGGGGCTCTGTGCTGACCACACTAGAGTCTTTCCAGCATGGGGCACTGTGCTGACCACACTAGAACCCTGCCCAGCATGGGGCTCTGTGCTGACCACACGAGAGTCTTTCCAGCATGAGGCACTGTGCTGACCACACTAGCGTCTTTCCAGCATGGGGCACTGTGCTGACCACACTAGAACCCTGCCCAGCATGGGGCTCTGTGCTGACCACACTAGAGTCTTTCCAGCATGGGGCACTTTGCAGACCACACTAGCGTCTTTCCAGCATGGGGCACTGTGCTGACCACATTTGATCCCTTCCTAGCATGGGGCGCTGTGCTGACCTCTCTGGAGCACTGTAAAGCATGGGGCACTGTGCTGACCACACTGGAGTCCTGCCCAGCACGAGGAGGCAAGTGCTGGCCACACTGGAGCCCTACCTAGCATGCGGCACTGTGCTGACCACACTAGAACCCTGTCCAGCATGGTGCAATGTGCTGATTACACTGGAGACCTGCCGAACATGGAGCACTGTGCTGACCACACTAGAACGCTGTCCAGCATGGTGCACTGTGCTGATTACACTGGAGACCTGCCGAACATGGAGCACTGTGCTGATTACACTGGAGACCTGCCGAACATGGAGCACTGTGCTGATTACACTGGAGAGCTGCCGAACATGGAGCACTGTGCTGACCACACTCGAACCCTGCCCAGCATGGTGCACTGTGCTGACCACACTAGAGCCCTGCCCTGAATGGGGTACAGTGCTGACCACACCGTCCAGCATAGTGCACTGTGCTGATTACACTAGATCCCTTCCCAGCATGCGGCACTGTGCTGACCACATTAGATCCCTTCCCAGCATGGGGCACTGTGCTGACCACATTAGATCCCTTCCCAGCATGCGGCACTGTGCTGACCACATTAGATCCCTTCCCAGCATGGGGCACAGTGCTGACCACAATCTAGCGCTGCCCTGAATGCGTTACAGTGCTGATCACACTAGGGTCTTGTCCAGCATGGGGCACGTTGCTGGCCACATTAGATCTCTTCCCAGCATGGGACACTATGCTAACCACACTAGAGCCCTGCCCAGCATGGGGCACTGTGCTGATCACACGAGTGCACTGTCCAGCATGGGGCACTGTGCTGACCACATTCGATCCCTTCCCAGCATTGGGCACTGTGTTGACCACACTTGACTCCTGCCCAGCATGGGTTACAGTGATGACCACACTAGAGTCTTGTCCAGCATGGGGCACTGTGCTGACTGTACTAGAGTCCTGCCCAGTATGGGGCGCTGTGCAGTTTCAGCAGCAGATGGACTGAGACAGGGATGAAGTTGGCGATGTTACCGAGGTGGAAATAGACGGTTGTAATGATATCCTGAAAATGAGGTTAAATCTCATTTTCTGGTCAAATGTGACACCAAGGTTGCAAACAGACTGTTTGAATCTCAGACTGTTACCAGGGAGAGGGATGGAATCAATAGCAAGGGAACAGATTTGGAGTGGGGAGTCAAAACAATGGCTTCAGTCTTCCCAATATTTAATTGGAGGAAATTTCTGCTCATCCAGTACTGGATGTCGGATAAGTCGTCTGATAATTAAACAACAGTGGAGAAGTGGAGATAGGTGATGGTGAGGTAAACTTTATGGAGGTCTTTGATGAAACAATGGAGAGGTTTGATGAGGGTGGTGTGATTGAAATTATATTTATATGGACTTTCAACTGTGTTTGATCAAGTGTCATTCAATAGACAGCTTAACGAAACTGAACCCTATGGATTAAAGGGGCAATGACAGTGATTTTTTTAATTCATTCACGGGATGTGGGCGTCGCTGGCCAGGCCAGCATTTATTACCCATCCCTAATTGTCCTTGAGAAGGTGGTGGTGAGCTGCCTTCTTGAACCGCTGCAGACCATGTGGGGTAGGTAAACCAACAGTGCTGTTAGGATTTTGACCCAGTGACAGTGAAGGAATGGCGATATAGTTCCAAGTCAGCATGATGTGTGACTTGGAGGGAAACTTGCAGGTGGTGGTGTTTCCATGTATTTGCTGCCCTTGTCCTTCTAGTTGGTAGAGGTCACGGGTTTGGAAGGTGCTGTCTAAGGAGCCTTGGTGCATTGCTGCAGTGCATCTTGTAGATGGTACACATTGCTGCCACTGTGCGTCAGTGGTGGAGGGACTGAATGTTTGTAGATGGGGTGCCAATCAAGCGGGCTGCTTTGTCCTGAATGGTGTTGGGCTTCTTGAGTGTTGTTGGAGCTGCACCCATCCAGGCAAGTGAAGAGTATTCCATCACACTCCTGACCTGTGCCTTGTAGATTGTGGACAGGCTTTGGGGAGTCAGGAGGTGAGTTACTCGCCTCAGGATTCCTAGCCTCTGACCTGCTCTTGTAGCCACGGTATTTATATTAGAACATTAGAACATTACAGCGCAGTACAGGCCCTTCGGCCCTCGATGTTGCGCCGACCTGTGAAACCATCTGACCTACACTATTCCATTTTCATCCATATGTCTATCCAATGACCACTTAAATGCCCTTAAAGTTGGCGAGTCTGTTGCAGACTGTTGCAGGCAGGGCGTTCCACGCCCCTACTACTCTCTGCTACTGGCTAATCCAGTTCAGTTTCTGGTCAATGGTAGCCCCTAGGATGTTGATAGTGGGGCATTCAGCGATGGTAATGCCATTGAATATCAAGGGGAGATGGTTAGATTCTCTCTTGTTGGAGTTGGTCATTGCCTGGCACTTGTGTGGCACGAATGTGACTTGCCACTTATCAGCCCAAGCCTGGATATTGTTCAGGTCTTGCTGCATTTCTGCACGGACTGCTTCAGTATCTGAGGAGTCGCAAATGGTGCTGAACATTGTGCAATCATCAGCAAACATCCCGACTTCTGACCTTATGATTGAAGCTCATTGATGAAGCAACTGAAGATGGATGGGCATAGGACACTACCCTGAGGAACTCCTGCAGTGATGTCCTGGAGCTCTTAGCTCTGTCTATCGCATGCTGCTTACTCAGTTTGGCATGCAAGTAGTCCTGGGTTGTAGCTTCACTAGCTTGACACCTCATTTTGAGATATGCTTGGTGCTGCTTCTGGCATGCCCTCCTGCACTCTTCATTGAACCAGGGTTGGTCTCCTGGCTTGATGGTAATGGTAGAGTGGGGGATATGCCGGGCCATGAGGTTACAGATTGTGGTTGAGTACAATTCTGCTGCTGCTGATGGCCCACAGCGCCTCATGGATGCCCAGTTTTGCATTGCTAGATCCGTTCGAAATCTATCCCATTCAGCACGGTGATAGTGCCACACAACACGATTGACGGTATCCTCAATGTGAAGGCGGGACTTCATCTCCACAAGGACTGTGCGGTGGTCACTCCTACCAATACTGTCATGGACAGATGCATCTGTGGCAGGCAGATTGGTGAGGACGAGGTCGAGTATGTTGTTCCCTCGTGTTGGTTCCCCCACCACCTGCCGCAGACCCAGACTAGCAGCCATGTCCTTTAGGACTCGGCCAGCTCGGTCAGTAGTGGTGCTACCGAGCCACTCATGGTGATGGACATTGAATTCCCCCACTCAGAGTACATTTTGTGCCCTTGCCACCCTCAGTGCTCCCTCCAAGTGCTGTTCAACATGGGGGAGTACTGAGTCATCAGCTGAGGGAGAGCAGTAGGTGGTAATCAGTAGGAGGTTACCTTGCCCATATTTGACCTGATCCCATGAGATTTCATGAGGTCCAGAGTCGATGTTGAGGACTCCCAGGGCAACTTCCTCCCTACTGTATACCACTGCGCCACCACCTCTGCTGCGTCTGTCCTACCGGTGGGACAGGACGTACCCGGGACATTGTCTGTAAGGTATGATTCCGTGAGTATGACTATGTCAGGCTGTTGCTTGACTAGTCTGTGGGCAGCTCTCCCAACTTTGGCACAATTTCACAGATGTTAGTAAGGAGGACTTTGCAGGGTCGACAGGGCTGGGTTTGCCGTTGTCGTTTCCGGTGCCGAGGTCCATGCCGGGTGGTCCGCCCAGTTTCATTCCTTTTTATAGACTTTGTAGCGGTTAGTTACAACTGAGTGGCTTGCTAGACCATTTCAGAGGGCATGTTAGAGGTAACCACATTGCTGTGGGTCTGGAGTCACATATAGGCCAGACCAGGTAAGGACATCAGATTTCCTTCCCTAAAGGACATTAGTGAACCAGATGGGTTTTTACAACAATCGACAATGGTTTCATGGCCATCTTTAGACTAGTTTTAATTGCAGATTTTTTTTTTATTACTTTCGAATTCCACCTTCTGCTGTGGTGGGATTCGAACCCATGTCCCCAGAGGAATACCCTGGGTCTCTGGTTACTAGTCCAGTGTCAATATAACATTGGCTAATGAAGAGTGAACAGAGAGAAGTGGTGAAAAGTTGTTGTTCAGACTCGATGGCAGTATACAGTGGTGTTCCTCAGCTGGGCTACGAAGTGGCAGATGGAGTTCAACCTGGAAAAGTGTGAAGTGATTCACTTTGGAAGGTCGAATTTGAATGCGGAATACAGGCTTAAAGACAGGATTCTTGGTAGTGTGGAGGAACAGAGGGATCTTGGGGTCCATGTCCATAGATCGCTCAAAGTTGCCACCCAAGTTGATAGGGTTGTTAAGAAGGCGTATGGTGTGTTGGCTTTCATTAACAGGGGGATTGCGTTCAAGAGCCGCGAGGTTATGCTGCAGCTCTGTAAGGTTCAACCAGAAATAGAATATTGTTTTCAGTTCTGGTCGCCTCATTATAGGAAGGATGTGGAAGCTTTAGAGAGTGTGCAGAGGAGATTTACCAGGATGCTGCCTGGACTGGAGGGCATGTCCTACGAAGAAAGATTGAGGGAGCTAGGGCTTTTCTCATTGGAGCGAGGAAGGATGAGAGGTGACTTGAAAGAGATGATGAGAGGCATAGATCGAGTGGATAGTCAGAGACTTTTTCCCAGGGTGGAAAGGGCTATCACCAGGGGGCATAATCTTAAGATGATTGGAGGAAGGTTTCAGGGAGATGTCAGAGGTAGGTTCTTTACACAGAGAGTGGTGGGTGCGTGGAATGTGCTGCCAGCGGTGGTAGTGGAAGCAGATACGTTAGGGGCATTTAAGCGACTCTTGGATAGGTACATGGATGATAGTAGAATGAAGGGTAGGTAGTTAGTTTGATCTTGGAGTAGGTTAAAGTTTCGGCACAACATTGTGGGCTGAAGGGCCTGTACTGTGCTGTACTGTTCTATGTTCTATGTTCTATGTTCTATGTTCGGTATTGGGACCACTGCTCTCTTTGCGCTTGGAAAACCCAGGGTGGGGAGGGCAGAGCCTCCTCCTCCCTCTTCACTGAGCTTCCCCTCTCTGCAGCCTCTGCTCCATTTGTTGGTCATATTTCAGACCCAGAGACACTGTAACTGCAGTCCCCATACCTTGACCAGAGTTTTGTCAACAAATCCTCTGTCGTCCCTGAATATCTGCAGCAGCTCACAACACAACCTCCAGAAACCATCCACAGCACCTCCACTAACTTTACAATAGCAGAAATAAGTCAAAAGCCCCTCACCTGTAAGTTGAGTGCAAACGTACACACATACGAATGAGGAGCAGAAGTAGGCCATTCGGCCCCTCGAGCCTGCTCTGAAATTCAATAATAACATGGCTGATCTGGTTGTGTTTTGAATTCTAACTCCCATCTTACCCTGATAACCTTTCATTCTCTTGACTAACAAGAATCTTTCTCCCTCCACTTTTAAAATATTTCATGACCCCATCTCCACCACCTTCTGTGGCAGAGAGTTCCAAAGTCACACAAACCTCTGAGAGAAAAATGTTCTCCTCATCTCTGTCCTGAAGGGGCGACCCATAATTTCAAAACAGTGCCCCAAAGTTCTCGAGTCACCCACAAGAGGAAACATCCTTTCCACTTCCACCTTGTCAAGACCTTTCAGATTCTAGTAAACCTCAATCAAGTCTCCCCTCACTCTTCTAAACTCCAGTGAAAACAAGCCTGTCTGTCCAACCTTTCCTCATAAGACAACCCGCTCATTCCTATTATCACTCTAGTAAACTACCTCTGAACCACCTCTAAAGTATTCACATCCTCCCTTAAATAAGGAGACCAAAACTCTGGACATTATTCGAGATGTGGTCTCACCAATGCCTTGTATAACTGAAGCATCACATGCTGACTTTTATTTTCAATTCCTCTTGTAATGAAGGATAGCATTCCATTCGCCTTCTTTATTACTTTCTGTACCTACCTACTAACTGTTTGTGACTCATGCATTAGAACACCGAGATCCCTAAGCACCTCGGAATTTTGCAGCGTCCTACCAAAGTGAACAACTTCACATTTTCCCACATTATACTCCATCTGTGAGATTGTTTTCCCACTCATGCAACCTATCTTTATCGGTCTGCAACCTCCTTATGTCCTCTTCACAACATATTTTCCTATCTATCTTTGTGCCACCTGCAAATTTAGCTAACATGCCATCGCTTCCCTCATCTAAGTCATTAATATAAATTGTAAAAAGTTGAGGCCCCCTGCACAGACCCCTGATGGACTCCACTTGTTACATCCTGCTAATCTGAAAATGACCCATTTATGCAGACCCTCTGTTTGCTGCAACTGGCTAATCTTCGATCCAAGCTAATATGTTACCCCCTACACATGAGCTCCTACTTTGCACAATCACTTTTTCTTGGAAATCCAAGCGCAGTCGGTCAAAGGGCTCCCCTTTATCCATATTGCATGTTACTCCTTCAAAGAACTTCAATAAATTAGTTCAGGATGATTTCCCTTTCACAAAACCATGCTGTCTATTCGCGATTACCTTCAGTTTTTCTTAAGTGCCCAGCGAAAGCCTCCTTAATGATCGATTCTAACACCTTCCCCATAACAGATGTCAAGCTAACTAACATGTAGTTGCCTGTTTTCTGCCTCCCCCTCTTCTTGAATAGAGGGGTTATATTTGCTACTTTCCAGTCAGATGGAATCTTTTCAGAGTCTAGCGAATTTTGAAAAAATAACACCCACACATCTACTACCTCATTAGCCACATCTTTTAAGACCCTAGGATGAAGTCCATCAGGACCCGGGGACTTGTCAGCCCGCAACTCCATAAGTTTGCTCAGTAAAGCTTCCCTGGTGATTGTATTTTCACCAAGGTCCTCTCTTCCTTCCACCTCCTGATTTACAGCTATTACTGGCATGTTTCGTGCATCCTCTATAGTGAAGACCGAAGCAAAATATTTGTTCATTGCATCCACCGTTTCCTTATTATCTACTACTAACTTTGCATTCTCACTGTCCAGAGGAGGAACACTCTCTTTACTTATTCTTGTCCTTTTTAAATACCTGTAGAAACTCTTGCTATCCATTTTTACATTTCTCGCTAGCTTCCTCTCATACTCTAATGTCTTTCTCCTGATTAACCCTTTAGTCATTGTCTGCTGTTCTTTATATTCTGACCAATCATTAGAACTGCCACTCATTTCTGCACAATGATATGCCTTTAACTTCAGTGTCATGTTTTCCTTAACTTCGTTAGTTAACCGCAGACGGTGGGTCCTTCCCCTTATAGTAGGAATATACTTATTCTGGAGTATTTTGAAATATCCCCATAAATTTCTGCCACTGCTTCTCTAATTATCTACCTCCAAGCCTAGTAACCCAGTTCACTTCAGCTAGCTCAGTTTTCATGCCCAAATACTTTCCCTTATTCAAGTTTAAAATACTAGTCTTAGACCCACTCTTCTCACTTTCAAACTGGATGTAAAATTCAGTCACAGTGTGGTCGCTGCTACCTAGAGGTGCCTTTACTCTGAGGTCATTAATTAATCCTGTCACATACACTATATCAAAACTAATTTAACCTGCTCTCTGATTGTGTCTAGAACGTGGTGCTCTAAGAAACTATCCCTAAAACATTCTATGCACTCCTCATCCAGGCTATTATTCCAAATATGATTTTTCCAGCTTATATGTAGATTAAAATCATCCATGATTATTGCCGGACCTCTATCATAAGCAAACGATATCTCTTCTTGTATAATATGTTTTATATTGCGATTACTGTTAGGAGACCTGTAGACCACTCCCACTGGGCACTTCTTTCCCCTGCTAATCCTCATCTCCACCCAAACCGATTCGACACCCTGATCTCCTGTACCAAGTTGATCTCGAACTAATGCACCAATACCATCCTTGATTAACAGTGCTACCCCTCCACCTTTACCTAGCTTCCTATTCTTCTTGAATGTCATATACTCCTCAATATTCTGGACCAGGATGCCTGGTCCTTTTAAAAAACACTAGAAGGGTTTATTCATGCTTCTGAATGTATCTTCAGCTGTGAGTGAGTAGCACAGGCGGTCAGTGGTCATGCACAGACCAAGTTTCAAAGGCGTACATCAAAGCTGCTGGAATGGGACATTGACGTCACTTCAAACCCCTCCTCAGACTAACAGCAAATGCACAGTATACACAGGCTACATCCCTGCACAGCATGGGGCACTGTGCTGGCCATACTAGAAGTGGTCGCCTGTTCCATTCACATCATTTTACAGATCCAGGTTTCTGTAATATTGGCACCAGTGGTGCCATAGAGTAAAAATCACAGCCGGAGGAGACAGGGAGGGGAAAGCAAATCACTTTCAAAAGGGAATTGGAAAAAAGGCCTCAAAGGCATAAGATTACAATGATATGAGACTGGAGAGGGGAATGGGATTAATTGGAGGGGTGAGGCCATGGAGAGATTCAAACACAAGAATGAGAATATAAAAATTAAGGTGCTGCCAGACCAGGAAGAAACGTAGATCAGTGAGCACAGGGGTGATGGGTGATTGGGATTTGCTGTGAGTTTGGATACAGGCAGCAGAGTTCTGGAAGGGCTGTGGTTTATGGAGGTTTATAAGTGGGAGAGTGTCAAGGATAGAATTGGAATAGTCAAGTGTGGATTTAAGAAAGGCAAAGATGAGTATTTATTCAGCAGATGGGCTGAGGCAGAGGTGGAGACGGGTGATATTACAGAGGTGGTTGTAGGCAGGGTGGGTGATGGAGAGAATGTGGAGATGAACTCAGCTCAGAGTCAACTGGATGCCAGAGGTCGCAAACAGTCTATTTCAGCCTCAGACGTTGGTCAGTGAGGGGAATGCAGATGGTGGATAGGGAATGGAGTTTGTGACAGTGACTGAATGCAATGTCTTTGGACTTCCCAAGATTTACATGACAAGAACATTAAATCAGTGAAATATGATTTATAGTTCTAAACGTTGGATAAAGAGACTTACCAGGGACACCAACAATAGCGAGGATTGGATAATAAATCGTTTGAATCATCTTCAGTGCATAATAGATCCGATCATGTAATGTTAGCCAAAAAATAATCTGCAGTAACTAGGACAAACCAAGAGGAGAAACTCCTGCTTCCCATTGTAGTAACATTCCAATCTACTGTTCTCAAAATTCTGACCCATTGTCATAACATTCCAATCTACTGTTGTCAGATTCTGACCCATTGTCATAACATTCCAATCTAATGTTCTCAGATTCTGACCCATTGTCATAACATTCCAATCTAATGTTCTCAGATTCTGATCTACCCTCTCTCTCTCTCTCGAACTGCTGATCCTGAAAGTGCCGGGAAGCTGCTGGGAATAACACATTGACAGGGGTCCTGTATTAATAGAAGCTGGAAACCCTCCAGTGACAAATGTGGGGTCCATGGTGACTGACATTAGTAACAGTAACTGAACAAACAATTTCAGTTAACCCCTTACAATCCACCAATTTTTCCCCTGCCCTGCCAGCAGCAGTAGTAGACTCGCCAACCTTAAGGGCATTTAAGTGGTCATTGGATAGACATATGGATGAAAATGGAATCGTATAGGTCAGATGGTTACACAGGTCGGCGCAACATCGAGGGCTGAAGGGCCTGTACTGCGCTGTAATGTTCTAATTCTAATTCTAATAAAGTGGAACATGTCTGAATTGGATGTGTGGGGGGTGCTGAGGGAAGGAACTGGCCAGAATCTTCCAACCCTCCTTGGGTATGAGACTGGTGCCAGAGACAGGAGGGTTCTAAATGTTACACACTGTTTTAAAAAAGGAGAGATGCAGTAAACCGTGTAATTACTGACCAGTCAGTCTAACGTCGCTGGTGGGAAATTTCTGGAGTTCACAGCCCAGGACAAAAGCATTCGTTGCTGAAAAAAAACACCGGACAATGAATGGACGGCAGCAGGGATATGGTAATGACAAATCATGTCTAGCAAAGCTCAACAACAACAACTTACATTTCTTGGTCAAAGCAGAATGTCTTAAGTAGTGGTTTAAGGGAGGAAAGTGAGGCATAGAAGCAGTGACAGTGGTATAGTGACGATGTCACTGAACTAGAAACCCAGAGGTGCAGGCTGATGCCCTCGGTTCAAATCCCACTATGGCAGCTGGTGGGAATTAAAATTCAATCAATTAATAATTTCAACTGATTAATAAAAATCTGGAAATGAAAGCTATTCTCAGTAATGGTGTCACAAATCTATCATTGACTGGAGTAAAAACTGATCAGATTTACTAATGTCCGCTAGGGAAGAAAATCTGCTGTCCTTACCTGATCTGGCCTACATCTGACTCCAGACCCACAGCAATGTGGTTGACTCTGAACTGCCTTGTGAAATGTCCAAACAAGTCACTCAATTGTCAGGGCGATTAGCGATGGGAACAAATGCTGGCCTTGCCAGCGAAGCCCACATCTCACACAATAATAACAAAAAGTGGTGTAGGGAGGCAATTCCAGAGCTTTGGGCCTCGGCAGCTGAAGACCTGGCTGGCAGTGGTGCAATGATGAAAATCAAGCATACACAAGAGCCCAGGATTAGAGGAGTGCAAATATCTTGGAGGGTTGTGGGGCTGGTAGAGAATACAGAGATAAGGAGGGGTGAGAAAATGGAGAGAGTTGGAAACACGGTTGAGAATTTCAAAATCAAGACATGGCCTGACTGGAAGCTGATGTACGTCAGTGATTGGGAACGGGACTTGGTGCGGGTTAACACAAGAGCAGCAGAGTTTGGATGACCTCAAGTTTACAGAGAGTAGAATGTGTGAGACAAGCCACGAGTGTGTTAAAATCTGGAATAGAAAGCTAGTCTCAGTCATGGTGCCATGAAACTATTAGCGATTTTTTTATTAAACACCATCTGATTCACTAATGTCCTTTAGAGAATGAAATCTGCCGTCCTTTCCTCATCTAGCCTACATGTGACTCCAGACTCACAGCAATGTCATTGACTCGCAACTGCCCTCTGAAAGGGCCTAGCATCTCACTCTGTTTAGGGATTTGAAAAGAAGGCTGAGCGTTTTACAATTGAGGAGTTGCTGGCCAGGATCCAATGTAGGTCAGTGAGTACAGAGGGTGATGGGTGAATAGGAATTGGTGTGAGTTAGGCAGCAGTGTTTTGGATCACCTCAAGTTTATGGAGGGTAGGATGTGGGAGAACAGCCAGGAGTGTGTTGGAATAGTCAAGTCTACAGGTAACACAGGCAAGGGGGTGCGAGGGGCGGGTGGTGTTTTATCAGCAGAAGAGCTGAGAGACGGGCAAAGCTGGCTGAAGATACGGAGGTGGAAATAGGCTGTTTTAGTGATAGTGTGAATATTTAGCAGGAAGCTCATTGTAGGGTCAACTATGACATCACTTTGTGAACAGTTTGGTTTAGTCTCAAAGAGTTGGCAAGTAGAGGGATGGAGTCTGTTGCTAGGAAATGTTTGATGTGGGGTTTGAAAACAGTGGCTTCATTCTTCCTAAGATTTAATTGGCATGGCAGATATGTAAGGTGATACTTTGTGGGAAGATTTTGTTGATATTATTTATTCATGGATTGTGGGTGTCGCTGGCTGGGCCAGCATTTATTGCCCATACCTAAATTGCCCTTGAGAAGGTGATGGTGAGCTGCATGTGGATGAATGCGGAGAGATAATACAAGGTAAATGACACAACTTTAAAGGTGGTGAGAATAACAGAGAGACATGGGGTGTTTGTGTACAATCTTTGACGTTAGTTGGACAGGTTAACAAACAGCTAACGAAGCAAATAGATTCCTAGGCTTTATTAATACTGACACAGAGTAGAATAGTCAGGATGTTATGTTACACCTATAGAAAAGACGAGTCCGGCTCCACCTGGAGTATTGTGTCCAATATGGGAACCACACTTTAGGAAGGACAGGAAACGTTTGGAGAGGAGACAGAAGAGTTTTACTGGAACTTTTCCAGGGATGAGGGATTACAGTTATGTAGCTGGGATTGTTTACCTCAGAGCAGTGAAATTTAAAAGAAGATCTGATAGAGATGTTTAACATTATGAAGGATTTAGATAAATTAAATAAAGTGAAACCGTTTCCAATGTGTGAGGAGCCATTAACCAGAGGACACAGATTTACGGTGATTGGAAAAAAGAAGCAGAGGTGACACGAGGATTTTTTTTAGACAATGGGTGTTTGGGATTTGCAATGTATTGTTTGATAGGCTGAAGGAAACAGATTCAACAGTAGATTCCAAAAGGGAAATGCATAAATATCTTAAGGAGAATAAAAGGAAGGATCTGGGAAAGAGCCAGGGTGTGGGACGAACTGGAAGCTTTTCAAAAGGGCCAGCACAGAATAAATGGACCAAATGGTCTCATTCAATGCAATGCTATTCTGTGTTTCTATGATTGCTCCTGCCTGCATTTTCTCATTACCCCTATTCTTTCAACATGCGTTTGATAAAGTACCACACAACAGCAGTGTTACCAAATGAGAAACACTTGGGATTAAAGGACCAATGTCAGCCGTGGCTCAGTTTGTAGCACTCTCCCCGTTCAGTCACAAGCTTGTAGGATCAAGGGTCACTGCAGGTCTTGATGACAAGAATCAAGGCTGACACTGCAATGCAGTACTGAGGGAGTGTCGCACTGTCAGATGTGCAGTCTTTCGAATGAAACGTTAAACCAAGGCCACATCTGCCCTCTCAGATGGATGTTAAATATCCCATCGCTCTGTGTAGAAGCAGAGCGGGGGAATTATTCCCGCTTTCCTGGTCAATATGTATCCTTCAATCAACATCACAAAAACAGATCTGATCATTATCACATTGCTTCCCCTCTCGGCAGCCTCTGCTCCATTTGTTGGTCATGTTACTGACCCAGAGACACTGTAACTACAGTCCCCCTATATCGTCCACATTTGGGTCACCAAATCCTCTGTCCTCCCTGAATATCTGCAGCAGCTCACAACACAACCTCCAGAAAACCATCCACAGCACCTCCACTAACTTTACAATAGCAGAAGTCAGTCAAATGTCCCTCACCTGTCAGATGGATGCCACGTCCTTTTAAATAACACGAGAGGGGGTTCCTCGTGCTGCTGAATGTATGTTCAGCTGAGCGTGACTAACACAGGCGGTCAATGAACATGCACAGAACAAGTTTCAAAGACGTACAACAAAGCTGCTGGAATGGCTGATTGACACCATATTAAGACCCCTCCTCACGCGACAGACACACACACGTTGCACCCACGCTAGCACCCCGGCCAGCCTGGGTGTCCTGTACAATGTGCTGGATGTGACCGGCTGTGCAGCTCACACCATTTTCTGGATCCAAACTTCCACAGCACCAGTGGAGCTGGACAGATGAAATGTGTGGTCAGGGAGGGAAACAGAGGGAAATAAACTCACTTTAAAAAGGGAATTAGCAAAACACTTTAAGATAAACAAGCTTCAGGAATATTGGAAATGGGCAGGGGACTAGAATAATCAGAGGGGTGATGCCATGGAGGGATTTGATCATATGAGTGAGAATATTAAATTTGAGGTGTGACTGGAGCAAGAGCCAATGTAGGTCAGTGAGCACAAGGATGTTGGGTGAACAGAATTTAATGTAAATTAGAAGATGGCAGCAGAGTTTGAAATGACCACAAGGTTACAGTGAGTAGAATGTGGGAGACCAGCCAAGAGTGTGTTAGAATAGTCAAGCCTCGATGTAACAAAGGCATGGATGAGGGTTTCAACAGCAGATGAGCTGATGTGACCGCTCTCTTTCCCTCACTCTCTATCTTTTTCTGTTTCTCTCTCTGTCGCCCTCACTTGTTCTGCCCCCTACCCCCCCACTCCCCGCCCTTAGGATCTTATATGTCGCCTTTTACACTTCTAAACTCCAGCTGATGTACGCCTAGCCTCTGCAGCCTTTCCTCATAAGACAGCACACCCATTCCAGGTATTAGTCTAGAAATCCTTCTCTGAACTGCGTCCAACGCATTTACATCCTTCCTTAAATAAGGTGGTCAGTACTGTACACAATACTTCAGATGCAGTTTCATCAATGCCTGTACAACTGAAACATAGCCTTTCTACCTTTGCATTCAACTGCTCTCCCAATAAGCAGTTCTATTAGCTTTCCTAAACACTTGCTGAACCTTCATGCTAACATTTGTGATTCATGAACTAGGACACCCAGATCCCTTTGCATCCCAGAGCTTTGCAGTCTCTCACCATTCAGATATTGTGTTTATTTTTTTTTAATTCTTCCTGCCAATATGGGCAACTTCACATTTCCCCCTATTATACACCATTTGTCATATCTTTTCCCTCTCACTCAACCTATCTACATCCCTTTTTAGCCGCCTTATTTCCTCTGCACAGCGTACTTTCCGACCTATCTTTGTGCCATCAGCAAATTTAGCACCCATACCTTTGGACCCTTCATCCAAGTCATTTATATAAATTGTAAAAGGTTGAGGTCGCAGCACTGATCCCTGTGGCAACCACTCGTTACATCTTGTATATGTTAATTTTGAAACTAGGGTGTTAAACCTGAACAAGGGAAACTATGAAGGTACGAGGGGCAAATTGACAATTTAGTGTTGGTAAAGAGGTAGTACTTGAAAAGTTAACTGGATTGAAGGTTGATAAATCCCTGGACCAGATGAGCTACATCCCAGAGTGTTGAAGGAGGTGGCAATAGAGATGGTGGATGTATTGGTTGGTATCTTTCAAACTTCTAGAGATTCTGGAAGAGATCCTAAAGACTGGAAAGTAGCAAATTTAACCCCACAATTTAAGAAGTGTGGGAGAGGGAGAATGAGAACTACAGACCTGTTAGTTTGATGTCAGTAATAGGGAAAATGTTAGAATTTATTGTAAAGGATGTGATAACTGGACACTTAGAAAATAATGGTAAAATTGGCAGAGTCAACGTGGATTTATGAAAGGGGTATCATGTGCAACAAACCTGTTGAAGTCTTTTGAGGATGTTACTTGCAGCATTACTAAAGGAGAACCAGTGGATATGGCGTATTTGGATTTACAGATGGCTTTTGATAAGGTCCCACACAGGAGGTTAGTAAACTAAATTACAACGCATGGGATTGGGAGTAATATACTGGTATGGATTAAGAACTGGTTAACATGCAGAAAAGAGAGAGTAGGAATAAACGGGTCATTCTCAGGATGGCAGGCACTTACGAGTGGGAGTAACACAAGGATCAGCACTAGGGCCACAGCTGTTCACAATCTATATAAACGATTTGAATGTGGGGATCAAATGTAATATTTACAAATTTGCTGATGATACAAAACTAGGTGGGAAAGTAAGTTGAGAAGAGGATGCAAGGAGGCTTCAAGCGGATTTGGATAGGATAAGTGAACGAACATGAACATGGCAGCTGGAATATATTATGAATAAGTGTCAAGTGATCCACTCCGGTAAAACAGAGACAGAAAGACAGCATATTTTTTGACTGGGGAGAGGTTGGGAAGTGTTGATGTCCAAAGGGACGTGGGAGCCCTTGTTCATGAGTCACTAAAAGCTAGTGTGCAGGTGCACCAATCAGTTTGGAAGGCAAATGGTATGTCGGCTTCCATCTCAAGCGGTTTTGAGTGCAGGAGTAAAGATGTCTGGCTGCAATTGTATACAGCCTTGGTGAGACTGCACCTGGAGTATTGCTTACAGTCTTGGTCTCCTTGTCTAAAGAAGGATATATTTGCCATGCAGGGAGTACAACTGATATTCAGCAGACTATCCCTGGGATGGCAGGATTGTCTTATGAGGAGAGATTGAGAAAACTGGGCCTGTATTCTCTCGAGTTTCAAAAAATGTGAAGTGATCTCAAACAAAATTTTTACTGGGGGTGACGGGGTGGATGCAGATCGGATGTTTCCCCTGGGTGGTGAGTCTTGAACCAGGGGACATAATCTCAGAATAAGGGGTAAGCAATTTAAGACTTAGATGAAGAAGAATTTCTTCACTCAGAGGGAGTTAAATCTTTGGAATTCACCACCACAGAGGCTGTGGAAGATCAACACTGAGCATGTTCAAGACAGAAAGCAATGGATTTAGGGAGACAAATCACATCAAGGGATACAGGGATAGCACGGGAAAGTAGCGTTGAGGTAGATGATCAGACATGATCTAGAACAAAGAACAATGAAAATTACAGCACAGGAACAGGCCCTTCGGCCCTCCAAGCCTGCGCCGATCCAGATCCTCTACCTAAACATGTCGCCTATTTTTTTAGTGTCTGTATCTCTTTGCTTCCTGCCCATTCATGTATCTGTCTAGATACATCTTAAAAGACGCTATCGTGCCCGCGTCTTCCTCCTCCGCTGGCAACGCATTCCAGGCACCCACCTCCCTCTGCGTAAAGAGCTTTCCACGCATATCCCCCCTAAACTTTTCCCCTTTCACTTTGAACTCGTGACCCCTAGTAATTGAATCCCCCACTCTGGGAAAAAGCTTCTTGCTATCCACCCAGTCTATACCTCTCATGATTTTGTGTACCTCAATCAGGTCCCCCCTCAACCTCTGTCTTTCTAATGAAAATAATCCTAATCTGCTCAACCTCTCTTCATAGCTAGTGCCCTCCATACCAGGCAACATCCTGGTGAACCTCCTCTGCACCCTCTCCAAAGCATCCACATCCTTTTGGTAATGTGGCGACCAGAACTGCACGCAGTATTCCAAATGTGGCCGAACCAAAATCCTATACAACTGTAACATGACCTGCCAACCCTTGTGCTCAATACCCCGTCCGATGAAGGAAAGCATGCTGTATGCCTTCTTGACCACTCTATTGACCTGCGTTGCCACCTTCAGGGAACAATGGACCTGAACACCCAAATCTCTCTGTCCATCAATTTTTCCCAGGACTTTTCCATTTACTGTATAATTCACTCTTGAATTGGATCTTCCAAAATGCATCACCTCGCATTTGCCCTGATTGAACTCCATCTGCCATTTTTCTGCCCAACTCTCCAATCTATTTATATTCTGCTGTATTCTCTGACAGTCCCCTTCACTATCTGCTACTCCACCAATCTTAGTGTCGTCTGCAAACTTGCTAATCAGACCACCTATACTTTCCTCCAAATCATTAATGTATATCACAAACAACAGTGATCCCAGCACGGATCTCTGTGGAACACCACTGGTCACACGTCTCCATTTTGAGAAACTCCCTTCCACTGCTACTCTCTGTCTCCTGTTGCCCAGCCAGTTCTTTATCCATCTAGCGAGTACACCCTGGACACCATGCGCCTGCACTTTCTCCATCAGCCTACCATGGGGAACCTTATCAAACGCCTTACTGAAGTCCATGTATATGACATCTGCAGCCCTTCCCTCATCAATCAACTTTGTCACTTCCTCAAAGAATTCTATTAAGTTGGTAAGACATGACCTTCCCTGCACAAAACCATGTTGCATATCACTGTTAAGCCCATTTTCTTCCAAATGGGAATAGATCCTATCCCTCAGTCCCTTCTCCAGCAGCTTCCCTACCACTGACGTCAGGCTCACCGGTCTATAATTACCTGGATTTTCCCTGTTACCCTTCTTAAACAAGGGGACAACATTAGCAATTCTCCAGTCCTCCGGGACCTCACCCGTGTTTAAGGATTCTAATTGAATGATGGAGCAGGGTCGATGGGCTGAATGGCCTACTCCTGCTCCTATGTTCCTTCAAACACGTGATTGTTTTCCTTCATTAACTCAAACCTCTCCAAGTTTCTGTTGATTTCTTCTCTAATTATTGTTTGTAAAACATTACTGATGTTCAACTAACTGGTCTGTAATTGCTAGGACTGTGCTCACATCATCATGAAGAAGATGCAGGTTTAAGGTAATTGGCAAAGAACCAGAGGCAAAATGAAGAGAATGTTCTTGCACAGTGAGTTGCCAAATTTAGAGCCCCCCGTTATCTGGAAACATACATAAATCAGATAAAAGAAAGCTTATGACAGGCACAAACAAATAATACTTCAGAAATCTGAGAGGAGTAAAGAAAGTGCAGGGGTGAAGTAAAAAAACGAAATTAGAAAAGCAAAGAGAGGGCATGAAAAAATATTGGCAGGTTAAACCAAGGAAAACCCAAAGATGTTTTATCAGTACATTAAGAATAAAGGGATAACTAAGGAAAGGGGAGGGCCTATCAGAGATGTAAAAGGTAGTTTGTGCGTGGATGCAGAAGATGTTGGCAGGGTCCTTAATGGATTTTATGTCTCCGTCTTCATAAAAGAGAGGGATGATGCAGACATTGTAGTTAAAGAGGAGGAGTGTGAAATATTAGATACAATAAGGATAATGAGAGAGGAAGTACTCGAGGGTTTGAAATCCTTGAACGTGGATAAATCGCCAGGGCCGGATGGATCGTAGCTCAGGCTGTGAAAGGAAGCGAGGGAGGAAATAGTGGATACTCTGAGGATCATCTTCACATTCTCACGAGATACAGGCGAGGCAGTAGACGATTTGGAGGTCTGTGAACATAGTGCCAGTGTTTAAAAATGGTGCGAAGGATAGGCCAAATAATTAGAGTCTGGTCAGTCTGACCTAAAGGCCTGTTACCCGACCCAAACCCGACGTCATATGTCGGGTTCGGGTCGCTCTTCCGGATCCGGCTTTCGGGCTCGGGTTGGGTCCGACACACACAGTACTAACTTTTGATCGGCTGGGAGGAAAAGGGAAGTTGAGTAAGTAAGCATGATAGTTTGAAAAGTCATCCTCAGCTGAGAGTCCGAGATGTCAAGGAGGGAAACGTGCATCTGGACTCCACAGACTCTGAGTCTGCGCAGTGAGAAAGTGAGTGTTTCTTTGATGTCACCGCGCTCATGCTGCAGCTTCCTTCCATTCCATCCAAAAGTGCTAAGTACAGAGAGTGCAATATGGTAGGGTCAGGCTCGGGTCCGATGTTGTTCTGTCAGGATCGGTCAGGTTTTATTTCCAGACCCGAGCAGGCCTTTAGTTGGACATCGGTGGGCAAATTATTCGAATCAATTCTCAGAGCAACGATAAACTGTCATTTACAAAGGCAAAGATTAATCAGGGATGGTCAGCATGGATTTGCTAAGGGAGGGTCTTGTCTTACTAACACAATTAAGTTTTTTGAGGAAGGAGCAAGAAGGATTGATAAAGGTAGTGCAGTGGATGTGGTCTACATGTATTTTAGTAAGGCGTTTGAAAAGGTCCCACATGACAGACTGATCAGAACAGTGAAAGCTCATGACATACAGGGGAATGTGGCAAGTTGCTTCCAAAATTGGATCAATGTCAGGAAACAAAGGGTAATGGTCGACAGATGTTTCTTGTGAATGGAAAGCGGTGTCTAGTGGCGTTCCCAGGTCTCAGTGTTGGGTCCCTTGCAATTTGTGATGTATATTAATACTTTGGACTTAAATGTGGGAGGCATGAGTGGAAATTTGCTGATGGCACAAAAATTGGTCATGTAGTTGATAGTGAAGAGGATAGCTGTGGACTCCAGAATGATATCAATGGTTAAATGGTTTGGTTGAGTGGGCGGAAAAGTGGCAAATGGAAGTCAATCTGGGGAACTGTGAGGTAATGCAGTTGGGAAGGGCAAATAAAGCGAAGGAATACACAACAGACAGGAGGATAGTGAAAGGGGTAGAAGAAGTTAGAGACCTTGGAGTGTTTGTCCACAGGTCCCAGAAGGTGGCAAGACAGGTAGACAGAGTGGTGAAGAAGGCATATGGAATGCTTTCCTTTACTGGCCGATATATAGAATACAAAAGTAGGGATGTAATGCTGGAATTGTATAAAACACTGGTTAGGCCACAGCTGGAGTATTGTGGACAGTTCTGGTCACCACATTACAGGAAGGACATAATTGCTTTGGAGAGAGTACAGAGAATATTTTCAAGAATGTTACCAGTGATGGAAAATTGCATCCATGATGAAAGATTGGATCGGCAAAGATTGTTTTCATTAGAACAGAGGAGACTGAGGGGTGACTTGATTGAGGTGTGCAAAATTATGAGGGGGCCCAGATAGAGTAGCCAGGAAGGACATGTTTCCCCTAGCGGGGAGGTCAATTACCAGAGGGCACAGATTTAATTGATTGGTAGATGGATCAGAGGGGACATGAGGAAAAACCTTTTCACCCAGAGGGTGGTGGGTGTCTGGAATTCACTGCCAGGACGGTGGTGGAGGCAAAAACCATCAATTATTTTAAAAGGTACCTGGACCTACACCTGAAGTGCTGCAACTGGCAAGGCCATGGACCAGCGGCTGGAAGATGGGATGAGATTGGGCGGCTAGTTTTTTCAGCCAGCAGAGACACATTGGGCTGAATAGCCTCCTTTTGAGCGTTAACCCTTCCATGGATATTTGGTCCAATCTGTCTGTGGGTGGGATCTGGAATTCACTGCCTGAAAACATGGTGGAATCAGATTCAATAATACCTTTCAAAAGGGAATTTAACAAAAACTTGACAAGGAAAAAAAAACAATCGGAGTCTGGGGAAAGAGGAGGGAGTGGAACTAATTAGATATCTCTTTCAAAGGGACAGCACTGACCGAATAGCCTCTTTATGTGCTGCATCAATCTCTGATTATATGAACAAGAGACACAGAGAGAGATGGAGAAAGGGTGAAAGAAGGGAGGAAAAATAGAGACAGAGTGAAAGTGAAGCTTGTACTAGTTTTCAGGGGTAGGGATTGTGATTCGTGATCTGCCCGTGCCCATTCCTGTTGAGGCAGGGGACACACAAACTTCCTGCTGCCTCCTCATTTCCATGAATTCTACGTGCTGCCCAGGGTGACACGCACTGCTGTCTGTCTGCAGGCTTAACAGGGACCTAACTGTGTGTGAGGCTGGCACGTGCTTCAGCCAGGATTCAGCTCTTAAAGGTAGTCTGTCCCTCTTAAAGGGAAGCTTTACTGAATCACAGGAGGCTGCTGCTGCTGACTGTGAATGCTGCAATTGGAGACAAGGTAAATGGAAGACTAGGACAGAGAGAGGTCTCTGCTGTTCACGGATGTGGTGTTGGAGGCCTTAGTCACGGAGGTTGACCAGAGGAGAGTGGCCATGTTTCTGTGGGGTGGGGCGGAGACCCTTAAGGAACGTCTTCCGAAGGGAATGGGAGCAGGTGGTCAGGGAGGTCAAATGCAAGAATCTGGCCCCAAGGAACTGGCAGCAGAGCCAGAAGAAGTTTCATGAGCTCACACGGGTGGCCAATGTCAGTGAATTCATCACCACATGGCATCTCCTACCCCCAACATCACCAACCTCTCACACTGCTCAATGTACCACACCCCCATCACTTAGTTTAAAAGACGTATAGCAAAGCTGCTGGAATGGCTGATTGGTGTCAGATCAGATCCCTCTGCACACTACCAGCACATACTTGGTGAACAGGGACTAGAGCCCTGTTTAGCATGCAGCACTGAAAGTGACCGGCAGCTCAGCCCATACCATTTTATGGATCCACACTTCCATGGCATTGGGCCCAGTGACACTGCAGAGCTGAGAATACCTGCCATAGACAGATACAGAGGGAAAGAAGCCTTCTTTTAAATGGGAATTGAAGAAAAGACTTGAAGGCAGGAATATGGGAATGGACAGGGGAATGGGACTAATTGAGGGTGAGATTCAAACACAAGAATGAGAATATTAAATTTAAGGTGCTGCTGGTCCCGGAGCTAATGTAGATCAGTGAGCATAGGGGTGATGGGTGATCAGGATTTGGGGTGATGGGTGATCAGGATTTGGTGTGAATTAGTTGAAAGGCAGCAGAGTTCTGGATGGGCTGTGCTTTATGGAGGTTTATAACTGGGAGGGTGACCAGGATAGAATTGGAATAGTCAAGAGTGGATTTAACAGATTTAAAGATTGGTAGGTCCCTTACCGTCAGAAACAGGGGAATTAATTATGGGGAACAAAGAAATGGCTGACCAACTAAATGCATACTTTGGTTCTGTCTTCACAAAGGAGAATACAAATATCATACCAGAAATGTTGGGGAACATGGGGTTTAGTGAGAGAGGAACTTAAGGAAATCAGTATTAGTAGAGAAATGGTGTTGGGGAAATTGATGGTATTGAAGGCCAATAAATTCCCAGGGCCTGTTAATCTACATCTCAGAGTACTGAAGGAAGTGGTCCTCGAAATAATGGATGCATTGGTGGTCATCTTTCAAGATTCTATAGATTCTGGAACATTTCCTACAGATTGGAATGTAGCTAATGCAACCCCAGGGAGGTTGAGAGAAAGCAGGGAATAATAGACCAGTCAGCCTGTCGTCGGTAGTGGGGAAAGTTCTAGAGTCCATTATCAAAGATTTTATAGCAGAACACTTGTAGAAAAGTGGTAGAATCGGACAGAGTCAGCATGGATTTACGAAAGGGATATCACTCTTGACAAATCAACAAAAATTCTTCGA
This sequence comes from Heterodontus francisci, assembly GCF_036365525.1. Taxonomy (NCBI): domain Eukaryota; kingdom Metazoa; phylum Chordata; class Chondrichthyes; order Heterodontiformes; family Heterodontidae; genus Heterodontus; species Heterodontus francisci. The sequence goes on from NW_027141111.1 coordinate 2,140,700, forward strand.
GGATGTAATCAGTAGAGTTGATGAGGGGGAGCCAGTGGATGTGGTTTATTTGGACTTTCAGAAGGCTTTCATCAAAGTTCCACATAACAGATTAGCGTATAAAATTAAAACGCATGAGATTGGTGCTAGTGTATTGTGATATATAGAAAATTGGTTGGCAGACAGGCAACCCAAGAGTAGGAATAAATGGGTATTTATTCCGAATGGCAGGCAGTCACTAGTGGGGTACCATAGGGATTGGTGATAGGACCCCAGCTATTCACAATATATCTTACTGATTTCGATGAGGGAACTAAATGTAATATCTCCAAATTTGCAGATGACACAAAACAGGGTGGGAGGGTGAGTTGTGAGGAGGATGCAGAGAGGCTTCAGGGTGATTTGGACAAATTGAGTGAGTGGGCTAATGCATGGCAGATGCAGTACAATGTGGATAAATGTGAGATTAATCACTTTGGTAGCAAAAACAGGAAGGCAGATTATTATCTGAATGGCTATAAACTGAGAGAGGGGGATATGCAAGGAGAGCTGGGTGTTCTCGTACAACAGTCACTGAAGGTAAGAATGCAGGTGCAAAGGACAGTAAAGAAGGTAAATGGTATGTTGGCCTTCACAGCGAGCTGATTCGAGTACAGGAGCAGGGATGTCTTATTGCAATTATACATGGCCTTGGTGAGGCTACACCTGGAATATTGTGTGCAGTTTTGGTCTCCTTATCTAAGGAAGGATGTTCTTGCTGTAGGTTTACCAGACTGATTCCCCAGATGGCGGGACTGACGTATGAGGAGAGATTGAGTCGGTTAGGATTATGTTGGCTGGAATTCAGAAGAATGATGGAGGATCACATAGGAACCTATAAAATTCTAACAGGACTTGACAGAACAGATACAGGAAGGATGTCCCCGATGGTGGTGGAGTCCAGAACCAGTGGTCATAGTCTAATGATACAGGGTAAACCTTTCAGGACTGAGATGCGAAATCTCTACACCCAGAGAGTGATGAGTCAGTGGAATTCGCTGCCACAGGAAGCAGTTGAGGCCAAAACATTGCATGTTTTCAAGAAGGAGCTAGATATAGCTCTTAGGATGAAAGAGATCAAAGGATATGGGGGGAAAGCGCAAACAGGTTGCTGAGTTGGACGATCAGCCATGATCATAATGAATGGCGGGGGAGGCTCGAAGGGCCGAATGGCCTACTCCTGCTCCTATTTTATATGTTTCTATGTTAACAAGGGCACAGATGAGGGTTTATGTAGCAGATGAGCTGAGGCAGACGGATGATATTACAGAGCTGGTAATAGGCAGGGCAGGTGATGGAGAGAATAAGGGGTCAGAACTCAGCTCAGGGTTAAATAGAACGCAGAGGATGCAAACTGTCTGGTTCAACCTCAGACATTAGCCAGTTAGGGGTACGTGGTTCATGGACAGAATTTCCGAAGGAGACCGATTGCACGAGCTCCACTGTTCCCAAAATTAAAATTGTCAGAACATTATTTCAGTGAAACGCGGTTTACAGATCACATAGCGGGAAATAGGGACTTCGCAGGGGAAGCAACAGCAGAAAATACGGTAGAGTAAATTACTTGAACTCTAATACAAGTAGCAATGGTTTATAGAGCTCATAGCTGGAGATAGAGTTTTGCCAGGGATAACAAAAGTAACAAGGAAGGCAGAGTAAATGACAAGAACAGTAATGTTGCTAAACTTGGTTTATAACATTCATAGCTAGATAGAGAGACTTACCATGGATACTGATAATAGCAAGGATGGGATAGTAAATGTGTTGCATAATCTTCAATGCGAGATAGATCCGATACTCTAATGGGAACCGATCATAATTGGCAGAAAGACGGTCAAACTCCCAAATGAAACTCCTGCCCATTGTTGTAACATTCCAGTCTATTGTTCTCAGTGTCTAACACATTGTTGTAACATTCCAATCTATTGTCCTCATATTCTGACCCATTGTTGTAACATTCCAGTCTATTGTTCTCAGATTCTGAACCATTGTTGTAACATTCCAATCTATTGTTCTCAGTGTCTAACACATTGTTGTAACATTCCAATCTATTGTCCTCATATTCTGACCCATTGTTGTAACATTCCAGTCAATTGTTCTCAGATTCTGATCCATTGTTGGAACATTTCAATCTATTGCTCTCAGATTCTGATCTATCCTCTCCCTCTCTCTGGAGCTGCTGATCCCTGTTAGTGCCAGGTCTGATGCTCCCGCTAACACTATGTGATAACGCATTGAAAGCAGTCCCTTATTAATAGCAGCGGGAACCCCTCCAGTGACACAATTAGAGTCCATGGAGACTGACATTAATTACAGTCACTGAACAAACAGGTTCAGTTAACCCCTTTCAATCCAACTCTTTTTGTACCACAATAAATTAGAACATTTACCCAGAAGGGATGGGATGTATAAGGATAGCTGAGGGAAGGAATGGTGGAAATAGTAGAGGCACTTGACAGAATCTTTCATTTCTCCTTGGATATGGGAGTGTGACAGAGGACTGGAGGGTTGTAAATGTTACACCCTGGTTACAAATGGAGAGATGGAGCAAACCCTGTAGTGTCCAGTCCATCTGACGTCAGTGGTGGGGAAATGTCACATCCCAGAACAGAAATATTCGTTGGTTGGAAAAACATAGCATAATAAATTTCAAGCAGCACGGATATACTAATTACAAATCATGTCTGGAAAACTTCAACAAGAACTTATCCCAAGGTACTTCACAGCAGCATTATGAAACAAAGTATAACACTGAACCACAAATGTAGATATTAGGTTAGGAGACCAAAATATTGGTCAAAGAGGTAAGATTTAAAGGAGTGTCTGAAAGGATAAAAGTGAGGTGGAGAGGTAGAGCTGTGTAGGGAGGATATTCCAGAGCTCGGGACCGAGGCAACTGAAGGTGCGGTCAGCAATGGGGGAGTAATTAATATCAGGAATGCACAAGAGGCCAGAATTAGTGGAGTAGAGATATCTCAGAGGGTTGTCGGGCAGGAGGAGATTACAGAGATAGTGAGGGGTGAGACCATGGACGGATTTGAAAATATGATTGAGAATTTTAAAATAAAGGCATTGTTTGACAGTGAGCTGATGTAGGTCAGTGATCGGGGAATGGGACTTGTTGTGAGTTAAGACACAGGCAGCAGAGTTTTAGATTACCTCAAGTTTACAGATAGTAGAATGTGGGAGAATGACTTGGAATAGTCTAGTCTGCAGGTAATGAAAACATGAATGAGAGCTTCAGCAGCAGATGAGTTGAGACAGGAGTGAAGTTGGGCGATGTTATTGAGGTGGAAATAGGTGGGCATAGTGATGGCACGAATATGAGGTTGGAAGCTCATTATGTGGTCAAATGCCACAGAGTCACAGAATTGTTACAGCACAGAAGGTGGCCATTCTGTCCATCGAGTCTGCACTGGCTCTCCGAAAGAGCAATATATCTAGTGCTACTCCCCTGCCTTCTCCCTGTAACTCTGTACAATCTTCCTTTTCAGATAACTATCCAATTTCCTCCTGAATGCCTCGATTGAATCTGCCTCCACCACACTCTCAGGTAGCGCATTCCAGACCTTAACACTCGCTGTATGAAAATGTTTTCCTCATGTCACTTCTGCTGCTTTTACCAATTACTTTAATTCTTTGTCCTCTCGCTTTCGATCCTTTCAGGAATGGGAACAGTTTTTCCCTTTCCACTCTGTCCAGACACCTCATAATTTTGCAGACCTTTTTCAAATTTCCTCTCAGCCTTCTCCTCTGCAAGGAAAATGTTCCAACTTCTCCAGTCTATCTTCAATACTGATATTCGTCATCTCTGGAACCATTCATGTGAATGTTTTTTCACACTCTCCAATGTTTCCATGTTATCTAATGTGCCCAGAACTGGACGTAACGCTGCAGCTGAGGCCGAACTAGTGTCTTATACAAGTTCAAAACAACCTCCTTGCTCTTGTATTCCATGCTACAGGATACTGTTGGCTTTATTAACTGCTCTCTGATCCTGTCATGCCACCTTCAATGACCGATGCACATATACATCCAGGTCCCTCTGCTCCAGAACCCCTTTTAGAATTGTACCCTTTATTCTATATTTTCTCTCCATGTCCTTCCGCCGAAATGAATCACTTCACATTTCCCCACATTGAAATTCATCTGTCTGCCCATTCCACCAACTTGTCTGTGTCCTTTTGAAGTTTTACACTATCCTGCCAACAGTTCATAATGCTTCCACGTTTTGTATCATCTACAAACTTTGAAATTGTGCCCTGTACACCAAGGTCCAGGTCATTAATATATGTCAGGAAGAGAAAGGGTCCAAACACTGATCCCTGTGGACCTCCACTACAAATCTTAAATAAAAAACGAAACGTGCTGGAAACACTCAGCAGGTCTGGCAGCATCTGTGGAGAGAGAAGCAGAGTTAATGTTCCAGGTCAGTGACCCTTCATCAGAACTGGAAAAGGTTAGACATGTAATAGGTTTTAAGCAAATAAAGCAGGGATGGGGCAAAATGGATCAGAAGGGGTGTTGATAGAACAGAGGGCCAGAGAGATTCACTGACCAGGAGGTCGTGGGGCAAAGGCAAAGAGAGTGTCCTCATGGTGTGGTGAAAGACAAAGCATTAGTGCAGAGCAGGTGTTAAATGACAGAATAAAGAACAGCCCGAGCTAAAAGCACCAATATAAAAATCCCAGTTTAAGTCTGGCACATGGCAACAAACTGATAAAACAAATAATAAAAATGGACCAGTCATGCTCTGAAATTATTGAACTCAATGTTCAGTCCAGAAGTCTGTAAAGTGCCTATTCGGACAATAAGGTGCTGTTCCTCGAGCTGGCGTTGATGTTCACTGGAACCCCACAGCAGGTCAAACACAGATTGGGTGACTGCTTTGTGGAACACCTCCGCTCAGTCCAAAAGCATGACCCCGAGCTTCCACTCACTTGTCATTTCAACACACTCTATCCCCCACCCCCGCTCTCATGACTACATTTCTGTTCTTGTGTTTACACCCTCCACTCCCGCTTCACTTGCTTAAAACCTATTACATTTCTAACCTAATCCAGTTCTGATGAAAGGTACAAGCCTGGAACATTAACTCTGTTTCTCTCTCCACATACACTGCTGAGTATTTCCAGCACTTTCTGTTTTTATTTCAGATTTCCAGCATCTGCAGTATTTTGTTTTGATTCCACGACAAACTTTTCTCCAACCCGAAAAGCATCCATTAATCACTAATCTCTGTTGCCTGTCACTCAACCAGTTTAGTTTCATGTTGCTACTGTCCTTTATTATTCGATGAGCTATAACTTTGCTCACAAGTCTGTTGTGTGCCACTTTCTCAAATGCTTTTTGGAATTCCATTTAAACCACATCAACAGCATTGTCCTCATCAAGCTTCCTTTTTACCTCTTCAAAAAACTCCAGCCAGGTTGTTAAACACCATTTTCCCTTAACAAATTCGTGCTGGTTTTCCTTAATTAACCCACATTTGTCCATATGCCTATTAATGTTGTCCCGAATATTACACCAAGGTTGCAAACAGACTGTCTGAATCTGAGACTGTTACCAGGGAGAGGGATGGAATCAATAGCAAGGGAACAGATTTGGACTGGGCAGGGAAAACAATGGCCTCAATCTTCACAATATTTAATTGGAGGAAATTTCTGCTCATCCAGTGCTGGATATCGGATAAGCAGTTGGATAATTTAACAGCAGTGGAGGAGAGGAGATAGGTGGTGGTGAGGTAAACATGATGGAGTTCTTTGATAAAACAATGGAGAGGGTTGATGAGGGTGGTGTGATTTAAGTTATATTTATAGACTTTCAAAAGGTGTTTGATCAAGTTACATTCAATAGACAGATTAGGAAAACTGAACCCTATGCAGTGATTGATAAAACAATGGTGACGGTTGCTGAGGGAAGGAATGGTGGAAATAGCAGAGGCACTGGTCAGAATCTTCCAATCCTCCTTGGATAGGGGAGTCATGACAGAGGACTGGAGGGCTGTAAATGTTACTCCCTGTTACAAAAGGAGTGATTAGATAAATCCTGTAACTACTGACCAGTCAGTCTAATGTCAGTGGTTGGAAATTACTAGAGGCCAGAACCCAGCTCAAAAATATATCTTTCTTGGAAAAACATGGGATAATAAATAACAAACAGCACAGATAGGTTAATGGAAAATCATGTCTGATAATCCTGATCAAGTTCGTTGATGACAAAACTGTGACTGTTGATGAGGACAACATGTTTTGTGTTATGTGCACAGAATTTCAAAAAGCCGGTGATCAAATGCCATTTCATAGACTTGTTATGAAAAATGGAACATATGGACTAATGTGACAGTGACAGTGTGGATAAGATAGTGACTCAGGGACAGAAAGCAGAGAGAAGTGGTGAACAGACATTGTTCAGACTGGGGGAGGGAGAGTATGCAGTGGTGTTTCTCAGGAGTCGGTATTAGAACCAGTGCCGTTCCTGGCAGATAGATAGATATATAACTGACACAAACGTATACGTAAAAAAAACCCCACAATTTCAACTCTTGCAGATGACATGAAACGCATAACTAAAGGTGGAAAAATGCAGACCAGAGAATTATCCAACTTCACAGACGTTTTTCTTTAAAATTTGTTTATTCTGGACACTAATCCATCGCACATTTATTTCTCACTCTAATTTATTTGTGTGTGATTCTCGTGTGAGTGTGTGCGTGAATGTGTTGCGTATATTTTTATTATTTTATTTAGATACAGCTCAGATTGTTAAGTATAATAAACTCACCTCTTGTTTAAGCTCAGGAAAACCTCTCCTATTGGCTCTTTCACGATCTCAATAAAGATAGAAGGTAAATAACTCACTGAGGTGGTCAGCACGTCCACTGCTAAAAAGGAATAAACTCTGTTGTGGTGAAATAAGATATAAGACAAGAGGGGAGCCTGGGACCCCTCCTCACCTGGCTGTCACAGAAATCTGGATGTTCTAGTAATCGTAAACCAATAACAAATGAGAACTTGGAAGTAGGGAAAACAATTGATCCTGAGAAAAAACTTTTTTTTTTAGAATTAGAATTAGAACATTACAGCGCAGTACAGGCTCTTCGGCCCTCGATGTTGCGCCGACCTGTGAAATCATCTGACCTACACTATTCCATTTTCATCCATATGTCTATCCAATGACCACTTAAATGCCCTTAAAGTTGGCGAATCTACTACTGCTGCAGGCAGGGCGTTCCACGCCCCTTCTACTCTCTGAGTAAAGAAACTACCTCTAACATCTGTCCTATATCTATCACCCCTCAACTTAAAGCTATGTCCCCTCGTGTTTGCCATCACCATCCGAGGAAAAAGACTCTCACTATCCACCCCATCTAACCCTCTGATTATCTTATATGTCTCTATTAAGTCACCTCTCCTCCTCCTTCTCTCCAACGAAAACAACCACAAGTCCCTCAGCCTTTCCTCGTAAGACCTACCCTCCATACAAGGCAACATCCCAGTAAATCTCCTTTGTACCCATTCCAAAGCTTCCACATCCTTCCGATAATGCAGTGACCAGAACTGCACGCAATACTCCAGGTGCGGTCTGACCAGAGTTTTGTACAGCTGCAGCATGACCTCGTGGCTCCGAAACACGACCCCCCTAATAATAAAAGCGAATACACCATGTGCCTTCTTAACAGCCCTATTAACCTGGTTAGCAACTTTCAGGGATTTATGTACCTGGACACCAAGATCTCTCTGCTCATCTACACTACCAAGAATCTTCCCATTAGCCCAGTACTCTGCATTCCTGTTACTCCTTCCAAAGTGAATCACCTCACACTTTTCCGCATTAAACTCAATTTGCCATCTCTCAGCCCAGCTCTGCAGCCTATCTGCGTCCCTCTGTACCCTACGACATCCTTCGGCACTATCCACAACTCCACTGACCTTCGTGTCATCCGCAAATTTACTAACCCACCCTTCTACACCCTCCTCCAGGTCATTTATAATAATGACAAACAGCAGTGGCCCCAAAACAGATCCTTGCGGTACACCACTAGTAACTAAACTCCAGGATGAACATTTGCCATCAACCACCACCCTCTGTCTTCTTTCAGCTAGCCAATTTCTGATCCAAAGCTCTAAATCACCTTCAACCCCATACTTCCGTATTTTCTGCAATAGCCTACCGTGGGGACCTTATCAAGCGCCTTACTGAAATCCATATACACTACATCCACTGCTTTACCCTCATCCACCTGTTTGGTCACCTTCTCGAAAAACTCAATAAGATTTGTGAAGCACGACCTGCCCTTCACAAAACCGTGCTGACTATCACTAATGAACTTATTCTTTTCAAGATGATTATAAATCCTGTCTCTTATAACCTTTTCCAACATTTTACCCACAACCGAAGTAAGGCTCACAGGTGTATAATTACCAGGGCTGTCTCTACTCACCTTCTTGAACAAGGGGACAACATTTGCTATCCTCCAGTCTTCCGGCACTATTCCTGTCGACAATGACGACATAAAGATCAAGGACAAAGGCTCTGCAATCTCCTCCCTGGCTTCCCAGAGAATCCAAGGATAAATCCCAAATGGCCCAGGGGATTTACCTATTTTCACACTTTCCAAAATTGCTAACAGATCCTCCTTGTGAACCTCAATCCCATCTAGCCTAGTAGTCTGAATCTCAGTATTCTCCACGACAACATTTTCTTTCTTTACTGTAAATACTGACGAAAAATATTCATTTAACACTTCCCCTATCTCCTCTGATTCAACACACAACTTCCCACGACTATCCTTGATTGGCCCTAATCTAACTCCAGTCATTCTTTTATTCCTGATATACCGATCGAAAGCCTTAGGGTTTTCCTTGATCCTATCCGCCAATGACTTCTCGTGTCCTCTCCTTGCTCTTCTTTGCTCTCCCTTTAGATCCTTCCTGGCTAGCTTGGAACTCTCAAGCGCCCTAACTGAGCCTTCACGTCTCATCCGAACATAAGCCTTCTTCTTCCTTTTGACAAGCGCTTCAACTTCTTTCGTAAACCACGACCCCCTCGCTCGACAACTTCCTCCCTGCCTGACAGGTACATACTTATCAAGGATACGCAGTAGCTGCTCCTTGAATAAGCGCCACATTTCGATTGTGCCCATCCCCTGCAGTTCCCTTCCCCATCCTACGCATCCTAAATCTTGCCTAATCGCATCATAATTTCCTTTCCCGCAGCTATAATTCTTGCCCTGCTGTATATCCATGTCCCTGCCCATCGCTAAGGTAAACCTAACCGAATTATGATCACTATCGCCAAAGTGCTCACCTGCATCTAAATCTAACACCTGGCCGGGTTCATTACCCAGTACCAAATCCAATGTGGCATCGCCCCTGGTTGGCCTGTCGACATACTGTGTCAGAAAACCCTCCTGCACACACTGGACAAAAACTGACCCATCTAAAGTACTCGAACTATAGTATTTCCAGTCAATATTTGGAAAGTTAAAGTCCCCCATAACCACTACCCTGTTACTCTCGCCCCTGTCGAGAATCATCTTCGCTATCCTTTCCTCTACATCTCTGGAACTATTCGGAGGACTACAGAAGACTTCCAACAGGTTGACCTCTCCTCTCCTGTTTCTAACCTCGGCTCATACTACCTCAGTCGACGCGTCCTCAAACGTCCTTTCTGCCGCTATAATACTCTCCTTCATTAACAATGCCGCACCCCCTCCTCTTTTACCATCTTCTCTGTTCGCACTGAAACAGCTAAATCCCGGAACCTGCAGCATCCATTCCTGCCCCTGCTCTACCCATGTCTCCGGAATGGCCACTACATCGAGATCTCAGGTACCAACCCATGCTGCAAGCTCACCCACCTTATTCCGGATGCTCCTGGCGTTGAAGTAGACTAAACTTAAAATGTCAATGCAGGCTTTATTGTTGTTTTCACTGCTGGAACACTGAAATGCCCACGTTCGAAGACAGAGCATACGAACATATGAACATATGAATTAGGAGCAGGTGTAGGCAACTCGGTCCCTCAAGACTGCTCTGCCATTCAGTAAGATCATGACCAATCTGATTGAAACCTCAACTCCACATTACCACCTACCCTCGATAATCTTTCACCCCATTGCTTATCAAGAATCTATCTATCTCTGCCCTACAAGCACTTAAAGAGTCTCTTCCACTGCCTTTTGAGGAAGAGAATTCCAAAGGCTCACAACCCTCAGAGAAAAAAAAAATCTCCTCATCTCTGTTTTAAATGGGCGACCCCTCATTTTTAAATAGTGACCCCTAATTCTAGATACACCCTGATACACACATCTTTCCACATGCAACCTGTCAAGAGCGCTCATGATCTCAGATGTTCAAATCAAGTCGCCACTTACCCTTCTAAATTCCAGTGGATATAAGCCGAGCCTGTCCAATATTCCCTCATAAGACAGCCCACCCATTCCAGGTATTAGTCTGGTAAACCTTTTCTGAATTGCTTCCAATGCATTTACATCCTTCCTTAAATAAGGAGACCAGTAATGCACACAGTACTCCAGATGTGGTCTCACATATAGCTGAAGCATAACATCCCTACTTTTGTATTCAATTACCCTTACGATAAACAATAACATTCTATTAGCTTTCCTAATTACTTTCTGAACATGCATACTAACCTTTTGTGATTCATGCACACGGACACCCAGATCCCTCTGCATCTCAGAGCTCTGCAATCTCTCACCTATAGATAATATGCTTCTTTTTATTATAGCTCCTGCCAAAATGGACAATTTCCCACATTATACTCCAGTTCCCAGGTCTTTACGCACTCACTTAACCTATCTATATTCATTTACAGCCTCCTTATGTCCCCGTGACATGTTACTTTCTTACTCATACTTGTGTCATCAGCAAATTTAGCAACCATGCCTTCGGTCTCTTCATCCAAGTCATTTATATAAATTGTAAAAAGTTGAGGTCCCAGCACTGATCCCTGTGGCACACCACTCGTTACATCTTGCCAACCACAAAATGACCCATTTATGCCTACTCTCTGTTTTCTGTTAGCTAACCAATCTTCTATCCATGCCAACATGTTACCCCCTTCACCATGAGCTTTTATTTTCACAAAACCTTTGATGTGGCACCTTATCTATTGCATCCTGGAAATCTATGTACAGTACATCCACCGGTTCCCCTTTCTCCACAGCACATGGTACCTCTTCAAGGCACTCCAACAAATTGATTAAACATGATTTCCTTTTCATAAAACCATTTTGATTCTGCCTCATTACGTTGAATTTTTCTAAGTGCCGGCTACACTGTCTTTAATAATAGCTTCTAACATTTTACCTCAGACAGATGTGATGCTAACTTGCCTGTAGTTTCCTGTTTCCCTCCCTTTCTTACTGAAGGAGTTACATTCCCAAGAAAGGAGTTGCATACAGAGTTAAGTAACTCGGTACAGGTCAAAACGCCTGTCTGTTGAAAAATTGAGTAATGTAGCTGGACAGTTAGGGATTACTCTCTGTCCAAAAGGTAGGAAACCCGAAATCCTAAGACTTTTGGCCAACCATATTTCACTTGAAGCTGAAGACTCAAACAGGGTTAGAATCACTAACAGATAGAGTAATGTTAGCTAAGGTAGAACTAGAACAGAATAGACTAGAATTAGAATTCCAGAGAGATCGAGAAGGAGCAGAGTGAGTGTCAAGAAAGGGAAAAAGTAAGAGTGTTCCAGAATGAGAATGAGGAAAGGGAGGTAAGCCGGCTCAAACAACTAGAGGAAGACACATACACCCAGTGAAGGCACAGCTAGTGTGGGAGCTGCCCCTAGCTCAGGACCATGTGCTGAGCTCTTAAAGTTCTCCCAGTTCATGACAAAGTTCAATGAGGAGGATGTGGCAGAATTTTTCGTCAATTGTGAAAAGCTTGTAATGCAACTGAAATGGCCGTCAGAGAGCTGGACACTGTTTTTACAAAACAAAGTATCAGGAAAATCCCATGAGCTTTATTCACTATTGCCAGATGAAAGTTTATCAGATTATGAGATGACTAAAATTGCTATCCTGGGTGTACATGAAATATTACTGGAAGTGTACCGTCAAACATTCCAAACCCTCAGAAAGCAGCCTGACTAAACTGACCTCGAGTTTGAAAGTGTTAAGCAGCTTCCGAACATAGGGACATTGGAGCAGGAGTAGGCCATTCAGCCCATCGAGACTGCTCCACCATTCAATATGACCATGGCTGATCATCCACTTCAATGCCTTTTCCACAAATAATCTCCATATCCCATTTTTGTCATCTGCAGTTAGAAATCTGTCAATCTATACTTTAAATATACACAACGACTGAGATTCCACATCCGCCTGCGATGCAGAATTCCAAAGGTTCAGAAACCTCTGAGTCAAAGTTTACTCCTCGTCTCTGTCCTAAATGGCTTCCCCCTTATTTCGAAATTGTATCCATTAGTTCCAGACTCCGCAACCAGGGGAATTTTCGTACATACGTCTACGCTGTCTATCCCTTTAATTATTTCATATGTTTCAATGAGATCCCGACACATTCTTTGAAACTCTCTAGAATACCAGCCCAGTTTCCCCAATCTCTCTTCATAGAACAGTCCCGCCATCCCGGGAACAAGTCTGGTGAACCTTCATTGCACTCCCTCTATGGCAATAATATCCTTCCTAAAGTAAAGTGACCCAAAATGCACATAATATTCCAGGTGTGGTCTAAGCAAGGTTCTATACACATGCTGCAAGACTTCAGTACTCCCGTACTCAAATCATCTCCTGATAATGGCGAACAGACTATTCGCCTTCCTAATTGCTTGCTGCACCTGCATCTTTTTCAGTGATTAACTGACACCCGGGTCCATTTGTACATCGACACTTTCTAATTTTTCACAATTTAAGAAATACTCTGCACATCTGTTCCTCTTACCAATGTGGATAACTCATATTTGCCCATATTACATTCCATTTGCCATGTTCTTACTCAGTCACTATGTCTGTCCAAATCCCCTTGAAGACGCATTGCATCTACCTCACAACATGCATTCCTTAGTAGTTTTGTGTCATCTGCGAACTTGGAAATACTACATTTGGTCCCCACATCCAAATTATTGACATATATTGTTCAGAGCTGGGGCCCAAGTACTGATCCTTGCGGTCCCCAAATAGTCACAGCTGCCAAAGTGAGAACGACCCGTTTCTTCCTACTTTCTGTTTTCTGCCTGTTAACCAATCTTTAATCCATGCCAGTATATTACCTCCTATCCCATGTGCTTTAATGTTGCTAACCAACCTCCTGTGGGGTACTTTATCAAAAGCCTTCTGAAAATTCAAGTATAACACGTCCACCGACTCCCCTTTATCAATTCTGTTAGTAACATCCCCAATAAAATCTCCAACAGGTTCGCCAAAAATGATTTCTCATTCATAAATCCATGTTTATGATGCCCAAACAGATTATTATCCAACTGTCCATTTATCACATCCTTTAGAATAAAATCCCAGCATTTTCCCAACGACTGATGCACGAAAGCAGGTCTATAATTCCCTGTTTTCTCTCTCCCTCCCTTCTTAAATAGTGGGGTGACATTTGCTACCTTCCAATCTGCAGGAACCGGTCCAGAATCTATAGAATTTTTGAAGATAGTCACCAATGCAGCCACCATCTCCATAGCTATCTCTTCCCACACCCTGGAATGCAGAATATCAGATCCTGGCGCCTTATCAAACTTCAGCCACATTAATGTCTCCAATACAACATTCTTACTAATATTAATTTCCTTCATGTCCTCATTCTCCCTAATCCCTTGTATCTCTAATTCTGGAAACTTCCTTGTATCTTCCTCAATGAGGAAAGACACAAAGTAATCATTTAGTTTCACTGCCATTTCTCTATTCACCATTGTACATTCCCCTGACACTGCCTGTATTGGACCCACATTTGTCTTCGCCAAATGTTTCATTTTTAGGTAGCTAAAGAATATTTAAAGTCAGTTTTTGTGTTTACTTTTGACCAGTGGATAGAAACACTCAAATTAAAGCCCACATATCGAAACCTCAGAGTGGTGATCCATCTCAAGGAGTTCACAAACTCGCTCCCCCTCCCATTAAAACCCACAAAGAGGAACAAAGGGTTCAAAGAGCTAGACAAGTTGCAATTCTGGTGATGAATTTTCCCTTGCACACAAGGCCGTAGCCCCAATGGGAAACACTTCCCTGGTCACCACAAAGACCCGAGAATAAAAGGTCTGGGGGGTTATAGAAACCCGAACAGCCAAGGGCAAGGAGGAAAAGCTGGACACACGGGGGCCCATCCTCAGGTCAAATAGGATGGTACTGAGAGCAGGAGAAACGGCCAAAGACCTGTGTGTTTCCAGTGTAATAAGGTAGGTCGCCATCGAGCTGAATGATGCAAGTGACGGGGAAAACCTGGAGGATTAATCAGGGTCCACCAGATCATAGCAGGAAAAAGGGCCCTGATGGAAATCACAACAGATCAGGCTGTGCCTCCAACTGCGGCAGTCAGACCCAGTAAGTCAGACCCAGACCCAGTCAGACCTACCACAGAGAGGGGGCGGGGGGGGGGGGGGGAAATAAACAAAATCCTTGAGAGCTACCAGGAATTTGTATCCGAAGGAAAGGTGAAACCACACCCCTTGAGTGAGGGAATTAAACCAATAGTCATACTCATGGATGCAGGGGCCTGCCAATCCCTTCTGCTGGGACAAAGAAAGTGCAGTGAATGCTAGAGCGTTAGTGAATGGTATCGGAAGACAGTATATGTCCATACCCTTATATCCGGTGTACTTGGAGTTTGACCCAGTTTCATGACTCTTTACCATGCGGATTGTCCCTAGTTTACTGATTGATGGGTCGAACTGCTCCTGGGTAATGATCTGACAGGGGAAAAGGTGGCAGCTTCCCCAGTAGTTCTAGAGAGACCAAAAGAGGTCCGGCAGACAGGGTAGTTACAGCAGAAATCCCTGATTGTGTGGTGACTCGGTCCATGGCCAAACAATCCCCTGAACTGACACTGCAGACGGATGACCCTACTGTCTGGTTGTCTGAAACCTTCGTTGGGAAGTTAGAGGACCCAAAGGATGTGTGAAACAGTTCTTCCTTTTTTGTGGCTCCACATCCCGACCCAGTGTTAAAAAATAACACAGACTTTCCAAACCAAAACTGAAGCAGAGGGAGTTGCAGACTGTTACTATTTAAAGAATGAGGAGCTAATGAGGAAGTGGAGACCTCCTCACAGAACAGCGGATGAAGAGTGGACAGTGGTTCTCCAGATAGTGGTGCCGCTGAAGTCCCTTAAAGAAATATTAACAATGGCCCACGAACTTCTAATGGATGGACATGTCAGTATATTAAAAATCGAAGACCGCAGAAGACAGCATTTTGACTGGCCACAATTCCACAAAGATGTGGTGGAGTTCTGTAAAATTGGTCTCACGTGCCAGGTTGTGGGAACCCTTCATCAGAATGCCGGAAGATTGTGTGGGACCCCTGCTGAAAATATAACGGGACGACCAGTATCTTCTCACCATTATGGATGTGGTGACCCGATTCCCAGAGGCCATTCGCCCGAAGAACTATCTCTGCCAAAGAAGTGGTGAAGGGGCTATCTCAATTCTTTACACTATATTGGCTTCCTGCTGAGATCCAGTCGGATCAGGGCACACATTTCATGTCCAGTATTTTTGAAAAGGTCATGCGTAATCTGGAGCACCGCAGCCTCACAGCTCCAGCGACCCGGGTTTGATTCTGTGTACTGCCTGTGCGAAGTTTGCGAGTTCTCCCTGTGACCGCGTGAGTTTTCACCAGGTGCTCCGGTTTCCTCCCACAGCCAAAGACTTGCAGGTTGATAGGGCCCTAGTATAGGTTGGTGGTAGGGGAGTTGAGGTATGGTGGGGATGTGGTAGGAATATGGGATTAATGTAGGATTAGTATAAATGAGTGGTTGATGGTTGGCACAGACTCGGTGGGCTGAGGGGCCTATTTCAGTGCTGCATCTCTAAATAAATAAAATAAGTAATTAAATAAAGTCCTCAGCCTACTATCCACAGTCACAATGGGCTTTGCAGCAGTACCACCAGACCCTAAAGACAATGATCAGTCCATACTGCAATGAGCAACCCCATGACTGGGACAAAGGGATGGGATTTCTCCTGCTGGTTACCGAGACTTATCTAAAGATTCCACTGGCTTTAGTCTCTTTGAATTAGTTTATGGATACGAGGTGAGTGGTCCTCTTAAATTAATCAAGAAGACGTTTTTGGGACACAGGGATGAGTCTTCCATGTTAGACCACATTTCCGTGCTCTGGGAGCGACTCACGCCAGGCTGTGCAATGGCTCAGTAACAGCAAAAGATCTCACAGGCAGCTATGAAAAGGTAAGCAGACAGAAATGCCAAGGCTAGAACATGTCATCCCAGAAACCATGTATTGTTAATACTCCCAATGCACGGCGAACCCCTTGAAGCCCAGTTCAGTGGTCCATATCGAGTGGCAAAAGGAATAGTCAGATAAATTATTTAATTGACATACCAGACCAAAGGAAAAAAAGTAAATGCTGTGGAGGGGACAGACAAGTACAGGTCTGTCAGACAGTCAGGAAGGGAGGATTGAAAAGGACAGTGAGGACAGGTTAGAGGATGGCCAGGAGAATTCCCAACTGGAACCCCCCCACTCTACGATTTGCCAACCCTGAAATGTTAGATAAATTGGACCACACACTCTCCTCATTAAATGCAGGTCAAAGAGGCAACCTAAAAAGGCTGCTCACAGCATTTATAGAAACGTGCAAGGACAAGGAAAGGTCCCAAAAAGGCATGTCAATGGTGAGGGAGATGCCTCACCTAGTCGGAGTGCAGCTGGAGAGTGCAGTGAAAGCTGGACAGACACCTGTGCGCAGTAATGTCGCAAAAGACATAGGGTAGATAAAAGAAAGTTCCTTCCCATAGTTAAGTAAAAAGTGAAGGGAAAATACCCTCACCAGAAAGCTAAAAGTAAGGTCAGTGTGGATCTACCCTCTGAAGAACCCAATGATCAGATCCCAAACTCAAAGCTAATCAAACCCAACAATTTCAAAGCCGAACTCAGCTAGAACAAAGGCCCAGAGGAAATCTCGGACACCTCACAGGGGCAAAAAAAAACAATTTATTACACACTGTCGGTTTTGGGAGAAAGAGTATCAAGGTGCATAGTACCTGAGTAGTTAAAACTTCATTAGAGGAGAGAAAAGGAAAACAAGCAATTGGTGATGCATTGTCCAAGGTCGAAACCGACACATGACCATCCCAGACAAAATGCCAAAAATATTTAAATCAGTACAGCTGTAACAGACAATGTCAGCTGCAGTAATTCTAAGATTAATGTGTGAATTTGAGAAGTGATTATTGAGAATGCATGTGTATTTCTTCCGTTTTCTTCCCACAATTCTGCAATGAAATGTTCCTATTATCACATTTCTTTCCATGTGCTATGCCGGTGTCACGATAGCACAATATGCCAAATGAGGAATTTTAATTCATCGATTGGAAACTTACACTAAATTTTTGATAGAAAACATCCTACCGTTAACCTTGAAAAAGCTGGCAGCCAAGATGGCCACCGCAATTGGCATCTGGAACACCTTTTCACATTCCAAGGCCTACGACAGGAGCCACATGTCTGATGAGCCTGGACCTATATCATTGGCTTGCTCCAGTGATTGAATGACCTAAGATTACATTCATTAACACGGCATACAAGGCTACTCTGACACATTGAATTTCAAAGTGCAAACTCCTCCAAGTATATATACTGGCATCCTGAACCCTGGGGAGATAGAAGTTTCTAACTTTGAATCACATTAGAAGGGTCCAGAGAATGCACTGAGGCAGTCATGAGACCTTCTGCCCAACTCTGTGAAAGCTGGGAGTTTCCCCTGGACAAAAACAGACAAGCCAATGATTCAAACTGTGCAGAAGCAGAAGGGCTGTGACCACCGCCCCCCCCTCCACCCCGTACTCCCCCCACCTCTCTCTCTCCGTCTCTCTCTCCTCCTAACATCACAAGTTTGAAAATCACATGTGACTGTGGGCCCCTCATGCCAACGGATTGCTACAGACAGAGTAACCAGGGGAAGAAAGCCACCTACAAGTCTGCCTCAAGGAAAACCCTGAGCAATGTGGACCAGCCACAAACTGCACTTCGACAAGCAAAAGACGTCAAGAATATAACTTCAGCTGGAAGACCACGGAATCGCCCAACATCACAGAATGAGTTTTTTTAAAAAATTTATTCTGGACTCAAATCCAACCACAAATTTACTTCTCACTCTGTAATCTATTTGTGTGTGTGTGTGTGATTCTCGTGTGAGTGTGTACGTAACTGTGTGTTGTGTTTTTTTTAATGATTTTATTTAGATCGGGTTTATATTGTTAAGTATAATAAACTCACCTCTTTCATGTTTAAACTCAGGAGAACCTGTCCAATCAGTTCCTTCACCATCACACCAAAGGTAAAATGTAAAACACTCAATGAGACGTTACTATTGCACTGTTTATAAAGGACAAACACTATTGCAGTCAAATAAAGAAGACCCACTCTGACCCCTCCTCACCTGGCCATAACAATTGGCTGGGCTGGGGATGGAGCGAATATGGGGATGAACTCAGCTCAGCATTAAATAGATACCAGAGGTTGTAAACTTCCTGGTTCAGCCTCAGACAATGGCCAGCGAGGGGGATGCAGATCATGGACAGGGAATGGTGCTTGTGACAGAAACTGAAGACAATGGTTTCAGTCTTCTCACGATTTAAATGACAAGAACACTAAATCAGTGAAATATGGTTTATGAATCTAATAGTTGGATACAGAGACTTACCAGGGACACCAATAGTAGCGAGGATAGGATAGTAAATAAATTGAATCATCTTCAGAGCATAAGCGATCCGCAATTCTAATGTTATCCAATAATAATCCGCAGTAAGATAGTCAAACCAATAGGATAAACTCCTGTCACTTGTTGTAACATTCCAATCTATTGTTCTCAGATTCTGACCCATTGTTGTAATATTCCAATCCAGTGTTCTCCGATTCTGACCCATTGTTGTAACATTCCAATCTATTGTTCTCAGATTCTGACCCATTGCTGTAACATTCCAATCTATTGTTCTCCTATTCGGACCCATTGTTGTAACATTCCAATCTATTGTTCAGATTCTGATATCTCCTCACCATCTCTCTGCAGCCACGGATCCCTTTGAGTGCCGGAGCTGATGCTCCCGCTGACACTTTCAGAAAACACATTGAAAGGAGGCCTGTATTAATAGAAGAGGGAAACCCTCCAGTGACACCATTAGGGTCCATGGAGACCGGCATTAATTACAGTCACTGAACAAACTGGTTCAGTTAACCCCTTTCAATTCAACACTTTTTGTACTACAATAAAGTAGAACATTTAGCCAGTCTGGATGGGAATTATGAGAGTTACTGAGGGAAGAAATGGTGGAAATGACAGAGGCACTGGACAAAATCTTTCAGTCCTCCTTGGATATGGGAGTGATGCCAGAGGTCTGGAGGATTGTCAATGTTACACCCTGTTTAAAAAGGAGAGGTTGGGTAAACCTTGTAAGCATCAGTCTAATGTTGGTTGTTGGAAACTTCTAGAGGTCATAACCCAGCACAAAAATATATCTTGCTTGTAATACAACTTTTGATACATGACAAGCAGCACGGAAAGGTGAATGAAATATCATTCCTCATAATCTTCATCAAGTTCGTTGAGGACGTAACAGTGAGTGTTTCACGTAATATAATCATAGAAAGTTTAAGATACTGAAAGAGGCCACTTGTGCCATTGTGTCTGCAGCGGCCGAAAAATGATCCACCAACTCTAATCCCACCTTCCAGCATTTGATCCACAGCCCTGCAGATAATGACAGTTGAGGTGAACATCCAGTTTCCTTTTCACTGAGTGGAGGGACTCTGCTTAAACTATCCTTTCAGGCAGTAAGTTCTGGACCCTCACTATAAACAGGGGATGCAATACTGAACCCTGTGGAACGCCACTGCAAACAGTCCTCCGGTTAGTAAAATGCCTGTCAACAACTACCCTTTAATAAAAACAAGAAATGCTGGAAATACTCAGCAGGTCTGGCAGCATCTGTGGAGAGAGTAGCAGAGTTAACGTGACAGGTCCGTGACCCTTCATCGCTGATCTGAAAACTTAACTCTGCTTCTCCCTCCACAGATGTTGCCAGACCTGCTGAGTATTTCCAGCATTTATTGTTCTTACTTCAGATTTCCAGCTTCCGCAGTATTTTGCTTTTATTATAACAATGACCCTTTGTTTCCTGCCACTGAGCCAATTTTGTATTTTTGGGTGGACAGGTTTCTCCTCAACTCCCAGTTAATCCTTCTACCAAGCACTTTAAGTCACTGCCCCCTAGTCACTGATCTCTCTGCTAAGGTGAATAGACTCTTCACCTCCACTCTATCCAAGCCCCTCAAAATTATGTCCATTTCAATCAGATCTGCCTTCAGCCTTCTCTGTTCCAAGTAGAACAACCCCAGCCTATCTAATCTTGCTTCGTAGCTGCATTTTTCCAGTCCTGGCAAACATCCTTGTAAATCTCCTCTGTACCCTCTCGAGTGCAATTACATCCTTTGTGTAATGAGGTGACCAGAACCGCACACAGTACTCAGGTTGTGACCTAACCAATGATTTATACAGTTCCAGCATAACCTCACTGCTCTTGTATTCTATACCTCAGCTAATAAAGGAAAGGATTCCATATGCCTTCTTAACCACCTATCGACCTGACCTGCTACATTCAGGACATCAGTGGACATTGACTTCAATGTCCCTCACATCCTCTACGCTTCTCAGCATTTTCCTATTAATTGTCTATCCCTTTGCCTTGTTTGACCTCCTCAAATACACATTTCATACTTAACCGGTTGAATTCCATTTGACACTTTTCTGCCATCAATATCTTACTGCAGCTTACAGCTATACTCCTCGCTATCTACCACATGGCAAATTTGTGTGCCATCTGCACACATCTTGATCATGCCCCTACATTTACGTTCCAATCGTTAATATATGCTCCAAAAAGCAGGTGATCCAGAAATGAGCCCTGTGGAAAGCCACTTGAAACAGACCTCAAGTCAGTAAAACACCCATCAAGGAGATCCTAGTATTCTCTGGGAAGATAGGGAGGAGATTGCAGAGCCTTTGTCCTTGATCTTTATGTCGTCATTGTCGACAGGAATAGTGCCAGAAGACTGGAGGATAGCAAATGTTGTCCCCTTGTTCAAGAAGGGGAGTAGAGACAGCCCTGGTAATTATAGACCTGTGAGCCTTACTTCGGTTGTGGGTAAAATGTTGGAAAAGGTTACAAGAGACAGGATTTATAATCATCTTGAAAAGAATAAGTTCATTAGTGATAGTCAGCACGGTTTTGTGAAGGGTAGGTCGTGCCTCACAAACCTCATTGAGTATTTCGAGAAGGTGACCAAACAGGTGGATGAGGGTAAAGCAGTGGATGTGGTGTATATGGATTTCAGTAAGGCGTTTGATAAGGTTCCCCACGGTAGGCTATTGCACAAAATACGGAAGTATGGGGTTGAAGGTGATTTAGAGCTTTGGATCAGAAATTGGCTAGCTGAAAGAAGACAGAGGGTGGTGGTTGATGGCAAATGTTCATCCTGGAGTTTAGTTACTAGTGGTCTAGCGCAAGGATCTGTTTTGGGGCCACTGCTGTTTGTCATTTTTATAAATGTCCTGGAACAGGGTGTAGAAGGGTTAGTTAGTAAATTTGCGGATGACACTAAGGTCGGTGGAGTTGTGGATAGTACCGAAGGATGTTGTAGGGTACAGAGGGACATAGATAGGCTGCAGAGCTTGGCTGAGAGATTGCAAATGGAGTTTAATGCGGAAAAGTGTGAGGTGATTCACTTCGGAAGGAGTAACAAGAATGCAGAGCACTGGGCTAATGGGAAGATTCTTGGTAGTGAAGATGCACAGAGAGAGCTTGGTGTCCAGGTACATAAATCCCTGAAGGTTGCTACCCAGGTTAATGGGGCTGTTAAGAAGGCATATGGTGTATTAGCTTTTATTAGTAGGGGGATCGAGTTTCGGAGTCACGAGGTCATGCTGCAGCTGTACAAAACTCTGGTGAGACCGCACCTGGAGTATTGCGTGCAGTTCTGGTCACCGCATTATAGGAAGGATGTGGAAGCTTTGGAAAGGGTGCAGAGGAGATTTACTAGGATGTTGCCTGGTATTGAGGGAAGGTCTTACGAGGAAAGGCCGAGGGACTTGAGGTTGTTTTCGTTGGAGAGAAGGAGGAGGAGAGGTGACTTAATAGAGACAAATAAGATAATCAGAGGTTTCGATCGGGTGGATAGTGAGAGTCTTTTTCCTCGGATGGTGATGGCAAACACGAGGGGACATAGCTTTTAGTTGAGGGGTGATAGATATTGGACAGATGTGAGAGGTAGTTTCTTTACTCAGAGTGTAGTAGGGGCGTGGAACGCCCTGCCTGCAACAGTAGTAGACTCGCCAACTTTAAGGGCATTTAAGTGGTCATTGGATAGATATATGGATGAAAATGGAATAATGTAGGTCAGATGGTTTCACAGGTCGGCGCAACATCGAGGGCCGAAGGGCCTGTCCTGCGCTGTAATGTTCTAAATTCTAAATCAACAATCACCCTTTGTTTCCTGTCACTGAGCCAATTTTGTATCCAGTTTGCTGCGTTTCCCTGGATTCCATGCGATTTAATTTTTTAACTAGTATGCCACATGGGACCTTGTCAAAAGCCTTGCAAAAATCCACGGAGACCATATCATCTGCACTACCCTCATCTATCATCCTTGCTACTTCGTCGACAAATTCAATCAAGTTGGTCAAACAATATCTTCCCTTATCAAATCCATGCTGACTGTCCTTGATTGACCTGAGCCTTTCTAAGTGACAGTTTATCCTGTCTCTGAGAATAGATTACAATCATTTTCCCACGACTGAGGTAACACTGACTGGCCTGCAATTGTTTGGTATATCTCTTGCTCCATTTTAAAGAGGTACAATGTGAACAGTACTCCAATCCTCTGGCACTACACCTGCATCCAGTGAGGATTGGAAAATGATGGTCAGAACCTCTGCTATTTCCTCTCTCACTTCATTTGACAGCCTAGGATACATTTCATCAGGCCCTGGTGATTTATCAACTTTCAAGGATGCGAATCCCATTACTACTTCCTCTCTCCTATGTATATCACATCCAATAATTCACACTCCTCTTCCTTAACCACAATACCTGCTTCGCCCCCACCCCCACTTTTGTTAAGACAGATACAAAGTACTTATTAAGAACCTTGACAACATCTTGCGCTCCTACTCATGTATATCCTCTTCTGTATATAGATTTTCAGTAGGCCTGTGATCAAATGACATTTCATAGAGTTGTTATGACATGGATTAATGTGACAGTGATGGTGTGGATATGACACTGACTCAGGGACAGAAAGCAGCGAGAAGTGGTGAACAGTCATTGTTCAGACTGGAGGTGGAGGGGACTATACAGTACTGTTTCTCAGGGTTCGATTCACTCCGCATGATATCAAGAAACTACTGAATGCACTGGATACTGCAAAGGCTATGAGCCGTCACAATATTCCGGAATAGTACTGAATACCTGTGCTCCAGAACTTCCATTCCCCCATCAAGCTGTTCCAGTACAGCTACAACATTGGCTTCTATCCTGCAATGTGGAAAATTGCCCAGGTATGTCCTGTACACAAAAAGCAGGACAAGTCCAACCCGGCCAATTACCGCCCCATCAGCCTATTCTCAATCATCAGTAAAGTGATGGAAGGTGTCATCGACACTGCCATCAAGCGGCACTTGCTTAGCAATAACCTGCTCAGTGACGCTCAGTTTGCGTTCCGCCAGGGGCACATAGCTCCTGACCTCATTACTGCCTTGGTTCAAATATGGACAAAGGAGCTGAACTCAATAGGTGAGGTATGAGTGACTGCCCTGACATCAAGGCAGCATTTGACTGAGTATGGCATCAAGGAGCCCGAGCAAAAATGGAGTCAGTGGGAATCGGCGGGGCGGGGCGGGGGGGGGGGGCTGGGGGACTTTCTGCTGGTTAGAGACATACCTAGCGCAAAGGAAGATGGTTGTGGTTGTTGCAGGTCAATCAGCTCAGCTCCAATACATCACCGCAAGAGTTCCTCAGGGTAGTGTCTTAGGCCTAACTATCGTCAGATGCTTCATCAGTTACATTCTTTCAATCATAAGGTCAGAAGTGGGGATGTTCGCTGATGATTGCACAATTTTCATGACCAATCGTGACTCCAAAGTACTGAAGCAGTCCGTGCAGAAATGCAGCAAGACTTGGACAATATCATGGCTTGGGCTGATAATTGACAAGTATCATTCGCACTGCACTAGTGCCAGGCAATGACCATCTCCAACAAGAGATAATCTAATCATCTCTGTTGACATTCAGTGACATTACCATCGCTGAATCCCCCACTATCAACATCCCAGGGGCTACTATTGACCAGAAACTGAACAGGAATAGCCATATAAATACCATGGCTAAAAGAGCAGGTCATATGCGAGGAATCCTGAGGCGAGTAACTCACCTCCTGACTCCCCAAAGCCAGTCCACCATCTACAGGGCACAAGCCAGGAGTGTGATGGAATTCCGTCTGCTTGTCTGGATGGCTGCAGCTCCAACAACACTCAAGAAGCTCGGCATCATGATTGGCACCCCATCCACAACATTCACTCCCTCCACCACCGACGCACAGTGGCAGCAGTGTGTACCATCTGTAAGATGCACTGCAGCAACACACCAAGGCTCCTTAGACAGCACCTTCAAAACACACAATCTCTACCACATAGAAGGGCAAGGGCAGCAGATGTATGGAAACACCACCACCTGCAAGTTCCCCTCCAAGCCACACACCATGCTGATTTGAAACTATCTTGCAGTTCCTTCACTGTCGCTGGGTCAAAATACTGGAACTTCCTTCCTAACAGCACTGTGGGTGTACCTACCCCACGTGGATTGCAGTGGTTCAAGAAGGCAGCTCACCACCACCTTCTCAAGGGTAATTAGGGATGGGCAATAAATGCTGGCCTGGCCAGTGATGTCCACATCCCATGAATGAATAAAAAAAATGATGCCAGAGAACTGGAGGGCTGTAAATGTTACACCCTGTTTAAAAAAGGGGAGGTTAGATAAATCCTGTAACTCTCAGTCAAATGTTGATTCTTGGAAAATTCTGGAGGCCGTAACCCAGCACAAAAATATTTCTTACTTGTAAAATCATACCTTAATAAATGACAAGCAGCAGGGATAGCTTCATGGAAAATCATTTCTGATAGTCTTGATAGTTTGTTGACATATTGTGAGTGTTAACGAGGATAGCGTGATTCGTGTTATAGAATCATAGAATCGTTGAAAATTTAAGGCACAGAAAGAGGCCACTTGGCCCATCGTGTCTGTGCCTGCCGAAAAATTATCCACCTATTCTTATCCCACCTTCCATCATGTAATCCATAACCCTGCAGATTATGACACTTGTGGTGCACATTCAGACTCTTTTTGAATCAGTAGAGGGTTTCTGCCTCAACCATCCTTTCAGGACGTGAGTTCCAGACCCTCACTAAAAGCAAGGGACCCAGTACCAAGCCCTGTGGAAAACCACGGGAAAGTCCTCCAGTGAATACCCGTCAACAATTACCCTTTGTTTCCTGTCACTGAGACAATTTTGTATTTCTGTGTGAACATGTTTTTCCTCAACTCCCTTCTGAAAGTTCTACCAATCACTTTAAATCTATGTCCCCCAGTCACTGACCTTTCTGCGAAGGTGAATAGAGCCTTCACCTCCACTCTATCCAGGCTCCACAAAATGTTGTTCATTTCAATCAGATCTCCCCTCAGCCTTTTCTGTTCCATGGAGAACAACCCCAGCCTATCCAATTTTCCTCATAGCTGCATTTTTCCAGTCCAAGCAACATCCTCATAAATCTCCTGTGTACCCTCTCTCGTGCAATTACTTCCTTTCTGTAATGTGGTTACCAGAACTGCACAAAGTATTCAAGATGTGGCCTAACCAATGTTTTATACAGTTCCAGCCAAACCTCCCAGCTCTTACATTCTATACCTCAGCTAAAAAGGGAAATGATTCCATATGCATTCTTACCTGCCTTATTGACCTATCCTGCTATCTTCAGGGATATGTGGGCATTCACTCCAAAGTTCCTTACTTGCTCTACACTTCTCAGTATTGTCCTAGTAATCGTATATTCCTTTGCTTGTTTGAGCTCCTCACACTTATCCGGGTCGAAACCCATTTTGCTGCCCATCTGACCAGACCGTCAATATCTTCCTGCAGCCTTCTCGCTGTCGACAACATGGCCAATCTTTGTGTCGTCTGCAAAAGTCTTGATCATACCCCCTACATTTACGTCTAAATCTTTAATATAGACAACAGAAAGCAGGGGACCCATTACTGAGCCCTGTGGAATGATATTGGAAACAGTCCTCCAGTCGCAAAAATACCTGTCAATAATTACCTTTTATTTCCTGCCACTGAGCCAATTTTGCATCCGCCTTGCTGCATTTCTTTGGATGCCATTGGATTTTATTTTTTGAACCAGTTTCTCATGTGGGACATTGTCAGAAGCCTTGCTAAAATCCATGTAGACCACATCAACTGCACTACCCTCATCTATATTCCCTGTAACATCTTCAAAAAATTCGATCAATTTGGTCAAACAAGAGCGTCCCTTAACAATTCCATGCTGACTATCCTTGATAAACCTGTGCCTCTCTAAGTGACAGTTTATCCCGTCTCTCAGAATAGATTCCAATAATTTGCCCACTACTGAGGTTAGACTGACTGGCCTGTAATTATTCAGACTATCCTTCGCTCCCTTTTTAAACAGAGGTACAATGTTAGCAATTCTCCAATACTCCAGCACCAAAACTGTATCTAGTGAGGATTGGAAAATGATGGTGGGCAGACCCTCTGCTATTTCTTCTCTTGCTTCTTCGAACAGCCTGGGGTACATTTCATCCGGCTGTGGTTATTTTTCAACTTTCAAGGATGCTAATCCCATTAATACTTCCTCTCTCCCTATGTTTATCACACGCAATAATTCACACTCCTCCTCCTTAACGACAATATCTAAATCCCCCCTCTTTTCTGAAGACATACGCAAAGTGATCAATAAAGAACCATACCAATATCTTCCACCCTTATACAAAGGTTACCTTTCTGATCTATTATGGGTCCTGCTCTCCCCTTAGTTAACCTCTTACTCGTAATGTATTGAGAAAACATCTTTGGGTTCACCTTGATTTTGCTTGCCAATATTATTTCATTCCCTCTCTTTCATTTCCTAATTTCCTTTTGGATTTGACCCCTCCACTTTCTAAACTCCTCACAACTTTCTGTAGTATTGAGTTCTCAGTGTCGGATATATGCTTTCCTTTTCTGTCTTATCCTACCCTGTCGGCACCTTGACATCCATGGGACTCGAGATTTGGCCGACTCACCCTTTTTCTTTGTGGGAACATGCTTATCCTGAACCTCTTGAATCTCCCCTTTGAATGCCTCCCACTGCTCTGAGACTGAATTACCTTCAAGCAGCTGTTTCCAGTCCACTTTCGCTCCACAGTTTAGTAATATCAGCCTTGACCCATTGAGAACTCTAACTGCTGATATATCTCTTGTCCTGGTCCATAATTATGTTAAAACTAACTGAATTATGATCATTCCCACCAAAATGCTCTCCCACTACTACTCCTTCCACCTGCCCATCTTCATTTCCTAAAACAATGTCTAAAACGGCACCCTCTCTTGTTGGACTTGTTACATCCTTGTCAAAAACGTTCTCCTGAATGCACCCCAAGATTTCTGCTCCCTCAATTCTTTTCATACTAAAATTATCCCAGTTAATATTGGGGTAATTAAAATCCCCTACTATTACTGCCCTATTGTTCTTGCACTTCTCAGACAGGTGCCTACATATCTGCTCTTCTATCTCCCCCTGACTATTTGGCTGTCGAGATAACACTCCCAGCAGTGTGATTGTCCCTTTTTGGTTCCTCAGCTCAATCCATATGGTCTCACTTGATGAACCTTCCAAAATATCATCCCTCCTCACAGCTGCAATAGATACCTTGACCAAAATTGTCACTCCCCCTCCTTTCTTATCACCTTCCCTATCGCGTCTGAAAACCCGGTAACCAGGAACGTTGAGCTGCCATTCCTGTCCCTCCTTAAGCCATGTTTCTGCAATAGCTATGATATCATACTACCACGTGTCTATCTGTGCCCTCAGCTCATCTGCTTTATTTGCTATACCCCTTGCATTGAAATAGATACCCTTGAGCACCGCTAAGCTCTTCATCTTTATTTTATAACCTTTGTTTCCTCTGTCTTCCAGACTCATCCATTAATTTTCCGCCTTCCATTTTCATTTCTGATTTTGTCCCAGCTGAGTCTACCCTCAGGTCCCCATCCCCTACCAAACTAGTTTAAACCCTCCCCAACAGTACTAGCAAAACGTTCCACAAGCAACCCAGTACCGACTCTGTTCAGGTGCAAATCCCCCGGCCTATACAGGACCCATCTCGCCCAGAGCCGGTCCCAGTGTCCCAGGAATATGAAGCCCTCCTTTCTGCATCATATTTCCAGCCAAACATCCATCTGTCTTATCTTTCTATTTCTGTGCTCAGTTGTGCATGGCATTGGGAGTAATCCGGAGATTGCTACTTTTGACGTCCTGCTTGTCAATTTCTTCACTTGCTCCCAAATTCTGACCACAGAACAACATTCCTCTTTCTACCTATGTCGTTGGTTCCGATGTGAACCATGACTTCTGGCTGTTCCGCTTCACCTTCAGGATGCTCTGCTGTCGCTCAGTGACATCCTTGACCCTGGCAACAGGTAGGCAACACACCATCCTGGATTCACGTCTGTGGCCACAGAAACGCCTGTCTGTTCCCCTGACTATTGAACCACCGATCACTCTGGCTCTTTCCGTCATCCCTGTATCCCACTCTACAGCTGAGCCACCCGTGGTGCCATGGACCTGGCTCTGGCTGTACTCCCCAGGTGAAGCATCACTTTCCTCAGTATTCAGAACTGAATACCTGTTGGAGAGTGAGATGCACTCAGGGGTCACCTGCACTACCTGCCTGATTCTTTTTGACTGTCTGGTGATCACCCATTCCCTCTCTCCCTGCATACTCTTAAGCAGAGGGGTGACCACATCTATAAACATGCTAAAACTGAATAAACTGATATATGAGAAGAAAGAATGTGCAGGGGTACGGGGAAAAGGCAGGGAATGGGATTAGGTGAATTGCTCATGCGGAGAGCCGGTGCAGACACAACGGGATGAATAGTTCCTTTTGTGCGGTAATAACACTGTAATGCATCGTCTCAGATGGGTGTAATGGTGGAGAATGGGGAATCCATGTTGGGAAAGGGAAGTTGTCCTATTGGAACCGAAATCTTAGCAAGAATTGTCCGGGTCGAGGGCATCCAGGAAATATCCTCCCTGCAGCCACAATGTTCCAGTGGTGTTGGGAGTGAATGTTTAAGCCAGTGGATGGGGTACCAATCCTAGTTCTATCCTAGTGTCCAGCTTACACAGTTCTGTTTGAGCTGCATCCATTCAGGCAAATGGGCAGTGTTCCTGGAAAGGCTTTGGGGAATCAGGAAGTGTGCCGCTTGCCTTTTGCCCCAACCTCTAGCCGGCTCGAGTAGCTATGACATTTTTGTGCCTGGTCCAGTCAGTTTCTGGTCAATGGTCACTCCCATAATGTTGAAGGTGAGGGAATCGGCAATGACATTGCCCCTGAATGTCAAGAGGTGGTGGTTATGTTTCTCTTCTTGGAAATGGTCATTGCCTGTCACCTATGTGGCCGTGAGCTTCACTTGCCACTTACCAGCCAAAGCCTGGATGTTGTCTAGGTCTTGCTGCCTACAGGCACAGACTGCTTCATTATTACTTCCTCCAGCTCCTGAAGTGTCCTCCGGATTCCTGGTGCCAATGACTGTGTCCTCATGACGGTGATGATATGAAGGGTGCAGCAGAACACCATGAACTTGGACACCTGATCCAGTGTGTAGTGGAGGGCTCCTCCCGAGAGGTTCAGACATCGGAAGCATTGCTTCATCACACCGATGGTCTATTCCTGGTGACACCATTGCCCACGTTATACACAAGTTAATTGTGTGATGTTGGTTGGCGGTGGGAGGTGGTTTGGGGGAGTAGAAACATGAGCTGTGTCCAGAGGGGGTTTCCTTTGTCTCCGAGGAGCCACATTCTGAATCAGCATGGAGACCGAAGTGTTGGGACCGGCTGACTGCTTCAGAATGAAGGTATGGTGGCTGCTGCCAGCATAGTGGACATTCACCAATATGATGTACTGGGCATGCTCTCACACCAACTGTACATTAATGGAGTGGAGTTCTTCCTGTTTCTGTGACTCTCCCTATTGAAATGGGGGCCCGGAAGAGCAACCTACACCATCAGGAATCCCGCTATCCTGACAAAGCCACGGGATCTCTCATCCTGATTCTCCCTGCTGATGGAGAAAATGATGACATAGATGGTCACCCTCACCTCCCAGAATTATCAATGGACAACAGACAGGCCTCGCAACTACTGGTCAGTTAGTTTAACATCAGTGGTGATTAAGGTTTTAGAAACAATAATAAGGGAAAAATGGCGACACACACTTGGAGAGGTTTGAGTTAATTAAGGATTGTCAGCACGGATTTCGAAAAGGCAGATTATGCTTGACTGAGCTAATTGAATTTATTTCGATGATCAGAGAAGGTTGATGAAGGGAATGTGGTGGATGTTGTCTACATGGATTTTATGAAAGTATTTGATGAAGAACCAAACAAAAGCTTGGTTAACAAAATTGAAGCTCATGGAATCGCATCCAATTGGATAAACAAATTGTCCAAAGGACAGCAAAAAGATAAATGTGTTAAATGGTTGTTTTTCAGACTGGAGGATGGTAGACAATGACTCTATGACCCTAGCGCTCTCTATGACTGGATGTTGGATATGTCTCCGGCTCCTGCCTGGAAAGATCCAGATACATAGAGTTTCAATGAAGCTGTGACCTTAACAGCCACTGACAGCTCCGTCCTCACCCTGGTGAGAGGCTTCAGGTCGTGTTACAGGAGGTGACACAGTTCTGTGACCATCTCCTGATTGAATCAGAGTCACCTCACACACTGCTCCTGGGTTAGGTGTAGGTAGGGAAATTGCTCTTGGAAAACCCGGGGTGGGTTGGCAGCGCCCCCTCCTCCTACCTCTTTACAGAGCATCCCCTCTCTGCAGTCTCTGCTCCATGTGTTGGTCATGTTACAGACCCAGAGACACTGTAACTACAGTCCCCATACCTCGTCCAGAGTTGGGTCACCAAATCCTCTGCCCTCCCTGAATGTCTGCAGCAGCTCACAACACAACCTCCAGAAAACCATCCACAGAACCTCCACCAACTTTACAATAGCAGAAGTAAGTCAAAAGCCCGTCACCTGTAAGTTGGATGCCTGGTCCTTTTAAATAAGACTAGAGGGGGTACCACGTGCTGCTGAATGTATGTTCAGCTGAGAGTGACTAACACAGGCGGTCAGTGGACATGCACAGACCAAGTTTCAAAGACGTACATCAAAGTTCCCGGTATGGTGCATTGACATCACTTCCAAATCCATCCTCAAAGGGACAACACATATCCGGTACGATTGAGCTAGAGCCCCGCCCAGATTGGGGCACTGTGCAGGCCACACTTGACGTGGCCGGCAGTGAAGACCACACGAAGAGAACATAGATGATACGAGTTTGCTGGAGCCCTGCCCAGCATGGGGTATTGTGCACTAGCAGTGGTGGGCTCTGCGGTTCTCATCATTTTATGGATCCCAGCTTCTGTACCGTCAGCACCAGTAGTGCTGCAGAGTCTAAAATCGTGGCTCTGGACAGATACAGAGGGAAATAAATTCACTTTAAAAGGAGAACTGAAAAAAGATTGAAGTCAAAAGAGTTGCAGGAATATGGGAAATGGACAGGGAAATGGGACTATCTGGAGGGGTGAGGCCATGGAGAGATTCAAACACAGGAATGATTAAAATTAAGGTGCTGCCAGACTGGGAGCCAATGTAGATCAGTGAACACAGGGGTGATGGGTGATCGGGATTTGGTGTGAATTAGAATACAGGCAGCAGAGTGCTGGATGGACTGTGGTTTATGGATGTTTATAACTGGGAGGGTGACCAGGATAGAATTGGAATAGTCAAGTGTGGATTTAACGGTGACACGGATGAGGGTTTATGCAGCAGATGGGCTGAGGCAGAAGTGGAGACGGGTGATATTACGGAGGAGTTAGTAGGCAGGGTGGTGATGGACAGAATATGGAGATGAACTCAGCTCAGGTTTAAATATAACACAGAAGTTGTAAACTGTCTGGTACAAGCTCAGATATTGGGCAGAGTGGAGTATGTGCTTCCCAGATAGGGGATGGAGTTTGTGATGGAGACCAATGATACTGGCTTCAGTCTTCCCAAAATTTACATTACAGAACAGTATTTCAGTGAAACAGGGTTTACAGATCTCCTAGTCTGAAATAGAGACAGCAACAGCAGCAAAGATGAGAGAGTAAATGACAAGAACTGTAATACAGCTGACAATGGTTTATAGAGCTCATGGCTGAAGATATTCACCAGGAATACAACGGCAGCAAGAAGGACAGAGTAAATTACAGGAGCAGTAATGCAGTTAAACATGGTTTAAAGAATTAATAGCTAGATAGAGAGACTTACCAGGGACACCAATAATAGCCAGGATGGGATAGTAAATGTATTGAATAATCTTCAGTGCGAAATAGATACGGAAGTTTAATGACATCCGATCATAATATGTAGAAAGAGAGTAAATAACCGAGGATAAAATTCTGTCCATTGTTGTAACATTCCAATCTATTGTTCTCAGATTCTGACCCATTGTTGCACCATTCCAATCTATTGTTCTCAGATTCTGACCCATTGTTGTAACATTCCAGTCTTTTGTTCTCAGATTCTGATCTATCCTCTCTCTATCTCTCTGGAGCAGCTGATCTCTGTAAGTGCCGGAGCTGATGCTCCCACTGACTATGGAATAACATATTGAAAGAAGCCCCTTATTAATAGAAGATGGAAAACACAATTAGGGTCCATGGAGACTGACATTATGCACAGTCACGGAACAAACAGATTCAGTTAACCATTTTCAAACCAACACTTTTTGTACCACAATAAAGTTGAACATTTACCCAGTCTGGATGTGATGTATGAGGGTTGATGAGGGAAGGAATGGTGTAAATAGCAGAGGCACTGGCCAGAATATTCCAATCCCCCTTGGATATGGGCGTGATGACAGCTTTCCACAGGCTCTCCACACTCTGGGTGAAGACACTTCTCCTCATCTCAGTCCTGAAAGATTTACCCCGTATCCTTAGACTATGAGCCCTGGTCCGGGAGTCCCCCACCATCGGGAACATCCTTCCTGCATCTACCCTATCAAGTCCCGTTAGAATGTTATAGGTTTCGATGAGATCCCTCCTCACTCTTCTGAATTCCAGTGAATATAGTCCTAACCGACTCAATCTCTCCTCATACGACAGCCCTACTACCCCAGGAATCAGTCTGGTAAAATTCTACTGCACTCCCTCTGTAGCAAGAACAGCCTTCCTCAGATAAGGAGACCAAAACTGCACACAATATTCCAAGTGCAACCTCACCAAGGCTCTGCATAATTGCAGCAAAACATCCCTGCTTCTCTACTCGAATCCTGTCTCTATGAAGGCCAACATAACATTCGCCTTTTTCGACCGCCTTGTTGTACCTGCATGCTTACCTTCAGTGACTGGTGTACGAGAACACCCAGGTCTTGCTGCATATTACTCTCCCTCAGTTTCTCGCCCTTCAGATAATATTTTTCCTTCCTGTTTTTGCTAGTAAAGTGGATAACTTCACATTTATCCACATTATACTGCATCTGCCATGCATTTGCCCACTCACTCAACTTGTCCAAATCACCCTGTAGCCTCTCTGCACCCCCCTCACAACTCACCCTCACATCCAATTTTGTATCATCTGCAAATCTGGAGATATTACATTTAGTTTCCTCATCAAAATCATTAATATATATTGTGAATAACTGGGGTCCTAGCTCCGATCCCTGCGGTACCCCACTAGTCACTGCCTGCCATTCAGAAAAAGATCTGTATGTTCCAATGCTTTGTTTCCTGTCTGCCAACCAATTTTCTATCCATCGCAATACACTACCCCCAATCCCATGCGCGTTAATTTTACACGCTAAACCCTTACGTGGAACTTTGGCGAGAGCCTCCTGAAAGTGCAAATAAACCACATCCACTGGCTCCACCTCATCAACTCTACCAGTTACATCCTCGAAGAATGCTAGTAGATTTATCAAGCATGATTTCTCTTTCATAAATCCATGCTGACTCTGTCCGATTCTACCACTGTTCTCCAAGTTCTCTGCTGCAAAATCTTTGATAATGGACTCCAGGATATTTCCCACGACCGATGTCAGGCTGACTGGTCTACAATTTCCTCCTTTCTCTCTACCTCCCTTTTTTAATAGTGGGGTTACATTCGCTACCTTCCAATCTGTAGGAACTGTTCCAGAGTCCATAGAATCTTGGAAGATGACCACCAATGCATCCACTATTTCTAGGGCCACTTCCTTAAGTACTCTGGGATGTAAATTACTAGGACCTGGGGATTTATCGGCCTTCAATACCATCAACTTCTCCAACACCATTTCTCTACTAATACTGACATCTTTCAGTTCCTCTCTCTCACTAAACCCTGTATTCACCAACACTTCTGGTATGATATTGGCGTCCTCCTTTGTGAAGACAGAACTAAAGTATGCATTTAGTTGGTCAGCCATTTCTTTGTTTCCCATAAAAAATTCCCCTGTTTCTGACTGTAACGGACCTTCATTTGTCTTCGCCAATCTTTTCCTCTTCACATACCTATAGATTCGTGTACAGTCAGTTTTTATGTTCCCCGCAAGCTTACTCTCGGACTCCATTTTCCCCTTCTCAATCAATCCCTTGGTGCTCCTTTGCTGAATTTTAAACTGCTCCCAATCCTCAGGTCTGTTGTTTTTCCTGGCAAATTTATATGCCTCTTCCTTGGATCTAATGCTATCTTTAATTTACCTTGTAAGCCATGATTTGGCTACCTTTTCCGTTTTACTTTTGTGCCAGACAGGGATAAACAATTGTTGCAGTTTATCCATGCGCTCTTTGAATGTTTGCCTTTGCCTATCCAGGGTCATCTCTTTAAGTAACGTTTCCCAATGCATCATCAACGACTCATGCCTCATACTTTCGTAGCTTACTTTATTAAGATTCACGACCATAGTCTCAGAATCAACTAGGTCACTCTCCATCATGATGAAGGATTTTATCATATTATGGTCGCTTGTCCCCAAGGGATCTCGCACATCTAGATTGTTAATTATTCCTCTCTCATTACACAATAACCAGTCTCGGATGGCCTGTTCTCCAGTTGGTTGCTCAAAGAATTGGTCCTGAAAACCATCCCGTATATTCTCCAGCATTTCCTCCACAATGTATTGTGACCAATTTGATTTGCCCGATCTATATGCAGATTCAAGAAACTCATTACAGATGTTCCTTTATCGCATGCGTCTCTAATTTCCTGGTCATTGCCATTCCCAAATTCAGCACTACAGTCTGGGGGTCTATATACAAACCCCACTAACGTTTTCTGCCCCTTAGTGTTTCTCAGCTCTACCCATACATATTCGATAACATCAGAGATAATATTCTGCCTCACGATTGCGTTAATTTCCTCTTTAACCAGCAATGCAACTCCACCGGGGGTGGAGATAGTACGTTTTAGTGATTGTGTGAATATTTGGTCAGAAGCTCATCTCAAGATATCTCAGGGTTAACTATGTAACTAAGTCTGTGAACAGTTTGGCTTCGTCTCAAACATTTACAAAGGAGAGGGATGGAGTGTGTAACTAGGAAATGTTTGGAGCAGAGACAGAAAGCAATGGCTTCAATCTTCTCAATATTTAATTGGCATTGCAGATGTGTGAGGTAATACATTTTGAAAGGATGAATGAGGAGAGACAATACAAGTTAAATGGTATAACTATAAAGGTGGTGAAATAACAGAGACACCTGGGGTGTTTGTACACAAATCTTTGAAGGTGGCAGGAAAGGTTAACTTGACAGTTAATAAATATATGGGATCCTAGGGTTTATAAATAGAGGCAAAAAGAACAAAAGCAAGGACATTATGTGAAACATATATAAAATACTAGTTCAGCTGCACCTGGAGTCTTGTGTCGAATACTGGGAACCACACTTTAGGAAGGACATGAAGCCTTCGGAGAGGGTACAGAACTGTTTTGCTAGAATTTGTCAAGGCATGAGGGATTACAGTTATGTAGCTGGGGTTGTTCTGCTTCGAGCAAAGATCTTTCAGAGGAGATTTGATTGAGATGTTTAACATTAGGAAGTGTTTAGATAAATTAAATAAAGAGAAACTATTTCCAATGTCCAAGAGACACAGATTTAAGGCGATTGGTAAAAGAAGCAGATATGAGGATTTTTGTTTCTGAGTGGTTTGGATTTGGAATGCACTGTCAGATAGGCTGATGGATACAGATTCAATAGTAGATCCCAAAAGAGAATTGGATAAATATCTGAAGGAGATAAAATGCAAGGATATAGTGAAAGAGCCAGGGAGTGGGACTAACTGGATTGCTCTTTGAAAGGGCCAGCACAGACTTGATGGGCCGAATGACCTCATTCAGCTTGTGCTATTCTATGATTCTATGATGGTTCCCACCAGGACTTTCACAATATTCCTCTCCTTTCACAAGGAGTTTGATAAAGTACCACATAAAAGCCATGTTACCGAATTAGAAACACATGGGATAAAAGGACCAATATCAGCCGTGACTCAGTTTGTCGCTCTCTCCCCTTTCAATCACAAGCTTCTAGGATCAAGTGTCACTGCAGGACTTGATCACAAGAATCAATGCTGACATTGCAGTGCAGTACTGAGGTTGTGTTGCACTGTCAGAGGTGCAGTCTATCGAATGAAACTTTAAACCAAGTTGCAGTCTGTCCTCTCAGGTGGATGTTAAAGATCCCATCGCACTATGTAGAAGCAGAGGAGGGGAATTATTCCCGGTGTCCTGGTCAAAATGTTTCCTTCAATCAACATCACAAAAACAGATCTGTTCATTATAACATTGCTGCTTGTGGGATCTTGCTGTGCAGAAATTGTCTGCCTGTTTCCCACATTACAAGAGTGACTTCGATTTAAGAAGTATTCATTGGCTGTAAATCACTTTGGAACATGCAGTGGTCATGAAAGGCGTTTCATAAATGGAAGTCTGTTCTTTTATTTTCAATGTCAGCATACGGGAAATTAGCTCAGTGACAGAAAGTAGAGAAAAGTGGAGAATGGTTGTTGTTCAGTCTGGAGGGAAGTACACAGTGGAGTTCCCCAGGGTCACTGTTGCTGTATGTTAATGCAATGGGCTTGTGTACAGAGGTGATAATGTCAAATATTTCAGATGGCAGGAAAGGCAGAAATGTTAATAAACAATGAGAAGGATAGTAACACACTTCAGGAGGACAGAGACTGACTGGTGAAATGGGCTGGCGGATGGCAAATATAATTTAACACAGTGAAGTGTGAAGTGAGACATTTGGGTAGGAAGTGCAAGGGAAGGCAACAGAAACAAATTGGTATTGTTTAAATGAGGAGACCAGAACAGAGAGACTTGGTGTGTATTCAGACAGATCTTTGAAGGCCGCACGAAAAGTTGACAAGTTTACGTCTGATACAACAGACATCAGGTAGAAAACACTATTGAGAAGCAGGCTGAATATTGAAGGTCCAGTGGGTAAGTGAAAAAGCAAATAAGTGAAGCAATGAGTGAGCATGAAAAGAGGCGATCATTGAAGGAAATCCGAAAGTTTTCTAAAGGCACCTAAATAGTAAAAGGGTAGTAAAAGGAACAGTGGAGCGGACTCAGGACCATAAAGGGGATTTGCACATGGAGGCAGAGGATATAGCTGAGGTACTAAATGAATAATTTCCACCTGTCTTTACCAAGGAAGAAGATATGGAATCCTTTCCTTTATTAGCCGAGGTATAGAATATACGAGCAGGGAGGTTATGCTAGAATTGTATAACTCATTGGTTAGGACACAACTTGAGTACTGTGTGCAGTTCTGGTCACCTCATTACAGAAAAGATGTAATTGCACCAGAGAGGGTACACAGGAGATTTACGAGGATCTTGCCAGGACTGGAAAAATGCAGCTATGAGGAAAGATTGGACAGGCTGGGTTTGCTCTCCTTGGAATAGAGAAGGCTGAGGGGAAATCTGATTGAAATGTACAAAACCCGGAGGGGCCTGGATAGAGTGGAGGTGAAGCGTCTATTCACCTTAGCAAAGAGGTCAGTGACGAGGGGGCATGGACTTAAAGTGATTGGTAGAAAGATTAAAAGGGAGCTGCGGATTTTATTTTTCACCCAGCGGGTAGTGGGAGTCTGGAACACACTTTCTGAAAGGGTAGTTGAGGCAGAAACCAACAACTCATTCAAAAGGTGTCTGGATATGCAGCTCAAGTGCTGTAATCTATCAAATGCTGGAAGGCAGGATCAGAATGGATGGGTCATTTTTTGGACAGCATAGACACGATGGGCCAAGTGGCCTCTCTCTGTGCCATAAACTTTCTATGATTCTAAGATGCAACCCAGGCAATGTTGAAAGAGGAGGTAAGTCAGAAATTGATAAAGAATAAGTATTAGATAGGCTGTCTGGACTTAAATTGAATAAAGCACCAGGATAAGATGAGATGTATCCAAGGATACTGAGGGAAGTGAGGGTGAAAATCGCAGAGGCACTGGACATAATTTTTCAGTCTTTCTTAGACTTGGGGATGATGCCAGAGGACTGGAGAATTGCAAACGTTACACCCTTGTTCAAAAAAAGGTGTAAAGATAAGGCCAGCAACTACAGGCCTGTCAGTTAAACTTCGGTGGTGGGAAAACTTCTAGAAAGAAATAATCTTGGACAAAGCTAATAGTCACATGGACAAATGCGAGTTAATTAAACAAGCCAGCATGGATTTCTTGAGAGAAAATCATGTTTAACTAATTTGCTGGAGATGTTTGTGGTGGTATCAGAGATAGTTGGTGAGGGCAATTCTGTTGACGCGATGTACATTGACTTTCATATAACGGTTTATTCAGTTTCAAATGAACCTGCCTCCACCATTCTCAAGCAGTGCATTCCGGACATTTAACTATTCCCTGCATGCAAAAACCTTTTGATACAATGCCACACAACAGACCTGTGAGCAAACTTGTAGCTCATGGAATAAAAGGGACGGTAGCAACATGAATACGAAATTAGCTAAGTGACAGGAAACAAAGAGTAGTGGTTAATGGATGTTTTACAGGCTGGAGGACGGTTTGTGGTGGAGTTCCCCAGAGATCAGTGTTGGGATCCTGCTTTTCCTAATATATATTAAGGACCGAAACCTGGGTGTACAGGGCACAATTTCAAATTTGCAGCTGTTACGAACGTTGGAAGCATTGTGAACTGTGAGGAGGATAGTGTAGAACTTCAAAAGGACACACACAAGTTGGTGGAAAGGGCAGAGAGGTGGCAGATGAAGTTCAATACAGAGAAATGTGAAGTGATTCATGTTGGTAGGAAGAACATGGGGTGACAATATACAATTCTACAGGGTGTTCAGGAGCAGCGAGACCTGTGTGTATATGTGCAGAAGTCATTGAAGGCGGCAGGACAGGTTGAGAAAGTGTTTAATAAAGCATGCAGTATCCTGGGCTTTATTAATAGGGGCATAGAGTACAAGAGCAAGGAAGTTATATTGAGCTTATATAAGACACTATTTCAGCCTCAGCTGTGGTATTGCATCCAGTTCTGAGTGCCACACTTGAGGAAAGACGTGAGGGCATTGGAGAGAGTGCAAAAAAGATTGACCAGAATCATTCCCAGGTTGAGGAATTTTAGTTATGAAGATAGATTTGAGAAGTTAGGACTGTTTTCCTCGGAGAAGGCTGAGAGGTGATTTATTAGAGGTTTCAAAAATCTTGAGGTGTCGGCATATAGTAGATAGACAGAAACAGTTCCCACTCGTGAAAGGATCGAGAACGAAAGGGCACAGATTTAAAGTCATGGGTAAAAGAAGCAAAGACGACCTGAGGAAAATATTTTTTCACACTGTGAGTGGTTAGAGTCTGGAATTCACTGCCTGAGAGTGTGGTGGAGGCAGGTTCAATTGAAGCTGAATAGACTGTTATATGAGAAGGAAGAATGTGCAGGGTTACAGGGAGAATGCAGGGAACGGCACTGGGTGAATTGCTCATTTGGAGAGCCAGTGCAGACACGAAAGGCTGAATTGGTCCTTCTGTGCTGTAATAATTCTCTGATGTTTTTATTACAGGATGCTGACCAAGGTGACACTGTGATGGGGCGTCTCAGATGGGTGTAATGGTGGAGAATGGGGAATTCATGGCTGGAAAGGGAAGTTGTCCTATGGGAACTGGAATCTTAGCAGGGACTCTCCGACAGCTTGTCTGGGTCGAAGGCATCCAGGAAATATCTTCCCTCCCACCTCCTCCTGAGTTGGCCTCTGGATTTCTGGTGCCAATGCCTGTGTCCTCATGATGGTGATGATATGAAGGGTGCAGCAGAACACCATGAACTCAGACACCTGCTCCAGTGTGTACTGGAGGGCTCTGCCCGAGCGCTTCAGACATCGGAAGCATTGCTTCATCACACCGATGGTCTGTTCCACCATGTTCCTGGTGACTCCATTGCTTACATCATACACACACTTTTTGCGTAACTAATGGTTGATGGTGGGAGGTTGATTGAGGGTGTAGAAGCATGGGCTGTGTCTAGAGGGGGTTCATTTGTCTCCAAGGAGCCACATTCTGGTTCTTCTTGGAGCCCCGATGTGTTGGGACCGGCTGACCGCTTCAGAATGAAGGTATGGTGGCTGCTGCCAGGATAGTGGACATTCACCAACATGACGTACTGGCCATGCTCACACACCAACTGTACATTGATGGAGTGAGAGTTATTTCAGTCCCTGTACCTCAACCCATGGGTTGACATGGGGTCCCCGCAGAGCCACCGACACCATCAGGAATTCCGCTATCCTGACAAAGCCACGGGATCTTTCATCCTGCTTCTCCCTGCTGAGGGAGATATTGATGACATAGATGGTCACCCTCACTTCCCAGAATTATCAATGGACAACACACAGGCCTAGTAACTACTGGCCAGTTAGTTTAACATCAGTTGTGAGGAAAGTTTTAGAAACAATAATCAGGGGAAAAGGACAACACACACTTGGAGAGGTTGAGTTAATTAAGGATTGTCAGCACGGATTTCTAAAAGGCAGATCATGCTTGATGAAGTAATTGAATTTATTTAGAAAATCAGAGAAGGTTGATGAAGGGAATGTGGTGGATGTTGTCTACGTGGATGTTATGAAATTATTTGATGAAGAAACACACAGAAGCTTGGCTAACAAAATTGAACCTCATGGAATAGCATCTAATTGGATCAAAAATTGTCCATAGGGCATAAAAAAGAGAAATGTGTTAAATGGTTGTTTTTCAGACTGGAGGATGGTAGACAGTGATGTTCCCCAAGGGTCAGTGCTTAGGACCACTGTTTGTTTTTTTGCGATATATAAGTTACATGGATCTTGGAATACAGAGTAGAATTTCAAAATTTTCCGATGATACCAATCTTGGAGGTGTGGTAAATAGTGATGATGTTGCAAACCACCTGTCACAGGATATAGATAGGCTAGCAGAATGGACAGAGAAGTGGCAGGTGGAATTTCATACAACGGAGTGTGAGATGATGTATTTTGTCAGAAGGAGTAGGAAGGTAATATAGACTTAATGACACAGTTCTAAAGATTGTGCAGGGACAGAGCGACCTGGGGCTGCATATGTATTGATATTTGAAATTGGCAGGACATATTAGGAGAGTGTTTAGCGAAGCATATCAGATCTTGGACTTCATCATTAGAGACAATGAATTCAAAAGGATACTGGATGGACACCCGAAGGAGATGATCTTGCAGGGATACGGGGACTGACTGGGAGAGTGGGACTGACTGGATTGTTCCACAGGGAGCGGGCACCGAGGGGCCGAATGGCCATTTTCTGTGCCATAAATGTATCTATCACTCTCTATGACTCTATGTTTGATATGTCTCCTGCTCCTGCGTGTAAATATTCAGATACATGGAAGTTCAATGAAACTGTGACTTTAACAGCCACTGACAGCTCCGTCCTCACCCTGGTGTGAGAAAGAACAAA
Organism: Heterodontus francisci; assembly: GCF_036365525.1. NCBI lineage: Eukaryota > Metazoa > Chordata > Chondrichthyes > Heterodontiformes > Heterodontidae > Heterodontus > Heterodontus francisci. The sequence goes on from NW_027141111.1 coordinate 2,183,214, forward strand.
AGAACAAAAAACATTACAGCACGGGAACAGGCCCTTCGGCCCTCCAAGCCTGCGCTGAGCCAGATCCTCTATCGAAACATTCGCCTATTTTCTAAGGTTCTGTATCTGTTTGCTTCCTGCCCATTCATGTATCTGTCTAGATACATCTTAAAAGACGCTATCGTGCCCGCGTCTACCACCTCCGCTGGCAACGCGTTCCAGGCACCCACCACCCTCTGCGTAAAGAACTTTCCACGCATATCCCCCCTAAACTTTTCCCCTCTCACTTTGAACTCGTGACCCCTAGTAATTCAATCCCCCACTCTGCGAAAAAGCTTCTTGATATCCACCCTGTCTTTACCTCTCATGATTTTGTACACCTCAATCATGTCCCCCCTCAAGCTACGTCTTTCTAATGAAAATAATCCTAATCTGCTCAACCTCTCTTCATAGCTAGCGCCCTCCATACCAGGCAACATCCTGGTCAACCTGCTCTGCACCCTCTCCAAAGCATCTACATCCTTTTGGTAATGTGGCGACCAGAACTTCACGCAGTGAGGCTCCAGGTCGTGTTGCAGGAGGTGACACAGCTCTGTGACCACCTCCTAATTGAATCACAGTTACCTCACACACTGCTCCTGGGTTAGGTGTGCAAAGGAAAATTGCTCTTGGAAACCCCAGGGAGGGTAGGGCAGAGCCCCTTCCTCCTCTCACTTGACTGAGCTTCCCCTCTCTGCAGCCTCTGCTCCATTTGTTGGTCGTGTTACAGACCCAGGGACACTGTAACGACAGTCAAGAACAAATACCAAAGAACAGTACAGCACAGGAACAGACCATTCAGCCCTCCAAGCCTGCGCCGATCATGATGCCTGCCTAAACTAACACCTTCTGCACTTCCGGAGCCCATATCCCTCTATTCCCTTCCTATTTATGCATTTGTCAAGATGTCTCTTAAACGTCGCTATCGTATCTGCTTCTAACACCTCCCCTGGCAGCAAGTTCCAGGCACTCACCACCCTCAGTGTAAAATACCTGCCTCGCAGATTCACTCTAAACTTTGCCCCTCGCACCTTAAACCTTTGTCGCCTAGTAACTGACTCTTCCACCCTGGGAAAAAGCTTCTGACTATCCACTCATTCGATGCCGCTCATAACTTTGTAAACCTCTATCATGTCGCCCCTCCACCTCCGTCGTTCCAGTGAAAACAATCCGAGTTTTTCCAACCTCTCCTCATAACTAATGCCCTCCAGACCAGGCAACATCCTGGTAAACCTGCTCTGTACCCTCTCCAAAGCCTCCACATCCTTCTGGTAGTGTGGCGGCCAGAATTGCACGCAATATTCCAAGTGTGGCCTAACTAAGGTTCTGTACAGCTGCAACATGACATGCCAATTTTTCTACTCTGTGCCTCGTCCGATGAAGGCAGGCATGCCGTATGCCTTCTTGAATACCTTTTCCACCTGCGTTGCCACTTTCAGTGACCTGTGGACCTGTACGCCCAGATCTCTGCCTGTCAATACTCCTAAGGGTTCTGCCATTTACTGTATACCTCCCACCTGCATTAGACCTTCCAAAATGCATTACCTCACATTTGTCCGGATTAAACTCCATCTGCCATTCCTCCGCCCAAGTCTCCAACTGATCTATATCCTGCTGTATCTTCTGACAATCCCCATCATTATCTGCAACTCCACCAACCTTTGCATCATCCGCAAACTTACTAATCAGACCAGCTACATTTTCCTCCGAATCATTTACATATACTACAAACAGCAAACGTCCCAGCACTGATCCCTGCGGAACACCACTAGTCACATCCCTCCATTCAGAAAAACACCCATCCACTGATACCCTCTGTCTTCTATGACCGAGCCACTTCTGTATCCATCTTGCCAGCTCACCTCTGATCCCGTGTGACTTCACCTTTTGTCTGCCATGCGGGACCTTGTCAGAGGCTTTACTAAAGTCCATATAGATAACATCCAATGCCCTTCCTTCATCAATCATTTTCGTCACTTCCTCAAAAAACGGAATCAAATTAGTAAGACACGACCTCCCCTTCACAAAACCATGCTGTCTCTCGCTAATAAGTTCGTTTGTTTCCAAATGGGAGTAAATCCTGTCCCGAAGAATCCTCTCTAATAATTTCCCAACCACTGACGTAAGGCTCACAGGCCTATAATTTCCTGGATTATCCTTGCCACCCTTCTTAAACAAAGGAACAACATTGGCTTTTCTCCAGTCCTCTGGGACCTCCCCTGTAGCCAATGAGGATGCAAAGATTTCTGTCAAGGCCCCAGCAATTTCTTCCCTTGCCTCCCTCAGTATTCTAGGTTAGATCCCGTCAGGCCCTGGAGACTTATCTATCTTATTGCTTTGCAAGGCACCCAACACATCCCCCTTTTTGATAATGAGATGACTGAGACTATCTGCACTCCCTTCCCTCGGCTCATCATCCACCAAGTCCTTCTCTTTGGTGAATACTGATGCAAAGTACTCATTTAGCATCTCGCCCATTTCCTCTGGCTCCACGCATAGATTCCCATCTCTGTCCTTGAATGGGCCAACCCTTTCTCTGGTTACCCTCTTGCTCTTTATAAATGTATAAAAAGCCTTGGGATTTTCCTTAAACCTGTTTGCCAATGACTTCTCATCACCCCTTTTAGCCTTCCTGACTCCTTGCTTAAGTTCCTTCCCACTGTCTTTATATTCCTCAAGTCTGTTCCTAGCCATCCAGCCCTGACAAATGCGTCCTTTTTCTTTTTGACGAGGCTCACAATATCCTGTGTTATCCAAGCTTCCCGAAACCTGCCCAACTTGTCTTTCTTCCTCACAGGAACATGCTGGTCCTGGATTCTAATCAGCTGACGTTTGAAGGACTCCCACATGTCAGATGTTGATTTACCATCAAACAACCACCCCCAATCAAAATTCTTCAGATCCTGCCTAATTTTGTTATAATTAGCCTTCCCCCAATTTAGCACCTTCACCCGAGGATTACTCTTATCCTTATCCACAAGTACCTTAAAAGTTATGGAATTATGGTCACTGTTCCGGGAATGCTCCCCCACTGAAACTTCGACCACCTGGCCGTGCTCATTCCCCAACAACAGGTCCAGAATGGCCCCATCCCCAGTTGGACTAGCTACATACTGTTTCAAGAAGCCCTCCTGGATGCTCCTCACAAATTCTGCCCCATCCAAGCCCCTAGCACTAAGTGAGTCCCAGTCAATATTGGGGAAGTTAAAATCACCCACCACTACAACCTTGTTACCTTTACATCTTTCCTAAATCTGTCTACATATCTGCTCCTCTCCCTCCCGCTGGCTGTTGGGAGGCCTGTAGTAAACCCCCAACATCGTGACTGCACGCTTCCTATTCCTGAGCTCCACCCATATTGCCTCGCTGCATGACCCCTCTGAGGTGTCCTCCCGCAGTGCAGCTGTGATATTCTCCTTAACCAGTAATGCAACTCCCCCACACCTTTTACATCCCCCTCTATTCCGCCTGAAGCTTCCAAAGCCTGGAACATTTAGCTGCCAATCCTGCCCTTCCCTCAACCAAGTCTCTGCAATAGCAACAACATCATATTTCCAAGTACAAATTCAAGCTCTAAGTTCATCTGCCTTACCTGTTATACTTCTCGCATTGAAACAAATGCACTTCAGACCACCAGTCCCGCTGTGCTCAGCAACATCTCCCTGCCTGCTCTTCCTCTTAGTCCTGCTGGCCTTCTTTACTATGTCCTCCTCATTTATTTCACCAGCTGTCCTACTGCTCTGATTCCCACCCGCCTACCACACTAGTTTAAACCCTCCCGAGTGATGCTAGCAAATCTTGCAGCAAGGATATTTGTGCCCCTTCAGTTTACATGCAACCCGTCCTTCTTGTACAGGTCCCATCTGTCCCTGAAGAGAGCCCAATGGTCCAGATATCTGAAACCCTCCCTTCTACACCAGCTGCTCAGCCACGTGTTTAGCTGCACTATCTTCCAACACTAGCCTCACTGGCACGTGGCACAGGGAGTAATCCAGAGATCACAATCCTCGAAGTCCTGTTTCTTATCTTTCTACCTAACTCCCTAAACTCACCCTGCAGGACCTCATCACTCTTCCTGCCTATGTCATTGGTACCGATGTGTACCACAACCTCTGGCTGTTCACCTTCCCCCCTTCAGAATGCCCCCTGTCCGTTCAGAGACATCCTTGACCCTGGCATCAGGGAGGCAACATACCATCCTGTAGTCTCTTTCACGTCCACAGAAGCGCCTATCTGTGCCCATGACTATATAGTCCCCTAGAACTATTACTCTTCTGCGCTTTGTCCCTCCCTGCTGAGCAACAGTGCCAGCCGTGGTGCCACTGCTCTGGCTGCTGCTGTTTTCCCCTGATAAGCCATACCTCGTCCAGAGTTGGTTCACCAAATCCTCTGTCCTCCCTGAATGTCTGCAGCATCTCACAACACAACCTCCAACAAACCATCCACAGCACCTCCACTAACTTTTCAATAATAGAAGTAAGTCAAACGCCCCTCACCTGTAAGTTGGATGCCTGGTCCTTTTAAATAATACTAGATGGGCTTCCTCATGCTGCTGAATATATGTTCAACTGAGAGTGACTAACACAGGCGGTCAGTGGACATGTACAGACCAAGTTTCAAAGACGTACATCAAAGCTGACGGTATGGTACATTGACAACACATTCAAAACCATCCTCAGAGCAGCAACACATACATGGTACGATTGAGCATGGGGCACTTTGCACGCCGCACTAGAAGTGCCTGGCTGTGCAGTTCACATCTCTCTATGGATCCCAGCTTCTGTACCGTCAGCACCAGTAGTGCTGTACAGTCTAAAATAGTGGCTCGGGACAGATACAGTGGGAAAGGAATTCACTTCAGAAGGAGAAATGAGAAAAGATTGAAGTCAAAACATTTTCAGGAATATGAGAATGGGCAGGAGAATGGGCTAATTGGAGGGGTGAGGCCATGGAGGGATTCAAACACAAGAATGTCTATATTAAAATTAAGGTGCTGCCAGACCGGCAGCCAATGTAGATCAGTGAGCACAGGGTTGATGGGTGATCAGGATTTGGTGTGAGTTAGGATACAGGCAGCAGAAATCTGGATGGGCTGTGGTTTATGGAGGTTTATAACTGGGAGGGTGACCAGGATAGAATTGGAATAGTCAAGTGTGGATTTAACAAAGGTACAGGTGAGGGTTTATGGAGCAGATTGGCTGAGACAGAGGTGGAGGTGGGGGATATGACAGAGGTGGTCGTAGACAGGGTTGGTACTGGAGAGAATATGGAGATGTACTCAGCTCAGGTTTAAATAGAACACACCGATTGCAAACAGTCTGGTTCAGCCTCAGATATTGGGCAGGGTGGTGTATTTGTTTCACAGATAGGGGATGGAGTTTGTGATGGAGACCAATGACACTGGCTTCAGTCTTCCCAAAATTTACATAACGGAACAGTATTTCAGTGAAACGGGGTTTACAGATGCCCTTCCGGGAAATAGAGACAGCAACAGCAGTAACGATGAGAGAACAAATGTCAAGAAATCCAATAAAGTTGGCAATGGTTCTTAGAGCTAATAGCTGGACATATTCACCAGGAATACAACGGCAGCAAAAAGTGCAGAGTAAATTACACGAACAGTAATGCTGTTAAACTTGGTTTATGGAATTAATATCTAGATAGAGAGACTTACCAGGGACACCAATAATAGCCAGGATGGGATAGTAAATGTATTGAATAATCTTCAGTGCGAGATGTATACGAGAGTTTAATGAGTACCGATCATAATATGTAGAAAGGTAGTAAAGATCCGAGGATAAACTCCTGTCCATTGTTGTAACATTCCAATCTATTGTTCTCAGATTCTGACCCATTGCTGCTACATTCCAATCTATTGTTCTCAGATTCTGATCCATTGTTGTAACATTCCAATCTATGATTCTCAGATTCTGACCCATTGTTGTAACATTCCAATCTATTGTTCTCAGATTCTGATCTATCCTTTCTCTCTCTCTGGAGCCGCTGATCTCTGTTGTGCCGGGGTTGATGTTCCGGCTGAAGCTATGGGACAACACATGGGAGCCCCTTATTAATAGAAGATGGCAAACCTCCAGTGACACAATTAGGGTCCATGGAGACTGATATTATTTGCAGTCACTGAACAAACAGATTCAGTTAACCCTTTTCAATACAGCAGTTTTTGTATCACAATAAAGTAGATCATTTACCCAGTCTGGATGGGATGCATGTGGGTTGCTGAGGGATGGAATGGTGGAATTAGCAGAGGCACTGGCCAGCATATTCCAATCCCTCTTGTACATGGGAGTGATGACGTAATTTCACTGGCTCACCACTCTCTGGGTGAAGAAATTTCTCCTCATTTCAGTCCTGAAAAGTTTACCCCGTATCCTTAGACTATGACCCCTGGTTCTGGACTCCCCCACCATCGGGAGCATCCTTCCTGCAACTACCCTGTCAAGTCCTGTTAGAATTTTAGAGCTTTCTGTGAGATCCCTCTTCACTCTTCCGAACTCCAGCGAATATAATCCTATCTCTCCTCATACATCAGTCCCGGCATCCCAGGAATAAGTCTGATAAACCTTCATTGCACTCTCGCTATGGCAGGAACATCCTTTCTCGGAGAAGGAGACCAAAACTGCACACAATATTCCAAGTGCGGCCTGACCAACGCCCTGTATAATTGCAGCAAGACATCCTTGCTCCTGTACTCGAATCCTGTCTCCATGAAGGCCAACATAACAATCGCCTTTTTCTACCGCCTGTTGCACATGCATGCTTACCTTCAGTGACTGGTGTACGAGAACACCCAGGTCTCCTTGCATATTCCCCTCTCTCAGTTTATAGCCGTTCAGATAATAATCTGCCTTCCTGTTTTTGCAACCAAAGTGGATAACCTCACATTTATTCACATTATACTGCATCTGCCATGCAATAGCCCACTCACTCAACTTGTCCAAATCACCCTGAAGCCTCTCTGCATCCTCCTCACATCTCACCCTCCCACCCAGTTTTGTGTCTTCTGAAAATTTGGAGATATTACATTTAGTTCCCTCATCTAAATCATTAATATAGAGTGTGAATAGTTGGGGTCCTAGCACCGATCCCTGTGGTACCCCACTAATCACTGCCTGCCTTTTGGAAAAAGATCCGTTTATCCCTACTCTTTTTTTCCATCTGCCAACCAATGTTCTATCTATCGCAATACACTACCACTAATCCCATGCGCTTTAATTTTACTCACTAATCTCTTATGTGGCACTTTGTCGAAAGCCTTCTGAAAGTCCAAACAAACCACATTATCTGGCTCCCCCTCATCCACTCTATTAGTTACATCCTCGAAGAATTCTAATAGATTTATCAAGCATGATTTCCCTTTCGTAAATCCATGCTGACTCTATCCGATTCTAACACTGTTCTCCAAGTGCTCTGCCATAAAAGCTTTGATAATGGACTCTAGAATTTTCCCCACTACCGACGTCAGGCTGACTTGTCTATAATGCCCTGCTTTATTTCTACCTCCCTTTTTAAATGGTGGGGTTACATTAGCTGCCCTCCAATCAGCTGGAACTGTTCCAAAGTGGATAGAATCTTGAAAGATGACCACCAATGCATCCACTATTTCTAGGGTCACTTCCTTAAGTAATGTGGGATGTAGATTATCAGGCCCTGAGGATTTATCGGCCTTCAATACCATCAACTTCCCCAACACAATTTCTCTACTAATACTGATTTCCTTCGGTTCCTTCCTCTCACTAAACCCTGTGTTCCCCAACATTTCTGGTAAGATATTTGTGCCATCCTTTGTGAAGACAGAATCAGAGTATGCATTTAGTTGGTTAGCCATTTCTTTGTTTCCCATAATAAATTCCCATGTTTCTAACTGTAAGGACCTACATTTGCCTGAACCAATCCTTTCCTCTTCACATACCTACAGAAACCTTTACAGTCAGGTTGTATGTTCCCCACAAGCTTACTCGTGTACTTCATTTTCCCCTTATTAATCAATCACTTGGTCCTCCTTTGCTGAATTCTAAACTGCTCCCAATCCTCAGGTCTGTTGCTTCTTTCTGTCGAATGTATCTGCCTCTTCCGTGAATCTAATACTATCTCTAATTTTCCTTGTAAGCCATGGTTTGGCTACGTTTCCCATTTTACTTTTGCGCCAGACAGGAGTAAACAATTGTTGCAGTTCATCAATGCACTGTTTGAATATTGCCATTGCCTTTCCTCCATCATCCCTTTAAGTAACGTTTCCCAATCCATCATAGCCAACTCGTGCCTCATACCTTCATACTTTCCTTTATTAAGATTCACGACCCTGGTCTTAGAATCAACTACGTCACTCTCCATCTTGGAGTCATAGATTCGTACAGCATAGAACCAGACCCTTCGGCCCACTGCGTCCATGCCGACCATAATGCCGATCTGTACTGGTTCCACGTGCCTGCATTAATTCCATATCCGTCTATGCTTTGCTCATTCAAATACCTGTCCAGATGACTCTTAAATGTGGCTACTGTTCCTGCCTCCACCACCTCCTCTGGCAGCTCATTCCAGATACGCAATATTCTTTGTGTGAAAAAATTACCCTTTTAATCCCCTTTAAACCTCCTCCCTTTCATCTGAAATCTATGCCCTCTAGTTTTAGTCACCCCTACCATGGGAAACAGACTCTGGCTACCTGCTCAGTCTATGCCTCTCATAATTTTATATACCTCCATCATGTCCCCTCTCAGCCATCTTTGCTCCAGGGAAAACAGCCCCAGCCTACCCAATCTCTCTTTATAACTCAAGCCCTCCAAACTAGGCAACATCCTTGTGAATCTTTTCTGTACCCTCTCTAGCTTAATCACATCTTTCCTGTAGTGCTGCGACTAGAACTGCACACAGTACTTCAAATGCGGAATAACCAATGTTCTGTACAACTGTAACATGACGTCCCAACTCTTGTACTCCATGCCGCATTTGATCAAGACAAGCATGCCATACACCTTCTTCACCACCCAGTCTACCTGTGTTGCCACATTCAGGGAACTATGCACTTGCACCCCAAGGTCTCTCTGCTCAACAACACTCCCCAGGCCCTGTCATTCACTGTATATGTACTGCACTGGTTTAACCTCCCAAAATGCATCACTTCGCAATTGTCTGCATTAAATTCCATTTGCCAATCACTTGCCCACTTTCCAAGTTTATCTATATCCTGTTGTAACCTTACACAACCTTCTGCACTTTCTACTATCCCATCAATTTTTGTATCATCTGCAAACTTACCAATCATGCCCCCTACATTCATATCCAAGTCATTAATATATATGACAAACAAGAGAGGACCCAGAACCGATCCCTGTGGCACACCACTGGTCACCAGCCTCCAATCTGAAAAACAACCCCCCACTACCATCCGATCACCAAGCCAATTTTGTATCCAATTGGCCAGCACATCCTGGAACCCATGTGTATGAATCTTCTGGACCAGCCGACCATGCGGGACCTTGTCAAAGGCCTTGCTAAAGTCCATGTAGACAACGTCCTTCGCCCTGCCCCCATCAATCCTCTTGGTCACCTCCTCAAAAAACTCAATCAAATTCCTGAGACATGATTCCCATGCACAAAGCCATGCTTACTATCCCTAATCAGACGTTGCCTTTCCAGATGCATATAAATCCTGTCTGTCAGAATCCCTTCCAATAACTTTCCCACCACTGATGTAAGGCTCACCGGCCTGTAGTTCCCTGGCTTATCACTGCTGCCCTTATTAAATAAAGGCACAACATTAGCTATCCTCCAGTCTTCCGGTACCTCACCCATGGCTAACGATAATGCAAAAATCTCTGCTCGGGCTCCAGGAATATCCTCCCTTTCTTCCCATAGCATCCAAGGATACACCTGGTCAGGCCCTGGGGATTTATCTACCTTAATGCGCTTCAAAACCTCCAACACCGCCTCCTTTGTAATGTTGATATGCTCCAGGATATCACTGTTCCCTCCCTTGAACTCACTAGCTTCCATGTTGTCTCCATGGTAAATCAAGACGAGAAGTATTCATTTAAGACCTCGCCCATTTCCCGTGGCTGCACACATAGATTACCACACTGATCCTTAAGGGGACCGACTCTCTCCCTAGCTACCCTTTTACTCTTAATATACTCATAGACTATTTTAGGATTCTCCATTATCTTATCTGCCAGCGAAATCTCATGGCCCCTTTTCTCCCTCCTAATTTCTTTCTTGAGTGCACTCCTACATCCACTCGATTCCTGGAGGGACTCGTTTGATCCCCGCTGCCTATACCTGACATATGCCTCCTTCTTTGTCCTGATCAGACCCTCAACATCCCTCATTAACCAAGGTTCCCTAAACTTGCCAGCCTTGCCCTTCCATCTAACAGGAATATGCCGGCCCATAACTCTTCCTATCTCACTTTTAAAAGCCTCCCACTTGCCAGACGTCCCTTTACCTGTACACAGCCCTTTCACTCAACTTTTGAGAGTTCCTGTCTGATGCTATCAAAATTAACCTTCCTCCAATTTAGGACTTCAACCTGAGGACCAGCCCTTCCTCTTCCATAACTATCTTGAAGCTAATAGAGTTATGGTCACTGGTCCCAAAGTGCTCCCTCACTGACACATCATCCACCTGCCCATCCTCATTTCCAAAGAGGAGGTCGAGTGTAGCCTTTTCTCTCGTAGGGCCATCCATGTACTGTTTCATAAAACTATCCTGGACACACATAACAAATTCTTGCCCATCTGATCCCTTAGCACCAAGGCAGTCCCAGTCAATATTAGGAAAGTTAAAATCGCTTACTATTACAACCCTATAATTCCTACACCTATCTGTGATTTCCCTGCATATATGCTCCTCCAATTCCCTCTGACTATTGGGGGGCCGATAGTATAATCCCATCAAAGAGATCACCACTTGCTTATTTCTAAGCTCCACTCATTTGGCCTCACTGGACGTTCCCCGCGGGATATCCTCTCTAACTACTGCCGTGATGTGCTCCCTAATCAATTGTGCAACTCCCCATTCTCTCTTCCCTCCAACTGAAGCATCGGGACACCATAACATTGAGCCGCCAGTCTTGCCTATCCCTCAACCACGTTTCTGTAATAGCTATAATATCACAATCCCATGTACTGATCCATGCTCTGAGTTCATCTGCCTTAGCTGTAAGGCCTCTTGCATTAAAGTAGTTTAGTTTAGAGATACAGCACTGAAACAGGCCCTTCGGCCCACCGAGTCTGTGCCGACCATCAACCACACATTCATACTAATCCTACACTAATCCCGTATTCCTATCACATCCCCACCTTTCCCTATATATTTCCCTACCACCTACCTATACTAGGGGCAATTTATAATGGCCAATTAACCTATCAACATGCAAGTCTTTGGCATGTGGGAGGAAAGCGGAGCACCCGGAGGAAACCCACGCAGACACAGGGAGAACTTGCAAACTCCGCACAGGCAGTACCCAGAATGGAACCCGGGTCCCTGGAGCTGTGAGGCTGCGGTGCTAACCACTTGCAGTTTAGTCGACCAGACCTTCCACGCTCCCTGTCAGGCCACTGCCAGGCCCGCCTACTGGACTTGCTTGCATTAACCTCTACATTTACCTTAACTATGTCATCGGAGAGACTACTACTTTGAGTCCCACCTCTCTGCAAGACTAGTTTAAACCCTCCCGAGTCGTACTAACAAACCTCCCCGCAAGGATATTGGTCCCCTTCCAGTTTAGATGCAATCCGACCCTCTTCAACAGGTCACCTCTGCACCAGAAGAGATCCCAATGATCCAAGTAGCTGAAGCCCTCCCGCCTACACCAGCTCTTCAGCCACACTTTCATTTCCTTAATCCTCCTATTCCTATCCTCACTAGCACGTGGCACAGGGAGTAATCCTGAGATTCTTCTTCCTCTTTGTCTTTGGCCTCCTTACCTCGAGAGACAATGGGTAAGCGCCTGGAGGTGGTCAGTGGTTTGTGCAGCAGCGCCTGGAGTGGCTAAAAAGGCCAATTCTCGAGTGACAGGCTCTCCCACAGGTGCTGCAGAAAAATTTGTCTGACGGGGCTGTTACATAGTTGGCTCTCCCCTTGCGCTTCTGTCTTTTTTCCTGCCAACTGTGAAGTCTCTTCGACTCGCCACATTTTAGCCCCTCCTTTATGGCTGCCCGCCAGCTCTGGCGATCGCTGGCAACTGACTCCCACGACTTGTGATCAATGTCACAGGACTTTATGTCGCATTTGCAGACGTCTTTAAAGCAGAGACATGGACGGCCGGTGGGTCTGATACCAGTGGCGAGCTCGCTGTACAAAGTGTCTTTGGGGATCCTGCCATCTTCCATGCGGCTCACATGGCCAAACCATCTCAACCGCCGCTGACTCAGTGGTGTGTATAAGCTGGGGATGTTGGCCGCCTCGAGGACTTCTGTGTTGGAGATACGGTCCTGCCACCTGATGCCAAGTATTCTCCGCAGGCAGTGAAGATGGACTGAATTGAGACGTCGCTCTTGGCTAACATACGTTGTCCAGGCCTCGCTGCCATAGAGCAAGGTACTGAGGACACAGGCTTGATATACTCGGACTTTTGTGTTCCGTGTCAGTGCGCCATTTTGCCACACTCTCTTGGCCAGTTTGGACATAGCAGTCGAAGCCTTTCCCGTGCGCTTGTTGATTTCTGCATCTAGAGACAGGTAACTGGTGACAGTTGAGCCTAGGTAGGTGAACTCTTGAACCACTTCCAGAGCGTGCCGCCGATATTGATGGATGGAGGATTTCTGACATCCTGTCCCATGATGTTCATTTTCTTGACGCTGATGGTTAGGCCATATCCTGAGATTACCCCTAGAGGTTCTACTTTTTAACCTTCTGCCTAACTCCCTATATTCACTTTGCAGGACCTTATCTCTCTTCCTGTCTATGTCGTTAGCACCAATATGGACCACGACCTCTGGCTGCTCACTCTCTCCTTTCAGAATTTCCTGCAGCCACTCCGAGACATCCTTGACCCTCGCAGCAGGGAGGCAACATACCATCCTGGTGCCTCTTTTGCGGCCACAGAAACGCCTACCTGCACCCCTTACGATAGAATTTCCTTTCACGATAGCTCTTACACCCCTTTTCCTGTCCTGCTGTGCGGCAGAGCCCTCTGTGGTCCCATGGGCCTGGCTGTTGCTGCTTTCCCCTGGGAGGTCATCCCCCCCAACAGTATCCAAAGCGGTCTATCTGCTTGAGAGGTGGTGGCCACAGGGGACTCCTGCACTACCTGCCTGTGCCTGCTACTCTGTCTGGTGGTCACACATCCCTTTTCTGCCTGTGCAGCTATTATCTGCGGTGTGACCACCTCGCTAAACATGTTATCCACGACTTCCTCAGCATTATGGATGCTCCACAGTGAATTCTCCTGCAGCTCCATCTCCATAATGCGGGTCGCCAGTAGTTGCAGATGGATCCACTTCCTGCACACATACTCACTAGGGACACGGGAAGCATCCCTGATTTCCCACAAAGTGCAGGAGGAGCAGATCACGGGGCTGAACTCTCCAGTCATGACCTACCCTTAGACTAATTAGTTACACCCTTAATTTAAAAAAAATACTAATTACATGAGGGGCCTTTTTCTACCCACTTCAATCTAAGATTCTTAATAAACTACACTGAATTAAAAAAAGAAACACTTCAGTAGTACTCACCTTATCACCAGAGTTCTTTTCCCACAAAAATAAACTTTTCACTTTTTTAAAGATATCTGCATGCACTAATAGCTGCTACTCACCCAACCAATCAGCTTGCAACTCTCCTCTGACGTCACTGTTGGCTTTCTTCATGACATATTCTATTATATTATGGTCGCTCATCCTCAAGGGATTTCACACAACTAGATTGTCAATTATTCCTCTCTCTTTACACAATACCCAGTCTGGGATGGCCTGTTCTCTAGTTGGTTCCTCAACATATTGGTCCAGAAAACCATCCCGTATACACTCCAGTAATTCCTCCTCTACGTTATTGTGACAAATTTGATTTGACCAATCTATATGCAGATTTAAGTCACCCATAATTACAGATGTTGCTTCATCGCATGCATCTCTAATTTCCTGTTCAAGACCATTCCCACATCACCACCACAGTTTGGGGGTCTATATATAGCCCCCACTCACGTTTTAAGCCCCTTAGTGTTTCCCAGCTCTACCCATACAGACTCCACATCATCAGATCTCATATCCTTCCTCACTATTGTATTACTTTCCTTTTTAACCAGAAATGCAACTCCACCGCGGGTGGAAATAAGCCATTTTACTGATGGTGTGAATATTTGTTCAGAAGCTCATCGCAAGGCATCTCAAGGTTAACTATGTAACAAAGTGTGTGAACAGTTTGGCTTTTCGTCTCAAACATTTACAAAGGAGAGGGATGGAGTATGTAGCTAGGAAATATTTGAAGCAGAGACAGAAAACAATGTCTTCAATCTTCTCAATATTTAATTGGCATTGCAGATGTGTGAGGTAATACATTTTGAAAGGAGGAATGAGGAGAGACAATACAAGTTAAATGGTAGAACTATAAAGGTGGTGAAATAACAGAGACACCTGGGATTTGTACACAAATCTTTGTAGCCAAACTGTTAATAAATATATGGGATCCTCGGTTTTATAAATAGAAGCAAAAAAAGCAAAAGCAAGGACATTATGTGAAACATATATAAAATACTAGTTCAGCTGCACCTGAAGTCTTGTGTCGAATACTGGGAACCACACTTCAGGAAGGACATGAAGCCTTCGGAGAGGGTAAAGAACTGTTTTACGAGAATTTGTGCAGGCATGAGGGATGACAGTTATGTAGCTGGGGTTGTTCTGATTCGAACAGAGAACTTTCAGAGGAGATTAAATTGAGCTGTTTAACATTAGGAAGGGTTTAGGTAAATTAAATAAAGAGAAACTGTTTCCAATGTCCAAGGGACCGGTAATCAGAGACACAGATTTAAGGCGATTGGTAAAAGAAGCAGACATGAGGATTTTTGTTTCTGAGTGGTTTGGATTTGGGATGCACTGTCTGATAGGCTGATGGATACAGATTCAATAGTTGATCCCAAAAGGGAATTGGATAAATATCTGAAGAAGAAAAAATGTTCGGATATTGTGAAAGAGTCAGGGAGTGGGACTAACTGGATTGTTCTTTGAAAGGGTTCAGCACTGACTTGATGGGCTGAATGACATCATTCAGGACTGTGCTATTCTATGATTCTATGATTGTTCCTGCCTGTACTTTCCCAATATTCCTATCCTTTCAGCAGCTGTTTGATAAATTACCACATAACAGCCGTGTTACCAAATTAGAAACACATGGGATTAAAGGACCAATGCCAGCCGTGGCTCAGTTTGTCGCTCTCTCCCCTTTCAATCACAAGCGTCTAGGATCAAGTGTCACTGCAGGACATGATCACAAGAATCAATGCTGACATTGCAGTGCAGTACTGAGGGAGTGTTTCACTGTCAGAGGTACCGCCTTATCAACGAAAAGGTAAAGCCAGGCCCCGTGTTGCCCACTCAGGTGGATGTAAAGATCCCATGGAATTATTTCCAGTGTCCTGGTCAACATTTACCCCTCAATTCAACATCACAAAAACAGATCTGGTCATGATCACACTGCTACTTGTGGGATCTTGCTGTGCGGAAATTGACTCTGTCTTTCCTGCATTTACAAGACTGACTAAACTTTAAAAACTACTCGTTGGTTGTAAATCGCTTTGGGACATGCAGTGATCATGAAGGCGTTACATAAATGGAAGTCCTTTTTTTTATTCTCAATGCCAGCATGCAGGAAATTAGGTCAGTGACAGAAAGCAGACAGTAGTAGAGAATGGTTGTTGATCAGTCTGGAGGGAAGGACACAGTGGGGTTCTGCAGGGTTACTGTTGGAATCACTGTTGCTGTATGTTAATGCAATGGGCTTGTGTACAGAGAGGATAATGTCAAAGTTTTCAGAGGGCTGGAAACTCAGAAATGTTAATAAACAGTCTGAAGGATAGTAACAGACTTCAGGAGGACAGAGACTGACTGGTGAAATGGACAGGAACATGGCAGATGTAATTTAACACAGTGAAGTGTGAAGTGAGACATTTGGGTAGGAAATATGAGGTGAAACAATATAAACTCAATGGTACCATTATAAAGCGGGTGAAGGATTAGAGAGAAGTGGCGTGTACACACACAGATCTTTGAAGGTAACATGTAGTGTCTTTGGTGTTAGAGAGAGAGATACAGAGTAATAAAACTCAGGAGGAAATGCTAATGTTTATACATCATTGGTTAGATCCCAGCTGGAGAATTGTGTCCAATTCTGATCACCACGGTTTGGTATGGATGTTAAGGACTTAGTGAAGATACTGAGGTGATTTCCTGGAATGGTACCAGGGATCTGGGAATTCATTTACGTTGAGAAATTTGAAAAGCTGGGATTGTTCGCTTTAGAGCACTGACGGGTAAGGGGAGATTTAATATGGAATTCAAAATCATGAGGGGTTTTGATAGGGTAATTAATGTGAAACTGTTTCCAGTGTCAGAAAGTGCAGTCTTAAGAAGACACAGATTGAAGGTAATTGACAAAGAACCAGAGGCGAAATGAGGAGAATTTTCTTACACAGCAAGTTGTTTTGATCTGGAATTCATTGCCTGAAAACATGATGGAAGCAGATTCAATAATATCTTTCAACCTCTCACACTGCTCAATGTACCACACCCCCATCACTCACCCATCAGCTGTCCCTAACACTCAGGACTCACACCTAACATTCACATACTCCACCTCACCCTCACACACCTTCCACTGATACCAGCCTCACACCCACATCTCACTGTCTCCACATACCACCAGCTATTGAGCTATGGAAGGCACATCACACAAACACTGTGAAACACAATTACTGATATTCCACCCCCTCTCTAACAGGACAAGGTGGCCCATAATCACAGGGGGCAGAAGTGAACTAGCGGGGGCCAGGCATATCTTCATCCCCTGAGCCTGAGGGAGGAGATGGTTCTCCACATCATGGGACTGGCTGTCACAGAGCCCGTGGCATCCGGCCTCGCCGACAGCATTCAGGCTGTTGCTATGTTCCTGCCTTATGTCCCTTCTTAACTCCCACCTCCCCCTCATCCTGCTGTCTGGGATGATGTACAAGCTGCAGATGGTGGGACCATGGACCTCCTGCTTTCCATCCCACCCCCAATCCCACACCCCAACCTTCCAATTCTGATTTATACTTTTCATCGATAACTGAAAACTGCCAGCTTCCCAGTCACAGCAGCTCCAGGAGACAGAGAGAGAGCAGCAGCACAGCACTGATGGTGAAGCCCCATCACTTGGTCTGATACTCACAGACAACAGATCAAACACTTACACTGTGTGTGCTTTAGAGGCTGGTAAAGAGTCAGAATCTACACGTGGTGAGGTACCGAGCACGAGTGAGGTGCAGCCAGGCCAGGGGGAAAGGATAGTTCATGTGTCAGATGACCGGAGGGCAATGTCACAAACGAGTTATAATACACAGGACTCAGATATGAACTTTGCTGGAGCAGCATACAGGAGAATGCTGATGGATATGGACACAGAGATACTTTGTCCATTGACAGGCCTGTCAGACAGTCTGTTGCCACTATCAAAGAACATGGAGGAGTCCAGCTCAAACATGGCACAGGACATTGCACAGAGCTTGAAGCCCATTTGTCCCCCTGTGGAAGTGGTCACTAACTCCATGACAGCACTAGCGGACCCAGCTGTGATACAATTGTTGGTGACCATTGTCTCAGCTTCCACTGCAGCACAGACGGCATGCTGCCCATGTCGTGGTGGTGCAGTCTGAATCCGTGCCCTCAAGGCCCGGTGCTGCTCGAGGACGTCCTGCAAGGCCATCTGCAGTCTCCCCCAGCGAAAGTCAGCAGCCTTCCACCATCCATGCTGCAGTCACTGGGGAAACACTGTGTAGGAGCACGAGGCAAGTCGAGGGATCCACAAGACAAGCACTAAGGGAATATTCAAGGGTGAATAGTTCAGCTTTGCTTGTATAATTGGATGTGTTATTGGATAAAGATGTCAATGAAAAGGTTTTTGTTGGTGTTTTTTTATTGCAGGACACTGTGATGGGGCGTCTCAGTTGGGTGTAATGGGGGAGAATGGAGGATCCATGGTGGGAAAGGGAAGTTGTCCTGTGGGAACCGAAATTCTAGCAGGGTCTCTCCGACAGCCTGCCCGGTTCAAAGGCATCCAGGAAATATCCTCCTTCACTCCTCCTCCTGAGGTAGCCTCCGGATTCCAGGTGCCAATGCCTGTGTCCTCATGATGGTGATGAAATGAAGGATGCAGCAGAACACCATGAACTTGGACACCTGCTCCAGTGAGTACTGGAGGGCTCCCCCTGAGCGGTTCAGACGTTGGAAGCATTGCTTCATCACACCGATGGTCTGTTCCACCATGTTCCTGGTGACTCCATTGCTCACGTTATACACGGGTTATTTTCATGCGGCTGGTTGGCATTGATGCTGGGGGTTGAATTAGGAGTGATGTACAGAGTGAGGTAGGCATTCTCTCCGAGGAGCCACATTCTGGTTCTGCATAGCTTCATAGCTATCGCCCTCCATACCAGGCAACATCCTGGTGAACCTCCTCTGCACCCTCTCCAAAGCATCCACATCCTTTTGGTAATGTGGCGACCAGAACTGCACGCAGTATTCCAAATGTGGCCGAACCAAAGTCTTATACAACTGTAACATGACCTGCCAACTCTTGTACTCAATACCCCGTCCGATGAAGGAAAGCATGCCATATGCCTTCTTGACCACTCTATTGACCTGCGTTGCCACCTTCAGGGAACAATGGACCTGAACAGCCAAATCTCTCTGTACATCAATTTTCCCCAGGACTTTTCCATTTACTGTATAGTTCACTCTTGAATTGGATCTTCCAAAATGCATCACCTCGCATTTGCCCTGATTGAACTCCATCTGCCATTTCTCTGCCCAACTCTCCAATCTATCTATATTCTGCTGTATTCTCTGACAGTCCCCTTCACTATCTGCTACTCCACCAATCTTAGTGTCGTCTGCAAACTTGCTAATCAGACCACCTATACTTTCCTCCAAATCATTTATGTATATCACAAACAACAGTGGTCCCAGCACGGATCCCTGTGGAACACCACTGGTCACACGTCTCCATTTTGAGAAACTCCCTTCCACTGCTACTCTCTGTCTCCTGTTGCCCAACCAGTTCTTTATCCATCTAGCTCGCACACCTTGGACCCCATGTGACTTCACTTTCTCCACCAGCCTACCATGGGGAACCTTTTCAAACGACTTGCTGAAGTCCATGTATATGACATCTACAGCCCTTTCCTCATCAATCAACTTTGTCACTTCCTCAAAGAATTCTATTAAGTTGGTAAGACATGATCTTCCCTGCACAAAACCATGTTGCCTATCACTGATAAGCCCATTTTCTTCCAGATGGGAATAGATCCTATCCCTCAGTATCTTCTCCAGCTGCTTCCCTACCACTGACGTCAGGCTCACCGGTCTATAATTACCTGGATTTTCCCTGCTGCCCTTCTTAAGCAAGGGGACAACATTAGCAATTCTCCAGTCCTCCGGGACCTCACCCGTGTTTAAGGATGTCGCAAAAATATCTGTTAAGTCCCCAACTATTTCCTCTCTCGCTTCCCACAGAAACCTGGGATAGATCCCATCCGGACCTGGGGACTTGTCCACCTTAATGCCTTTTAGAATACCCAACACTTCCTCCCTCCTTATGCCGACTTGACCTAGAGTAATCAAACATCTGTCCCTAACCTCAACATCCGTCATGTCCTTCTCCTCGGTGAATACCGATGCCAAGTACTCGTTTAGAATCTCACCCATTTTCTCTGACTCCACGCATAACTTTCCTCCTTTGTCCTTGAGTGGGCCAATCCTTTCTCTAGTTACCCTCTTTCTCCTTATATATGAATAAAAGGCTTTGGGATTTTCCTTAACCCTGTTTACTAAAGATATTTCATGACCCCTTGTAGCCCTCTTAATTCCTCGTTTCAGAATGCGCTGACAATCCCGATATTCTTTCAAAGCTTCGTCTTTCTTCAGCCGCCTAGACCTTATGTGTGCTTCCTTTTTCCTCTTAGCTAGTCTCACAATTTCACCTGTCATCCATGGTTCCCTAATCTTGCCATTTCTACCCCTCATTTTCACAGGAACATGTCTCTCCTGCACGCTAATCCACATCTCTTCAAAAGCCTCCCACATATCAAAAGTGGATTTACCTTCAAACAGCTGCTCCCAATTGACATTCCCCAGCTCCTGCCGAATTTTGGTATAGTTGGCCTTCCCCCAATTTATCACTCTTCCTTTAGGACCACTCTCGTCTTTGTCCATGAGTATTCTAAAACTTACGGAATTGTGATCACTATTCCCAAAGTAGTCCCCTACTGAAACGTCAACCACCTGGCCTGTCTCATTTCCCAACACCAGGTCCAGTATGGCCCCTTCCCGAGTTGGACTATTTACATCCTGCTCTAAAAAACCCTCCTGGATGCTCCTTACAAATTCTGCTCCATCTAGACCTCTAACATTAAGTGAATCCCAGTCAATGTTGCGGTCATTTCAGAGACATGGGTTGAGCAGGGACAGGAATGGATGTTGTGGGTTCCGGGATTTAGATGTTTCAACTAAGAACAGAGAAGATGGGAAAAGAGGGGGGGGGTGTGGCATTGTTAATCAAGGAAAGTATTACAGCGGCAGAAAGGACGTTTGAGGACTCGTCTACTGAGGTAGTATGGGCCGAGGTTAGAAACAGGAGAGGAGAGGTCACCCTGTTGGGAGTTTTCGACAGACCTCCAAATAGTTCCAGAGATGTAGAGGAAAGGATACCAAAGATGATTCTTGACAGGAGCGACAGTAACAGGGTAGTGGTTATGGGGGACTTTATCTTTTCATATATTGACTGGAAATACTATAGTTCGAGTACTTTAGATGGGTCTGTTTTTGTCCCGTGTGTGCAGGAGGGTTTTCTGACACAGTATGTAGACGGGCCAACCAGGGGCGATGCCACATTGGATTTGGTACTGGGTAATGAACCCGGCCAGGTGTTAGATTTAGAAGTTGGTGAGCACTTTGGTGATAGTGATCACAATTCGGTTAGTTTTACCTTAGCGATGGGCAGGGACAGGGATATACAGCAGGGCAAGAATTATAGCTGGGGGAAAGGAAATTATGATGCGATTAGGCAAGATTTAGGATGCGTAGGATGGGGAAGGAAACTGCAGGGGATGGGCACAATCGAAATGTGGAGCTTATTCAAGGAGCAGCTACTGCGTGTCCTTGATATGTATGTACCTGTCAGGCAGGGAGGAAGTTGACGAGCGAGGGAGCCGTGGTTTACTAAAGAAGTTGAAGAGATTGTCAAGAGGAAGAAGGCGGCTTATGTTAGGATGAGACGTGAAGGCTCAGTTCGGGCGCTTGAGAGTTACAAGCTAGCC
Source organism: Heterodontus francisci (assembly GCF_036365525.1). NCBI lineage: Eukaryota > Metazoa > Chordata > Chondrichthyes > Heterodontiformes > Heterodontidae > Heterodontus > Heterodontus francisci. The sequence continues at coordinate 2,204,758 of NW_027141111.1, forward strand.
AGGAAGGATCTAAAGGGAGAGATAAGAAGAGCAAGGAGAGGACACGAGAAGTCATTGGCGGATAGAATCAAAGAAAACCCTAAGGCTTTCAATAGGTATATCAGGAATAAAAGAATGACTAGAGATAGGTTAGGGCCAATCAAGGATAGTAGTGGGAAGTTGTGTGTGGAATCGGAGGAGATAGGGGAAGTGTTAAATGAATATTTTTCGTCAGCATTTACAGTGGAGAAAGAAAATGTTGTCGAGGAGAATACTGAGATACAGACTACCAGGCTAGATGGGATTGAGGTTCACAAGGAGGAGGTGTTGGCAATTTTGGAAAGTGTGAAAATAGATAAGTCCCCTGGGCCAGATGGGATTTATCCTGGGATTCTCTGGGAAGCCAGGGAGGAGATTGCAGAGCCTTTGTCCTTGATTTTTATGTCGTCATTGTCGACAGGAATCGTGCCGGAAGACTGGAGGATAGCAAATGTTGTCCCCTTGTTCAAGAAGGGGAGTAGAGACAGCCCTGGTAATTATAGACCTGTGAGCCTTACTTCGGTTGTGGGTAAAATGTTGGAAAAGGTTATAAGAGACAGGATTTATAATCATCTTGAAAAGAATAAGTTCATTAGAGATAGTCAGCACGGTTTTGTGAAGGGTAGGTCGTGCCTCACAAACCTTATTGAGTTTTTTGACAAGGTGACCAAACAGGTGGATGAGGGTAAAGCCGTGGATGTGGTGTATATGGATTTCAGTAAGGCGTTTGATAAAGTTCCCCACGGTAGGCTATGGCAGAAAATACAGAAGTATGGGATTGAAGGTGAATTAGTGCTTTGGATCAGAACTTGGCTAGCTGAAAGAAGACAGAGGGTGGTGTTTGATGGTAAATGTTCATCCTGGAGTGTAGTTTCTAGTGGTGTACCGCAAGGATCTGTTTTGGGGCCACTGCTGTTTGTCATTTTTATAAATGACATGCATGAGGGTGTAGAAGGGTGGGTTGGTAAATTTGCGGATGACACGAAGGTCGGTGGAGTTGTGGATAGTGCCGAAGGATGTTGTCGGGTACAGAGGGACATAGATAGGCTGCAGAGCTGGGCTGAGAGATGGCAAATGGAGTTTAATGCGGAAAAGTGTGAGGTGATTCACTTCGGAAGGAGTAACAGGATTGCAGAATAATGGGCTAATGGGAAGATTCTTGGTAGTGCAGATGAGCAGAGAGATCTTGGTGTCGAGGTACATAAATCCCTGAAAGTTGCCACCCAGGTTAATAGAGCTGTTAAGAAGGCATATGGTGTGTTTGCTTTTATTAGTAGGGGGATCAAGTTTAGGAGCCACGAGGTCATGCTGCAGCTGTACAAAACTCTGGTGCGGCCGCACCTGGAGTATTGCGTGCAGTTCTGCTCACCGCATTATAGGAAGGACGTGGAAGCTTTGGAAAAGGTGCAGAGGAGATTTACTAGGATGTTGCCTGGTATGGAGGGAAGGTCTTCCGAGGAAAGGCTGAGGGACTTGAGGTTGTTTTCGTTAGAGAGAAGGGGGAGAAGAGGTGACTTAATAGAGACATATAAGATAATCAGAGGGTTAGATAGGGTGGATAGTGAGAGTCTTTTTCCTCGGATGGTGATGGCAAATACGAGGGGACATAGCTTTAAGTTGAGGGGTGATAGATATAGGACAGATGTCAGAGGTAGTTTCTTTACTCAGAGAGTAGTAGGGGCGTGGAACGCCCTGCCTGCAACAGTAGTAGACTCGCCAACTTTAAGGGCATTTAAGTGGTCATTGGATAGACATATGGATGAAAATGGAATAGTGTAGGTCAGATGGTTTCACAGGTCGGCGCAACATCGAGGGCTGAAGGGCCTGTACTGCGCTGTTATGTTCTATGTTCTAAAATTAAAATCTCCTATCACCACCACCCTGTTGCTCCTACAGCTTTCCATAATCTGTTTACATATTTGTACCTCTATCTCACGCTCGCTGTTGGGAGGCCTGTAGTACAGCCCCAACATTGTTACCGCACCCTTCCTGTTTCTGAGTTCTGCCCATATTGCCTCACAGCTCGAGTCCTCCATAGTGCCTTCCTTCAGCACAGCTGTGATATCCTCTTTGACCAGTAATGCATCTTCTCCACCCCTTTTACCTCCCTCTCTATCACGCCTGAAGCATCGGTATCCTGGGATATTTAGTTGCCAATCATGCCCTTCCCTTAACCAAGTCTCAGTAATAGCAATAACATCATACTCCCAGGTACTAATCCAGGCCCTAAGTTCATCTTCCTTACCTACTACACTTCTTGCATTAAAACAAATACACCTCAGACCACCAGTCCCTTTGCTTACATCATCTGCTCCCTGCCTACTCTTTCCCTTGGTCACGCTGACTTCATTATCTCGTTCCTTACAGGCTTTCGTTAATACATCCTAACTCTCCACTGACCTCATTTGGTTCCCATCCAGAGCTTTCCCTCTCTGCAGCCTCTGCTCCATTTGTTGATCATGTTGCAGACCCAGAGACACTGTAACTACAGTCCCGATACCTCGTCTAGAGTTGGAACACTAAATCCTCTGTCCTCCCTGAATGTCTGCAGCAGCTCACAACACAAACTCCAGAAAACCATCCACAGCACCTCCACTAACTTTACAATAGCAGAAGTAAGTCAAAAGCCCCTCACCTGCAAGTTGGATGCTCGGTCCTTTTAAATAACCCCAGAGGGGATTCCTTGTGCCAGCTGAATGGATGCTTAACTGACAGTGACTAACACAGGCGGTCAGTGAACATGCATCGGCCAAGTTTCCAAGCTGCTGGAATAGGTTGTTCATATGCCATCCAGACCCCTGTTCAGTCTACCGGTCCATGCAGGGTACTCTTGGACTCGTGCCCTGTCCAGCATGAGAACTGTGTCGGCCACACCAGAACTGCCCATCAGTGTGGATTCCACTGCACCAGCACCAGTGATAGTACTGAGACCAAATCAGAGTCAGAGACAGATCCATAGCTAATGAAATTCACTTCAAAACGAGAAATGACAAACACTTCAAATAGAACAAATGGAAGGAATATGGGAAACGGACAGGGGAATGGGGATAATTGGAAGGTTGAGGCCATTTAGAGCTTTTAATCCAAGTATGATTATATTATAATTGTGGCATTGCCAGACTGGGAGGTAGGTTATGTGAGTGAGTACAGGGGTGATGGGTGATCTGGACTGGGTGTGAGCTGTGATGCAGCCAGTAGATTTCTGAATAAGCTGCAGTTTATCGAGCTTTGTTATTGTGAGCATGACCAGGAAGACATTGGAATCATCAAGTGTGGATCTAAGAAAGGCACGGCTGAGGGTTTGTAAGTAGATGAACTGAAGGAGATGTGGAGATGAACAAAATGATAGAGGTGGCTGTAGGCAGGGTTAGTGATCGACAGGATATTAAATTGGAACTTAGCTTAGGATGAAAGGAATCGCTGACGTTGTGAAGAGGCTGGTTTGTTCTCAGACATTGGGCAGGGAGTGTGATAGAGTCGGTGGACAGGGACAGAATTTGTGACAGAAACCGATGGCAGTGGATTTAGTATTCCCAATATTTAAATAAAAGGAACAGCAATGCAGTGAAACATGATCTATAGTTCTAATAGCTGGATAGAGAGGTTTACCAGGAACAATAATATTCGCAAGAAGGGCAGAGTAATTGACAAGAACAGTACTGAAGTTAATCATTGGTTATAACATTAATAGCTAGGTAGAGAGAGACTTACCAGGGACACCAACAATACTGAGGACCGGATAGTAAATCGTTTGAATAGTCAAAAGCGCGAAATAGATCCGATATTGTAAAGAAAGCCGATGATAATTTGTAGAAAGATAGTCAGAAGCCCACGAGAAACTCCTCTCCATTGTTGTCACATTCCAATCGATTGTTCTCGGATTCTGACCCATTGTTGTCACATTCCAATCGATTGTTCTCAGATTCTGATCTATCCTCTCCCTCTCTCTGGAGCCACTTATCCCTGTCAGTGCCGGTGAGAGGGATGGAGGTGGGGGTGGGCGCGGTGGAGGCTCCTGCTGATACTATGGGATAACACATTGGAAGGAGTCCTGTATTAATAGAAGTGGGAAACCCTCCAATGACACAATTAGGGTCCATGGAGACTTACATTAATTACAGTCACTGAACAAACAAGTTCAGTCAACACCTTTCAATCCAACACTTTCTGTACCGCAATAAACAATTATCCAGTCTAGATGGGATGTATGAGGGTTGCTGAGGGAAGGAATGTTGGAAATAGCGGAGCCACTGGCCCGAATCGTCCAATCCTCCTTGGATATGGCAGTGATGTCAGAGGACTGAAGTGTTGCAAATTCTACACCCTGTTCAAAACAGTAGAGATAGGCTACACCCTAGAACTACTGACCCATCAGTCTAACCTCACTGAAATGTTGGAGAAGCTTGTAGCGTCTGTAATCTGGGACAAGATATTTGTGGTTTAAATAGCATGAGTTTATAAATGACAAGAAGGTCCAGAAGATATATTAGTGGCAAATCATGTCTGACTATCTTGATCATATTCTTTGATGAAGTAATGGAGAGTGTTGCTGCGGAAAGCACGGTTGCTACTTTGTATATGAACAATCAAAAGTCGTGGAATCAAATGCCATTTAATAGATTTGTTAGGAAGTCTGAACCACATGGATTCAAGAGGCAGTGACAGTGTGGATATGACATTGGCTAAGGGATAGAATACAGAGGGAAGTGGTGATCTATTTTTGCTCAGACAGTGGAGGGGATTATACAGTGATGCTCCCCAATGGTCGGTATTCGGGCCATTGCTTCTTTATGGAAACATACATAAATATATATCCGTGTATTGTGTTTGTGTGTGACATTTACTTATATATAAAAGGCATAATTTCAGTGTACTCAGGTGACAGAAACTCGGAAATGCAAAAAAAATGAGGATGATATCAGAAGGATTCAGGGAGACTGATGAAATGAGGAAATGAAGCAGATGAAATTTAGTGCAGACATGGGGTAAGGGAGGAAGAATAAGGTGAGGCAATGTAAATGAAATGGGGCAATTTTAAATTGGGTGCATGAACAGATGTCTTTGAATATAGCAGAACAAGTCGATAAAATTACTAAAAACACATCCAGGATATCGAGCTTTATAAATAGAGGCATAGCGTGCAAAAGGAAGGAAGTCAACTGAAACTTTGTAAATCACTGGTTAGGTCTCAGCTGAGGAATTGTGTCCAATTCTGAGCATTACTTATTAGAAAGGATGTCAGAATGTTGGAGAAGGTGCAGAGGAGATTTACTGGAATGGTCCAGGAATGTGGGAGTTCAGGAACATGGGGAGACTACAGAAACAGGAATCAGAGTAGATCAGGTAAAGGGGGGAATTTAATGGAACAGATCACAATTATGTGCTGTTTTGACAGAGTAAGGGTAAACTGTTTCCTTTGGGAAAAGGACCGATAGCAAGACTCAAAATACTTGGCAAAAGATGCAGAGGTGCCATAAGGAAAACATTTTTTTATACAGTGAGTTGCTTTAATCTGGAATACACGGCCTGAAGATGTGCTGGAAGTAGATTCAAGAGCAAGTTTCAAAAGGGAACTGGATAAATGCTGCAGAGGGGGATTTGCAGGGCTTTGGGAAAAGAGGAGGAAAGAGGGGTAAAATAAAAAGCTCTTTCAAAGATGGCACAGGTACGATGGGACAATGGACTGCTTCCATGCTTTGTGATTCTCCGATTCTATGGTAACAGAATCCATTGAGTCCTTATTTCGTGTGTACAATTGATGTCCAGCAGTTCTTGAGCCAGCGGCTCATTGTTACTTGTATCCTCACACAGATAACAGAAGAAAGGCAAACACAAGGGCCAGGTGAGATGAATTGTGCTGACAATTTACTATATTGGGTTATGACGTCTCTCTCTTTGATCACTTCAATCAGTCAGTTACAAACACATTGATTTTATTCCCATTTTATTTCCTGTCTATTTGTTCTCAATGGGCCTTCATCCTGAACCACTGCAGTCCGTGTGGTGAATGTGTTCCCACAATGCTGTTACAGAAAGGATTTCAGGCTTTTAACCCAGTGATGATGAAGGAACGGTGATTTCTGTCCAAGTCTAGATGGTGTTTGGCTCGGAGGAGGGGAATGTGGAGGTGATGGTGTTTTGTGTTCGAGTCCGAGCTGAATTCAACGCCCTCCCCTCTATCTCGTGTCCCTTGACTGTAAACTGGAATTGTTCTCTTTAGAGCAGTAATGTTAAATGGAGATTGAATAGAGATATGCAAAATCTTGAACAATATTTGATGGAGCAAAGACAGAGAATTTGGTTTCACTGGAAGTACTGTCAGTAACCAGAGGACACATTTTTAAGGTGATGGGCCAACAAAAATGCATTGATCTATTATAAACCGGAATTCACAACCTGAAAGAGTGGTGAAGCAGATTCAATAATAAATTTAAAAAAGAGAATTGATTCAATAGTATCAGAGGAGATTTTCAGCGAAGTGGTAATTGTGTAGAGGAGAGGGACAAATGGGATTGCTCCTTCAAACAGCATGCACAGACACGATGGGCCAAATAGCCTCCTCCGTGCTGTATGATTCTTTGAGTCTGTGGAAACAGAAACCATTGAAACCTTACCTGATTTGTCCAACAGACGGTCAACAATTTTAAGCAGAGGCTGATCATTACTTGTACTTTGATATGGTTCAGGAAAACATCATGTTGGATTAACACAGATGAGGGAGAGAATTAGTCCTTTCCTGCTCTGTTTGTTTGGTCAAAACCACACTGTGTGGAAGTAACACAGATCAGGGATAGACGGACAGCAATTTTAAGCAGAGGCTGATCGTTACTTGTACTTGGAACATACCTTGTTGGATTAACACAGGCGAGGGAGAGAGATGGAAATCTCCTGCTCTGTGTGTGGGGGTCATTAACACAACATGTTGGATTGGCACAGGCCAGGGAGAGAAATAGAAATTTCTTGCTGTGTCTGTACCACACTATGTTGGAATGACACAGATCAGGGAGAGAATGGTCCCTTCCTGCTCTCTGTGTGTACGTGGGGGTCATTACCACATCGGGTGGAAGTGACACAGATCAGGGATAGAATTGGTCCTTTCCTGCTCTCTGTGTGGGTCAGTACCACACTGTGTGGGATTAAGAGGCCGGGGATAGAATTGGGTCTTTCCTGCTCTCTGTGTGGGTCAATACAACACCGGGACGATTTAACACAAGCCGGGGACAGAATTGGGTCTTTCCTGCTCTCTGTGTGGGTCAGTACCTCACCGGGTGAGATTAACACCGTCCAGGGATAGAATTGAATCTTTCCTGCTCTCTGTGCCTGGGTCAGTACCACCGGGAAAGATTAACACAGGCCAGGGATTGAATTGGGTCTTTCCTGCTCTCTGTGTGGGTCAGGACCACACCGGGTGGGATTAAGACACACCGGGGATTGAATTGGGTCTTTCCTGCTATCTGTGTGTGTCAGTGCCACACCGGGTGGGATTAACACAAGCCGGGGATAGAAGTGAGTCTTTTCTGCTCTATTTGGAGCTCAGTACCACATTGGGTGAAAGCCGCTAACTCAGCACAGTCTGAGGATGGAGCCTGGTCTGTCCCAATGAGGACAGAGAGTGACTGGTGAAATGGCCAGTCACCCGGCAGATTGAACTTTACACATTGAACTGTGAAGTGATACATATCGGTAGGAAATATGAGGAAAGGCAAAATAATGTGGATGGTTGAATGGACAGACCTCAGGCTGTACTAATTTATGAGGCAGCAGGACACTGAGAAGGCTGCTAAAAAAAACAACATATCGTGTCCTTGGCTTTATAAACACAGCACAGAGTAATAAAACTCAGGAGGAAATGCTGATTTTTATACATCATTGGTTAGGTCCCAGCTGGAGAATTGTGTCCAATTCTGATCACCACACGTTGGTAAGGATGTCAAGGACTTAGTGAAGATACTGAGGTGATTTACTAGATTGGTACCAGGGATCTCATGGAGAGATGGGAAAAGCTGGGATTTTTCTCTTTAGAGCAGTGAAGGGTAAGAGGGGATTTAATATAGAATTCAAATTCATGAAGGGTTTTGATCGGGTAATTAGTGTGAAAATGTTTCCAGTGTCAGAAAGTTCAGTATTAAGAAGACACAGATTGTAGGTAATTGACAAAGAACCAGAGGTGAAATGAGGAGAATGTTCTTACACAGCGAGTTGTTGGGATCTGGAATTCACTGCCTGAAAACAAGGTGGAAGCAGATTCAATAATAATATGGTGGAGAAGGCAGATGGAATCCTTTCCTTTATTAGCTGAGGTATAGAATATAAGAGCAGGGAAATTATGCTGGAACTGTATAACTCATTGGCTGGGCCACAACTTGAGTACTGAGTGCAATTCTGGTCACCTCATTACAGAAAGGATCTAATTGCACTAGAGAGGGTACAGAGGAGATTTATGAGGATGTTGCTAGGACTAGACAAAATGCAGCTGTGAGGAACGATTGGATAGGCTGGGGTTGTTCAATTTGGAATAGAGAAGGCTGAGAGGAGATCGGACTGAAATGTCCATAATTTTGAGGGATCTGGACAGAGAGGAGGTGAAGGGTCTGTTCACCTTAGTAGAAAGGTCAGTGACTAGCGGGGACTAGATTTAAAGTGATTAATCGAAAGATAAGAGGGGAGATGAGGAAGACCTTTTCATACAGAGTGTGGTGGGGTCTGGAACTCACTGCCTGAAAGTGTAGTTGAGGCAGAAACCCTCAACTCATTCAACAGGATTCTGGATATACACCTCAAGTACCGTAATCTGCAGAGCGATGGATCAAATGCTGAAAGTGGGATTAGAATGGGTGGATCGTTTTTCGGTCAGCACAGATACAATGGGCCAAGTGACCTCTTTCAGTCAGGAGGCTGCTGCTGCTGACTGTGAATGCTGCAATTGGACAGAAGGTAAATGGAATACTAGGACAGAAAGAGGGCTCCGCATTTCACGGATGTGGTGACCCTAGATCAGATCTTACAGTGGTGTAGGAGAGGGAACAGAGTTCATGTCAAAGTCCTGTCTTCCTTTTATATGATCCTGTATAATGGACAGGGACTACTGGGCAGTAATGTGCTCAAAGGTTATCAGCAGTAATTGATTATCCCTATATTTGTATATTGTAGAACATTAAAACATACCCCTGCTCTGGTGTCCATTGCACCCTCAATATTCCTGATTAAAATATCAGAGGAGTGTGAACCAGACACCTCTGATCACCCTGAGGTACAGGCGATTCTCGAGTCGGTGCTGAGTGTATTCACAACCCATAAAGATGACTGTGGAAACATGAGCAGACCTGAAGAAATTAACTGACCATTGCATGATCCATGAAGCAGTATTCTTACCGAGCTGAGATTATATCATATATTCCAGACACTATCAGGTTATTGTTATACCAGGGTGCAGTTCACAAAGACACAATCACTACTAACTGCCCGATTTTGCCGGTTACAAAACCAGATGGCAGCTGGGGACTGACTATTGACCATACAAACTCAACTCAGTCACCCCTGTGTGAACTCGGTTTCTGAGAGACACCAACCCTACTCTCCCGGATTCCCAGCGGCAGGGCTGACTTCACCACGCTGGATATCTCTAATGTTTATTGGAGTATCCCAGTAAAACTAGAGAAACAATTTAAATTCACATTAACTTCTGAGGACCAGAGATACCCCTGGACATGTCTGTCACAAGGGGTTCCACAATAACCCCACTATTTTCCACAGACGTATGGCCGGGGCCGTTAGGAACCTTTCACAGTCTTCCTGCTTGCTGAAATAAATTGATGGTCTCCTCCTCATCACCACAGACCGTGTCCACACATTTAACCCTTTTACAGGAACTACTGCAGTTACTTTGGGAGCTGGACTAAAAGACCATCCACGTAAGACCCAGCTGGTGTAACATCGTGTCATCGTTCTATATGTCCAAATTGGCTCATCCAACATCAGCCCAGACCAACATCAGGTCGAAACCATCCAGTGTAGAACCCTGTCCACCTCAAAGACAGCCTTGTGTCCTACCCTCAGGCTGGTGGGTATCAGTGGACCCTCATCCAGTGTCTACCCTTGTCCACCTCAAAGACTGCCCAGTGTCCTACCCTCAGGCTGGTGGAGTATCAGTGGACCCTCATCCAGTGTCTACCCCTGTCCACCTCAAAGACTGCCCAGTGTCCTACCCTCAGGCTGGTGGAGTATCAGTGGACACAATTCCAGTGTCTACCCCTGTCCACCTCAAGGACTGCCCAGTGTCCTATCCTCAGGCTGGTGGGTATCAGTGGATCCTCATCTAGTGTCTACCCCTGTCCACCTCAAGGACTGCACTGTGTCCTATCCTCAGGCTGGTGGGTATCAGTGGACCCTCATCCAGTGTCTACCCCTGTCCACCTCAAAGACTGCCCTGTGTCCTACCCTCAAGCTGGTGGGTATCAGTGGACCCTCATCCAGTGTCTACCCCTGTCCACCTCAAAGACTGCCCAGTGTCCTACCCTCAGGCTGGTGGAGTATCAGTGGACACAATTCCAGTGTCTACCCCTGTCCACCTCAAGGACTGCCCAGTGTCCTATCCTCAGGCTGGTGGGTATCAGTGGATCCTCATCTAGTGTCTACCCCTGTCCACCTCAAGGACTGCACTGTGTCCTATCCTCAGGCTGGTGGGTATCAGTGGACCCTCATCCAGTGTCTACCCCTGTCCACCTCAAAGACTGCCCAGTGTCCTACCCTCAGGCTGGTGGAGTATCAGTGGACACAATTCCAGTGTCTACCCCTGTCCACCTCAAGGACTGCCCAGTGTCCTATCCTCAGGCTGGTGGGTATCAGTGGATCCTCATCCAGTGTCTACCCCTGTCCACCTCAAGGACTGCACTGTGTCCTATCCTCAGGCTGGTGGGTATCAGTGGACCCTCATCCAGTGTCTACCCCTGTCCACCTCAAAGACTGCCCAGTGTCCTACCCTCAGGCTGGTGGAGTATCAGTGGACACAATTCCAGTGTCTACCCCTGTCCACCTCAAGGACTGCCCAGTGTCCTATCCTCAGGCTGGTGGGTATCAGTGGATCCTCATCCAGTGTCTACCCCTGTCCACCTCAAGGACTGCCCAGTGTCCTATCCTCAGGCTGGTGGGTATCAGTGGATCCTCATCCATTGTCCACCCCTGTCCACCTCAAAGGCTGCCCTGTGTCCTATCTTCAGGCTAGTGGGGTATCAGTGGACACAATTCCAGTGTCTACCCCTGTCCACGTCAAGGACTGCACTGTGTCCTATCCTCATGCTGGTGGGTATCAGTGAACCCTCATCCAGTGTCTACCCCTGTCCACCTCAACGACTGCTCTGTGTCCTATCCTCAGGCTGGTGGGGTATCAGTAAACCCTCATCCAGTGTGTACCCCTGTCCGCCTCAAAGACTGCCCTGTGTCCTATCCTCAGGCTGGTGGATTATCAATTGCCCCTCATCCAGTGTCCACCCCTGTCCACCTCAAAGACTGCCCTGTGTCCTATCCTCAGGCTGGTGGATTATCAATTGCCCCTCATCCAGTGTCTACCCCTGTCCACCTCAAAGCCTGCTCTGTGTCCTCTGCTCAGGCTGGTGGGGTATCAGTGGAGCCTCATCCAGTGTCTACCCCTGTCCACCTCAAAGACTGCCCTCTGACCTATCCTCAGGCTGGTGGAGTATCAATTGCCCCTCATCCAGTGTCTACCCCTGTCCACCTCAAAGACTGCCCTTTGTCCTACCCTCAGGCTGGTGGAGTATCAGTGGACACAATTCCAGTGTCTACCCCTGTCCACCTCAAGGACTGCACTGTGTCCTATCCTCAGGCTGGTGGGGTATCAGCAGACCCTCATCCAGTGTCTACCCCTGTCCACCACAAAGACTGCCCTTTGTCCTACCCTCAGGCTGGTGGAGTATCAGTGGACACAATTCCAGTGTCTACCCCTGTCCACCTCAAGGACTGCCCTGTGTCCTATCCTCAGGCTGTTGTGGTATCAGCGGACCCTCATCCCTCGATTTGCTGAGACTGTGACTCCTCTTTATGAACCACCGAATGGTGATGATGACCAGGTTTATCTCATTTGGACTGAAGAGAGCACAGAAACAGTAACACAACTAAAGAAATCTGTCGCCCAGGCAACGTGTCTTACCTCACCTAACCCCGACAAGACTTTCCACATGGATGTGGGGACACAGTGACAACCTGGCTGCTGTCCAATGCCGAGAAAACCAGGAGAAAATACTCCCCATTGTGAATTACTCCAGAATTGTGAGTGGGCCTGAACTGATTTACTCTGTTTGTGAAGGACATTTGTTAACCATGTTCTGGGGAATCAAACATTTTACTTACATCACGGGGTTCAACAGGGTGATACTGTCCAGTCCATTATAAACCTTCCCAGTATAGGAAAGCTGTTGTAATAGAATACCCATGTCATAGAGTCATAGAGCCTTAGTCAATTCTGGCACAGAATGGGACATTTCAACTCATCGAGTCCGTTCCAGCGCTTTGTAGATAAATCAAGTCAGTCTCATTCCCCAGCTCCATGGATGACAAGGAGCCTACAGGGTAAGATACAGCAGGAAGGGCAAGTTTATGTCCCACACCGATAACTCAATACAACAGAAAACCAAGAGGAGTATAGAAAGTGGAGGCTGATATCAAAAAGGAATTTACGAAAGCAAGGAGAAATCATAAAAAAATATTGGCAAGCAAAATCAAGGTGAACCCATGTATGTTTTTTCTTTCAATACATTAAGGCTAAGAGGACAACTAAGGAGAGAGTAGAGCCCATTAATGACCGATAAGGTAACCTATGTGTCGGGACAGTAGTTACTGACATGGTTCTTAATGAATACTTTGTGACTGTCTTCACAAAAGAGGGGAACGGTGCAGATATTGTAGTTAAGGAGGAGGAGTGTGAATTATTGGATGTGATAAACATAGGCAGAGAGGAATTACTAATGGAATTAGCCTCATTGAAAGTTGATACATCACCATGGCATGATGAAATGTACCCCAGGTTGCTAAAAGAAGCAACAGAAGGAATAACCAAAGGTATGTCCATGATTTTCCAGTTCTCACTGGATACAGGTGTGGTGATGGAGGATTGGAGAACTGCTAACATTGTACCACTGTATAAAAAGGGAGCGAAGGATCGACCGAATAATTACAGGCCAGTCAGTCTAACCTCAGAGTGGGAAAATTATTGTAATCCATTCTGAGAGACAGGATAAACTGTCACTTAGAAAGGCACAGGTTTATCAGGAATAATCACCATCGATGTGTTAAGGCAAGATTGTGTCTGACTAACTTGCATGATTATTTGATGAGGTAACAAGGACGTTAGATGAGGTTAATGTAGTTGATGCGGTCTACTTGGATTTTAGCAAAGTTTTTAGCAAGGCCGCACATAGCAGACTTGTTAAAAATAAAATCCCAGGAGATCCAGGGAAATGCAGCAAGGTGGATGCAAAATTAGCTCAGTGGCAGGAAGGAAAGAGTAATTGTTGACAGGCGTTTTAGACGATGTTTCCCGCAACATTTAGTGGAGGCAGTGGTGTAGTGGCAATGTCACTGCACTTGGAAATCCAGCAAACCCAGGTAAACACTCTGGGGACGTGGATTCGAATCCCACCATGACACATAATGAAATTTGAAATCAATTAATAGTTCTGGAATTAAACAGCGACTCTAATGGTGACCATGAAACCATTGTCGATTGTTTGAAAATCCCATCTGATTCACTAATGCCCTTTAGGGAAGGAGATCTACTGTCCTCACCTGGTCTGGCCACATGTGACTCCAGACACACAACAATGTGATGGACTCTTAAATTGCCTCACAAGCCACTCAGTTCAAGGGCAATGAGGGATGTGCAATAAATACAGGCCCAGGCAGTGACGCCCAAATCCCACGAATGAATAAATAAAAGCAAATTCCACACAGCTCAGTACTGGGACCCCTGCTTTATGTCGCATACATTAACTATTTGGAAGTAAAGGTAGGGGCATAATCAAGATGTTTGCAGACGATACAAAGATTGACTGTGTGGTAGATCGCAAGGAGGATAGGTCAGATGGGCAGAGAAGTGGTAAATTGAATTCAGGTTCGATAAGTGAGATATGATGCATTTGGGGAGGTCAAATAAGGCAAAGGAATGCACGATTAATGGGAGAATACTGAGAAGTGTAGAGGAAGTGACAGACCTTAGAGTGAATGCCCACAGATAGATGAATGTAGCAGGACAGCTCGATAAGGTGGTTAAGAGGTCATATGGAATCCTTTCCCTTATTAGCCGAGGTATTGAATATAAGAGCAGGGAGGTTATGCTGGAACTGCATAAATCATTGGTTAGGCCACAACTTGAGTAATGTGTGCAGTTCTGGTCACCTCATTACAGAAAGGATGTAATTGCACTGGAGAGGGTACAGAGGAGATTTATCAAACATGTTGCCGGGACTGGGAAAATGCAACTTTGAGGAATGATTGGATAGGCTGGGGTTGTTTGCCTTGGAGCAGAGAAGGCTGAGGGGAAATCTGATTGAAACGTACAAAACGTTGAGGGCCCTGGATAGAGTGGTGGTGAAGGGTCTATTCACCTTAGCAGAGAGATCAGTGACAAGAGGGCATGGATTTAAATGATTGGTAGAAAAATTAGAGGGGAGATGAGGAAAAAAATCACCCAGAGTGTGGTGGGGTGGGGGTCTGGAACTCAGTTTCTGAAAGGGTAGAAGAGGCTGAAAACCTCATCTGATTTTAAACGTGCCTTGCGACACCTCAAGTGATTTAATCTGCAGAGCTCGGGACCAAATGCTGGAAGGTGGGATTCGGCTGGGGAGGTCGTTTTTTGGATAGCAGAGACACGATGGGCCAAGTGGCCTCTTTCTGTGTTGTAAACATTCTATGATTTTTCTATGATTTTCTAGGTGCAGATAGGCGGTTTTAGTGAAGGTGTGTAGATGTGGTCAGAAGTTCATCTCGGGGTCAAATATGACACCAAGGTGTGAACAGTCTGGTTTAGTCTCACACAATTGCCAGGGAGAGGTATGGAGTCGGTAGCTAGGGAATTAAGTTTGGAGCAGGGACTGAAAACAATGTCTTCAATCTTCTGAAATTTGAATTGTCACAGCAGAGATGTGAGGTAATACCTTTTAGAAGGATGTATGTGGAGAGACAACACAAGCTACATGTTACAACTGTAAAGGGTGTGCAAGAACAGAGAGACCTGGGGAGTTTATGTGTAAATCGTTGAAGGTCACAGGACAGGTTAGCACAACAGTTTATAAAGCATATGAGATCCTGGGCTTTATAAATAGAGGCATAGAAAACAAAACTGGGAAGTTATGCCAAATCTATATAAAACACTACAGCATATCCCAGTACATGACACATGGAATAGCAGAATTTGAAACATATGGTACCAGGGATCTGGGAATTCAGTTACATGGAGAGATTGGAAAAGCTGGGTTTATTCTCTTTAGAGCAGTGAAGGGTAAGAGGAGATTTAATATCGAATTCAAAATCATGAAGAGTTTTGATGGGGTAATTAATGTGAAACTGTTTCCAGTGTCAGAAAGTTCAGTATTAAGAAGACATAGATTGAAGGTAATTGACAAAGAACCAAAGGTGAAATGAGGAGAATTTTCCTTCTCAGCGAGTTGTTGGGATCAGAAATTCACAGCCCGAAAACATGATGGAAGCAGATTCAATAATATCTTTCAAAAGGGAATTATAATAAAAAAAACTGGAAAAGGCGAAAAAAATAGTCTGGGGATAAAGGAGGAGAGTGGTAATAATTAGACAGCTGTTTCCAAGAAACAGCACTAACACAAAGGGCCGAATAGCCTCCTTCAGTGCTGCACCTGTCTCTAATTCTATGAGCAAGAGACATAGAGTGAAGGGAGAGAGAGTGAGAAAGGGGGAAAGAGGGAAAGGAAAATAGAAAGAGAGAGCAAACCGGGTTTGCATCGCTTTTTGAGCAGTGGGGTCATGATCTGCCAGTTGAGGCAGGTGATACAAAATTTCTGGGGCCTCCTCATTACATTTCCGTAAATTTTAGGGGCCGCCCAGGGTGACCCGCGCTGCTGTCTGTCTGCACGCTTAACAGGAGACTTAACTGTGTCTGAGTCTAGCACGTGTTTCAACCAGGATTCAGCCCTTAAAGGCAATCTGTCCCTCTTAAAGGGAAGCTGCACTGAATCACAGGAGGCTGCTGCTGCTGACTGTGAATGCTGCAATTGGAGAAAAGGTAGGTTGAATACGAGCACAGAGAGAGGGCTCTGTGATTCACGGATGTAGTGCTGGAGGCCTTAGTCATGGAGGGTGACAGGAGAAGAGAGGCCATGTATCAGTGGGGTGGGATGTAGACCCTCAAGAAACGCACTCCGAAGGGAATGGGAGCAGGTGGCTAGGGAGGTCAATGCAGGAAGCTTGGCCCCAGGACCTGGCAGCAGAGCCAGAATAAGTAGAATGAGCTCACACGGGTGATCAATGTCAGTGAATACATTTCCACATGGCATCTCCTACCCCCAACATCACCAACCTCTCACACTGCTCAATGTACCACACCCCCATCACTCACCCATCAGCAGTCCTTAACACTCAGGACTCACACCTAACATTTACATACTCCACATCACCTTTACATACCTTCCACTGATACCAGCCTCACATCCACCTTTCACTGCCTTCACATACCACCAGCTATTCAGCTGTTGCAGGCATATCTCCCAAACACAGTGCAACACAATCACTGACATTCTGCTCTCTCTCTTACAGGACAGGGAGCAGCAGTGAACTGTCGGGATCCAGGCTTACCTTCATCCCCTGAGCCTGAGGGAGGAGTTCATTCTCCACCTCATGGGAACGGCTGTGACAGAGCCCGTAGCATCCGGCATCACCGACAGCATTCAGGATGACGTTATGTTCCTGCCTTATGCCCCTTCTTAACACCCACCTCCTCTTCATCCTGCTGTCTGGGATGATGGACAAGCTGCAGATGGTGGGACCATGGATGCCTCTGTGGTATTTACGTGAGGTTGAGTAATTTGTGAAGAGCACATTATAGATGTGGTCGCCCCACAGATTAAGGGAAGAAGAATTACAGTCAAGCAGAATCAGGCAGGTAGCACAGGAGACCCCAGAGTGCATCTCACTCTCCAACCAGTATTCAATACTGAGGAAAGTGAGGTTTCATCTGGGGACTGCAGCCAGAGACAAGGCCATGGTACCCGGGCTGTCTCAGCTGTACTGGGGGTGGGAGGGGATACAATGAAGACTAGAATGTTGACAGTGACAGGAGATTCGATAGTCACGGGAACAGACGAGCGTTTCTGAGGCCGCAGACATGCATCCAAGATGGTGTGTTTCCTCCCTGGTGTCAGGGTCAAGTTAGCCATCTCAAAGTAGTAATCTCCGGATTACTGCCAGTACCCCTTGCGAGTGAGTATAGAAATAGGAGGATAGTACAGATGGATGTGTGGCTGGGAGGATGCTGCAGAAGCGGTGAGGTTTGCATTGCTGGGACACTGGGACCAGTTCTGGAGAATGTGGGATCTGTACCGGCCGGACGGTTGCACCTGAACAGAGCTGGAACTAATTTCCTTGCAGGGTGATATGTTAGTGCTATTGGAGAGGGTTTACACTAAATGGCATGGGTGTGGAAACCAGGAGTAAACATCAGAAAGGAATTCTAAAGTGCACAGAATACTGGGAGAGATGGATAACACTGCAGTAGGGTTTAGAAAGTTATTAGTTGAGGTCTGAGTAAGGGAGGAAGTAATAAAGTTTACATCAGGGTTGATGTGCATGTATGTGAATACGGAGTGTGGTTAATAAGACTGGTGAGGTACAGGTGCAGATTGCCATGTGGAAATATGATGTTGTGGCTATAACAGAGATCTGGCTCAAAGAAGGGCAGAACTGGGTGTTAAATATTCCTGGATACAAGGTGTTCAGGAAAAATAGGAAAGGGAGAAAAGGAGTAAGAGTGGTGGTATTGATTAAGGAGAACATTATAGTGCTGGAGAGAGTGAAAGTCCCGGGGACATGTATGGGGAGGTGGGAGTGGGGCTGGGTGGGTGCGTAGGTGGGTGAAGGACAGAATCTATTTGGATAGAGTTAAAGAACAAAAAAAGGTGCATTTACATTGCTCGGTGTTGTCTATAGGCCATCAGCTAATGGGAAGGATGTGGAGGAACAAATCTGCAAGAAAATTACAGAAAGATGCAAGAATTATAGAGTAGTTACAATGGGGGAACATTCATTATCCTAATATGGACTGGGATAGTAGCAATTTAACGGGCAGAGGGAGGCAGGTGTTACTACAGTGTGTGCAGGAAACATTTCTACAACAATATGTTGCTAGTCCAACATGAAAGGAGGCACTGCTAGACCTGGTTCTCGAGAATGAGCTGGACCCAAGTGGATTAAGTATCAGTAGGAGAACATTTAGGGGACAGTGATCATTGTATCATAAGGTTTTTGTTGACTATGGGAAAGGACAAAGAGCAATCCAGAGTAAGAATAATTAACTATGAGAAAGTCAACTTCAACAAGTCATCCGGTGTAAAAATTGAGCTGGGGCGAATAAATTAGCGTCAACGTTTGGCAGGAAAACAGGAGCTGAACAATGGGCAACCTTCAAAGAAGAGATAGTTCGGGCAGAGTTGTGGTAAACGGTTGTTTTTCACACTGGAGGACGGTAGACAGTGATGTTTTCCAAGGGTCAGTTCTAGGACCAACTGATTTTTTTTTTGCTATATATAAATGAGATGGATCTTGGAATTCAGATTAGAATTTCAATATTTTCCGATGATACCATGCTTGGAGGAATGGTAAGCAGTGAGGATGATGCAAAATGCCTACAACACGATATAGATAGGCTCGCAGAATGGCCAGAGAAGTGGCAGGTGGAATTTAATACAGAGGAGTGTGAGGTGATGTATTTTCTCAGATGGAATAGGAAAGCAATAGAGACTTAATGGGACAGTTCTAAAGATTGTGCAGGAACTGAGGGACCTGGGGCTCTATATGCATTGATCTTTGAAGGTGGAAGAACATATATGGAGAGTGTTAAGCAAAGCCAATCAGATCTTGGGCTTCATAATTAGAGGCAAAGATACAAAAGCAGGGAAGTTATACTGAAACTGTATAAAGCTTTGGTTAGGCCTCAACTAGAGAACTGTGTCTAGTTCTGGTCAGCACACTTTAGGAAGAATGTAAAGTCCTTGAGTGGGTGCAGAGGAGATTTACCAGAATGGTTCCAGGGATTGGAGCGGGGGGGGGGGGGGGGGGGAGGGGGGAGCGGGTTGGTTAGTTACAAGGTTAGATTGGAGAAGATGGAGTTGTTCTCCCTGGAGTAAAGGAGATAGAGAGAGGTATGATAAACGTGTACAAGATTATGATAGGCTTAGGTAAGGTAGACAAGGAAAAAGTATTCTCATTATCTGATGAAACACGGACCAGGGGACACAGATGGAAGGTTTTGGATAAGAGATGCAGGTGGATATGAGGAAGAAATATTTTACACAGTGGATGGTAATGAGCTGGAACCCACTGCCCATGAGGGTGGTGGAAGCCGAGACAATCAATGATTTTAAAAGGAAACTGGATGGACACCTGAAGGAAGTGAACTTGCAGGGATACGGGGATTGAGCGGGGGATTGGGACTGCCTGAATTCTTCCACACAGAGCTGGCACAGAGGGGCAAAATGGCCTCCTTCTGTGTCGTACATGACTCCATGACTCCATCAATTTCTACCACTCTATGTTGGATATGTCTCCTGCTCCTGCCTGGGAAGATCCACATACATAGAAGTTCAATGAAACTGTGACCTTAACGGCCACCTCAGCTACGTCCTCACCCTGGTGTGAGGCTCCAGGTCGTGTTACAGGAGGTGACACAGCTCTGTGACCAGATCCTTATTGAATCAGAGTCACCTCACACATTGCTTCTGGGTTAGGTTTAGGTAGGAATAGTGCTCTTGGAAAACCCTGGGTGGGTAGGGCAGATCCCTTTCCTCCTCCCTCTTTATAGAGCATCCCCTCACTGCAGCCTCTGCTCCATTTGTTGTTCATGTTACAGACCCAGAGACACTGTAACTACAGGCCCCAAACCTCGTCCAGAGTTGAAATGACAAACTCAGTTGAGTGATCATTGCTCGAATGGGAAGGAGATTTGGAGACAGAGAAAGATTAGAATAGGTCAAAAACGTGGGGTTATTGCAGAGACTGGGCAGGGAGTTGTCACAGAGAGAGAGAATGTACAGTGAAACACGTGTGCTCGTCATTGGGACTGGTTTGGGCATCTCGAGATAGATAGAAAGCTTACACCAGAACACGGTGTGCTCATCACTAAGAGCGGGGGGTGGGGGGGGGGAGGGTGGTGATGCCGGGGGGGTGGGGGTGGGGAGGTGCGGGCGGTGGGGGAGCTTTAAGAGAGTTTGAATAAGTAAAACCAGAAATACAATGTCATTAGCATATCACAGGAAATAGTCAATTGATAACCTGGCAGAGAAAAAAAAACAGGCACACCTGGGGAGACGGACATCCTAAGGATTATCGAGCAGTACGATGGGGATTACGATTTAATTCTCAATAGAATATCTGAGGATGTCCAGAAATACAAATTTAAGATAAAAAAGGTTTGAGATAAGTTGGTTAATGGGGCACATCTCTGCACCTGACGGTTAAATAAAAGACACAAAGAATTGAAGGATGAGATGGACAGTTTACAGAAGGAAAATGAAGGTTGGTAGGAGAACATTGGCATCCTGTACAATCAGTTACTGTTGGATCAGGAGCCACATGATGGAGTATATTATCCAGAGAGAAAATTATAACAAATACTGGACCAAAACACTTACTAACAGGCAGAATGTCCCAGACTAGGGGAGGAGTTAGAAGATGTGAGGAGGGGCTATGAGGGAATTAGACCCGTGTTAAAGCTCTGCCTCCCCTGAAGCTGACCACGCCCTGTGTTGAGATAAAATCCGACAGTTTCAGACACAATCCGTCAACAGTGGGCAGTAGTGGCTGCTGTCTCCAAGCACAAAGTCAGATATCCCGGTTCTTCTTCAGACAACATATTTGTAAGCCTCACAGTCTCTGCTCAATCTCCTCCATACAAGGACGACAAGATAACTGGAAATTACCAGGGTATGTACTAACCTGGGCCTAAACTGCAGGCCAGTCTAAGAACAAGACTAACCACAGTCACTGACAGTGAGAGAGATGTCACCACCACAACCACACAGAGGTACCTTACAGCCGTTGAGTCTATGGCTCTAAAGCAGGGACTGGGAATGGTGGATATGAGCAGAAGCTCCCTCGATCTGTGTGTTCTGTGTTCCAATATCCAAATTATTTATATATATATCAGAAAAATATCAGTGGTCCAAGCACTGCCCCTTGGGGAAACACCACTGTCTGCCTTCCTCCAGTCTGAAAAAAGCAACTGTTTTCCACAACTCACTGTTTTCTCTCATTAAGCCAGTTTATATTTTTATCCAAGCTGACACTGACCCTTTTATTCCATGAGAATCAATGAACTGTCCAGCTGTCACAAAGAAACTAGAAGTTCAGAATAAAATTAAGTGAAATGCTAAATGCAATAGTTAACTAACTTTATTGTTATTAATACTCTGTACAAGTAGTACTCCCTAAAACTGGACTCTGTGCAACGTACTGGATTTAAGGTTTAGGAAGAGAATTCCAGAGCTCAGGGAAGAGAACAGAAAGTGCTGGAAATACTCAGCTGGTCCTGCAGCATCGGCGCAGAGAGAAACAGAGTTAATGTTTCAGATCTGTGACACTTCATCAGAACTGGTAAACGTCAGAAATGATGATGTACAAGCTGCAGATGGTGGGATCATGGACCTCCTGCTTTCCACCACCCCCAATCCCTCACCCCAACCCTCCCCTTCTGATGTTATACTTTCCAATGATAACCCAATAATACCAGCTTCCCAGTCACAGCAGCTCCATGAGATAGAAAGAGAGCAGCAGCACAGCACTGATGGTGAAGCCCCATCACTTGGTCTGACCCTCACAGTCACCAGATCAAATACTTACAGTGCGTGTAACTTGGAGGCTGATATAGAGTCGGAATCTGCACGTGGTGAGTCACCGAGCACGAGTGAGCTGCAGCCAGGCCAGGGGGAAAGGATAGTTCATGTGTCAGCTCACCGGAGGGCGAGGTCACAAACGAGTTATAATACACAGGACTCAGATGTGAACATTGCTGGAGCTGCTGCTCATGTCGAGGTGTTGCAATTCGAATCCAAGGCCTCAAGTCACAGAGCTGTACGAGGACGTCCTGCAAGGCCATTTGCGGTCACCCCCAGTGAAAGTCAGCAGCCTTCCATCAGCCATGCTGCAGCCACTGGGGAAACACTATGTAGGAGAAATAGGCAAGTTGAGGAAATCCACAAGACAGGCACTAAGGGAATACACAAGGGTGAATAGTTCAGTTTTGTTGGTACAATTGGATGTGTTGTTGGATAAAGATGCTAATAAAAAGGTTTTTGTTGGTGGTGTTTGTTGCAGGATGGTGATAAAGGAGACACTGTGATGGGGCGTCTCAGATGGGTGTAATGGTGGAGAATGGGGGATCCAAGATGGGAAAGGGAGGTTGTCCGATGCGAACTGGAATCTTAGCAGGGACTCTCCGACAGCCTGTCCGGGTCGAAGGCATCCACGAAATATACTCCCTGCCTCCTCCTCCTCCTGAGTTGGCCTCCGGATTCCTGCTGCCAATGCTTGTGTCCTCATGATGGTGAGGATTATGAAGGGTGCAGCAGAACACCATGAACTTGAACACCTGATCCAGTGTGCACTGGAGGACTCCCCCCGAGCGGTTCAGACATCGGAACCATTGCTTCACCTGGTGGTTTTGTGTGTGGGAAGGGGTGTCTAGAGTTGAGAGGTCATGAGCCACATTCTGGTTCTGCATGGAGGCCTGAAGTGTTGGGAATGGCTGACTGCTTCAGAATGAAGGTATGGTAGCTGCTGCCAGGATAGTGGACATTAACCAACATGATGTACTGGGCATGCTCACACACCAACTGTACATCAATGGAGTGAGAGTTGTTTCAGTTCCTGTGCCTCTCCCCATTGACATGGGGGCCCCGCAGAGATACCTACACCATCAGGAATTCTGCTATCCTGACAAAGCCACGAGACCTCTCATCCTGCTTCTCCCTGCTGAGGTAGCAGATGGTATAATTCGCCTCACCCAACATAGGTGGTCTCCGTCACACAGCAGATACATCAATAGACAACATAGAGAGAGATAATGGATCCTTCAGCCGCTCCTGCCTGGATCAATCCTGATAAGAACATAAGAACTAGGAGCAGGAGTAGGCAGTTCAGCCCCGCGAACCTGTTCTGCCATTCAATATGATCATTGGTGATCTTATCTCGGCCTCTACTCCACTTTTCTGCCCGTTCTCCATAACGCTTCAACCCATTTCTAATAAAAATCTGTCTATCTCCTCCTTAAATTTACTCAATGTCCCGGCATCCACCGCACTATGGCGTAGTGAATTCCACAGACTCACGACTCTTTGAGGGAAGAAATTTCTCTTCATCTCTGTTTTATATCTGCACCCCTTTATCCTAATACTATGACCTCTCGTTCTAGATTGCCCCACGAGAGGAAACATCTTCTCTACGTCTACTTTATCAATCCTTTAATGATCTTATATACCCCATTAGATCTCGTCTCATTCTTCTAAACTCCATAGAGTAAAGGCATAAACTGCTTAATCTCTCTTCATAAGACAAACCCCTCATCCCTGGATTCAATCTAGAGACCCTCCTCTGAACTGTCTCCGATGCAACTACATCCATCCTCAAGTGAGCAGACCAAAACTGTACGCAATACTCCAGGTGCGGTCTCATTAATACCTTGTACAGTTGCAGCAACACTTCCCTACTTTTATATTCCATTCCTTTAGCAATAAATGCCAAAATTCAATTTGCTTTCCTTATCACCTGCTGTATCTGCAAACTAGTTTTCTGTGATTCATGCACGAGGCCACCCAGATCTCTCTGCACCGAAGTACTCTGAAGTTTCTCTCTATTTAGATAATAATTTACCTTTCTATTGTTCTGACCAAAATGGATAACCACGTTAAACTCCATCTGCCAAATGTTGTCCCATTCACCAAACCTATCCATATCAATTTGTAAATTTCTTATGTATTTATTGCAACTTACTAATCAATCTATTTAAGTGTCATCTGCAAATTTGGCAATAGTACCTTCTATCCCTGCATCCGTCATTGAGATAGATTGTAAATAGTTGGGGCCCAAGGGCCAAACCCTGAGGCACCCCACGAATTACATCTTGCCAACCAGAAAAATACTCATTAATCCCGACTCTCTGTTTTCTGTTGGTTAGCCAATCAGCTACCCAAGCTAATAAATTACCCCTAACACCATGTGATCTTACCTTGTGTATTAACCTTTTGTGTGGCACCTTGCAAATGCCTTCTGGAAGTCTAGACATACTACATCTACAGGATCCCCATTTTCCACATTTCTTGTCACAGCTTCGAAGCACTCTCGCAAATTCGTCAAACACGATTTACCCTTCAGAAAATCTGACTCTGATGGGTTGCTTTTGACTTTCTTAATGTCCTGTTATTACTTACTTAATAATGGATTGTGACACTTTCCCAACGATAGATGTTAAACTAATTGGTCTACTGTTTCCTACATTAAGCCTCCCTCACTTTTTGGATAAGGGCGTTATACAGGCATTTTTCCAATCCACTGGAACCTTTCCCGCATGCAGGGAATCTTGGAACATTATAACCAATGGATCCACTGTCTCCGCTGCTATTTCCTTTCAGACCCTAAGATGTAGGCCTGGGGATTTGTCTGCCTTCAATCACAATAGTTTGTTCAGTACCTTTTCCCTCGTGACTTTTTTAAATTCATTCATGGGATGCGGGCGTCGCTGGCTAGGCCAGCATTTATTGCCCATCCCGAATTGCCCTTGAGAAGGTGGTGGTGAGCTGCCTTCTTGAAACGCTGCAGTCCACTTGGGTTAGGTATACCCACAGTGCTGTTAGGAAGGGAGTTCCAGGATTTTTACCCAGCGATAGTAAAGGAACAGCGATATAGTTCCAAGTCAGGATGGTGTGTGACTTGGAGGGGAACTTTCAGGTGGTGGTGTTCCCAATCATTTTATACCCTTATCCTTCTAGTTGGTAGAGGTCGTGGGTTTGGAAGGTGCTGTCTAAGGAGCCTTGGTGCATTGCTGCAGTGCATCTTGTAGATGGTACACACTGCTGCTACTGTGCATCGGTTGTGGAGGGAGTGAATGTTGGTGGATGGGGGCGGGGGGGGGCAATCAAGTAGGCTGCTTTGCTCTGGATGGTGTTGAGCTTCTTGAGTGTTGTTGGAGCTGCACCCATCCAGGCAAGTGGAGAGTATTCCATCACACTCCTGACTTGTGCCTTGTAGATAGTGGACAGGCTTTGGGGAGTCAGGAGGTGAGTTACTCGCCTCAGGATTCCTAGCCTCTGACCTGCTCTTGTAGCCACGGTAATTCTATGGCTACTCCAGTTCAGTTTCTGGCCAATGGTAGCCCTCAGGATGTTGATAGTGGGGGATTCAGCGATGGTAATGCCAGTGAATGTCAAAGGGAGATGGTTCGATTCTCTCTTGTTGGAATCGCTCATTATCTGGCACTTGGATGGCACGAATGTTATTTGACACTTAGCTCACGCCTGGATATTGTCCATGTCTTGGTGCATTTCTACACATACTGCTTTTCAGTATCTGAGAAGTCACGAAGGGTGCTGAACATTGTTCAATCATCAGCGAACATCCCCACTTCTGACCTTATAATTGATGGAAGGTCATTGATGAATCAGCTGAAGATGGTTGGGCCGAGGACACTACCCTGAGGAACTCCTACAGTGATGTCCTGGAGATCAGATGATTGACCTCCATCAATCACAACCATCTTCCATTGCTTTAGTTTTGAATCCAGCCAGCGGAGGGCTTTCCACTGATTCCCATTGACCTCAGTTTTGCTGGGGCTCCTTGATGCTATACTCGGTCAAATGCTGCCTTAATGTCAAGGGCAGTCACTCTCACCTCACCTCTTGAGTTCAGCTCTTTTGTTCATGTTTGAACAAAGGCTTTAATGAGGTCAGGAGCTGAATGGCCCTGGTGGAACCTAAACTGAGCATCACTGAACAGGTTCTTGCTGAGCAAGTGTCGTTTGATGGCACTGTTGAAGTCACCTTCCATCACTGTACTGATGATTGAGAGGAGGCTGATGGGGCGGTAATTGGCCGAGTTGGATATGTCCTGCTTTTTGTGTACAGGACATACCTGGGAAAATTTCCACATTGCAGGGTAGATGCCAGTGTTTTAGCTGTACTGGAACAGCTTGGCTAGGGGTGCGGCAAGTTCTGGGCACAGGTCTTCAGTACTACTGCCAGAATATTGTCAGGGCACCATAGCTTTTTCAGTATCCAATGCCTTCAGTCTTTTCTTGATATCACGTGGAATGAATCAAATTAGCTGAAGTCTGTCATCTGTGATGCTGGGGACTTCAGGAGGAGGCCGAAATCAGCCTCAACTCGGCCCTTCTGGCTGAAGATTGTTGCAAATGCTTCAGCCTTAGCTTTCACAGTGATGTGCTGGGCTCCCTCATCATTGAGGATGGCGATATTTGTGGAGCCACTTCCTCCAGGTAGTTGGATAATTACCCACCACCATTCAGGGCTGGATGTGGCAGGACTGCAGATCTTAGGCCTGATCCATTGCTTCTGGGTTCGCTTAGCTCTGTTCACTTAGCTTACGCAGTTTTACACGCAGACAGTCCTGGGTTGTAGCTTCATCAGGTTGACACCTCATTTTGAGGTATGCCTGGTGCTGCTCCTAGCATGCCCTCCTGCACGCTTCATTGAACCAGGGTTGGTCTCCTAGCTTGATGGTAATGGTAGAATGGAGAATATGCCGGGCCATGAGGTTACAGATTGTGGTTGAGTACAATTCTGCTGCTGCTGATGGCCCACGACGCCTCATGGATGTCCAGTTTTGCATTGCTAGATCTGTTCGAAATCTGTCCCATTTAGCACGGTGGTAGTGCCACACAACACGATGGAGGGAATCCCAAATGGGAAGTTGGGACTTTATCTCCACAAGGTCTGTGCAGTGGTCACTCCTACCAACACTGTCATGGACAGATGCATCTGCGGCAGGCGGATTGGTGAGGACGAGGTCACTAGTGGTGCTACTGAGCCACTCTTGGTGATGGACATTGAAGTCCCCCACCCAGAATACATTTTGTGCCCTCGCCACCCTCAGTGCTTCCTCCAAGTGCTGTTCAACATTGAGGAATACTGACTCATCAGCTGAGCGAGGGCGGTAGGTGGTAATCAGCAGGAGGTTTCCTTGTCCATGTTTGATCTGATGCCATGAGACTTCGTGGGGTCCAGGTTCGTTGTTGAGGGCAAATCCGTCCCTTCTGTATGCCACTGTACCTCTGCTGGGTCTGTCCTGCCGGTGGGACAGGACATACCCAGGGATGATGATGGCAGTGTCTGAGACATTGCCCGTGAGTATGGCTTTTTCAGGCTGTTGCTTGAATAGTCTGTGGGAGAGCTCTCCCAACTTCGGCTGGGCTCCCAACAAGCCCCCAGATTTTAGTCAGGAGGACTTCGCAGGGTGGACAGGGCTGGGTTTGCCGTGGTCGTTCCCGGTCAATGCTGGGTGGTCCGTGCAGTTTCATTCCTTTTTATTGACTCCGTAGTAGTTAGTTACAACGGAGTGGCTTGCTAGGCCACGTCAGAGGGCATGTAAGAGTCAATCATATTGCTGTGGGTATGGAGTCAGGGTATGGACAGCAGATTTCCTTCCGTTAAGGACATTAGTGAACCAGATGGGTTTTTACAACAATCGACAATGGTTTCATGGCCATCACCAGACTAGCTTTTAATTCCAGATTTATTAATAGAATTCAAAGTCCACCTTCTGCTGTGGTGGGATTCGAACCCATGTCCCCAGAACAATACCCTGGGTCCCTGGTTTATTAGTCCAGTGACAATACCACTACACAACCGCCTCCCCATATTATGATTGTTCTAAATTCCTCTCTTTCTGTAACTTCTACATTACCAGTTACTATAGAGATGGTACTAGTGTCCTCCACCGTGAAAACTGAGGCAAAATACTGATTTAGTGTCTCCGCCATTTCTGTGTCCCCCTCTATCAACATCCCAGTCTCATCCTCCAAGGGACCAATATTCACTTTAGCTACTCTCTTACCTTTCATATACTTAAAGAAGCTTTTGCTATCCGCGTTTATATTTTGTGCTAATTTTCTTTCATAATGTACTTTTTCACTTTTTATTTATTTTTTAGTAACCCTTTGTTGATCTTTACATATTTCCCAATCCTCCAGCCTGCCAGTGGCCTTTGCAATATGGTAAGCCTTAGTCTTTGTCTTTATGTTATCCTTAACTTCCTTGCTTAGCCATGGATGTCTTTCCCCCTCTTCGAATCTTTCTTCCTCTTTGGAATACATTTTAGTTGGGAGGAATTGAATTTCTCCTGAAATATCTGCCACTGCCCATCAACTTTCCTCCCTTTTAGTCTTCCTGCCCAGTCCACGAGGGCCAAATCAGTCCTCATGTCTATGTAATTACCTTTGTTTGACTCCAGAACGCTGGAGCGGGACTCCAGTTTCTCGCCCTCAAAATGGATTTGAAATTCCAGCAAGCTATGATCACTGTTCCGTAGAGGATCCTTAACTATGAGATCATTAGTTAATCCCACCTCATTTCACAATGCCAAATCTAGAATAGCCTGCTCCCTAGTTGGTTCCACAACATACTGCTCCAAAAAACAATCTCTAATGCATTCAATGAACTCTCCCTCGGGGCTACCTTTGACAATTTGACTAATCCAGTCTATATACATATTAAAATCACCCTTGCCGTACCTTTCTCACAAGTTCTCACAGTATTTCTTGGTTTATACTGTTCCCCACTGCGGGACTACTGTTTGGGGAACTATAGATTACTCCCACCAGGGACTTCTTCCCCTTTCTATTACTTATTTCTATGCACACTGAATCTACGTCTTGATCTCCAGTGCCTATATCATTTCTCACCATAGCACTGATATTTTTCTCTACTAACAATGCTACACCTCTTCCTTTTCTTTCCTGTCTATCCTTCCAAAATACTAAGTACCCTTGGATTTTCAATTCCCAAACCTGAATTCCCTGCAACCACGTATCAGTCATCGCCAATAAATCATACCCATTCGTCTTCATTTGTGCTGTTAACTCATTTATTTTATTCTGAATGATTCCTGCATTCAGATACAAAGCTTTTAAGTTTGTTTGATTATCAATTTTCAAAGATACATAGAAGTTCAATGAAAGTCGGACCATATCAACCATTGACAGCTCCGTCCTCATCCTTTTGTGAGGCTCCAGTTCATGTTACAGGAGTTGACACGGCTCTGTGACCACCTCCTTATTGAATCTGATTCACCTCACACACTGCTCCTGGGTTAGGTGTAGGTGGGAAAAGTGCTCTTGGAAAACCCAGGCTGGGTAGGGAAGAACCCCTTTGTCCTCCCGCTTTACAGAGCTTCCCATCGCTGCAGCCTCTGCTCCATTTGTTGGTCATGTTACAGACCCAGAGGCACTGTAACTACAGTCCCCATACCTCGTCCAGAGTTGGGTCACAAATCCTCTTTTTTCACTGAATCTTTGCAGCAGCTCCCAACACGACCTCCAGAAAACCATCCACAGCACCGCCACTAACTTTACAATAGCAGAAGTAAGTCAAAAGCCCCTCACCTGTAAGTTGGATGTCTGGTCCTTTTAAATAACACTAGAGGGGGTTCTTCATGCTGCTGAATGTACTTTCAGCTGAGAGTACTAACACAAGCAGTCAGTGGACATGCACAGACAAAGTGTCAAAGATATACATCAAAGCTGTCGGATTAGCTGATTGACGTCAATTCAAACCCTTCCTCACACTAACAGCACATGCATGGTATACCCAGGCTAGATCCCTTCCCAGCATGGGGCACTATGCTGGACACACGAGAAGTGGCTGGTTGTGCAGTGCACATCATTTTCTCTATCCAGGTTTCATCGCATTGGCACCAGTGCTGCCACAGAGTGAAAATCACAGCAGAGGAAGATATAGAGTGAAAGCAACTCACTTCAAAAAGGGAAATGGGAAAAGACTTGACGGCATAATGTTTTCAATAATATGTGAAATGGAAGGGAAATGGGACTAATTGGAAGGGTGAGACCATGAGAATATTAAAATTAAGGTGCTGCCAGACCGGGAGCCAATGTAGATCAGTGAGTACAGGGGTAATGGGTGATCAGGATTTGGTGTGAGTTAGGATACAGTCAGCAGAGGTTTATAACTGGGAGGGTGACCGGGATAGAATTGGAATAGTCAAGTGTGGATTTAACAAAGGCGCAGATGAGGGCTTATTCAGCAGATGGGCTGAGGCAGAGGTGATGATGGGTGATGTTACAGAGGTGGTAGTAGGTCGGGTTGGTGTGGGGGGGAATATGGCGATGAACTCATCTCAGGTATAAATATAAAACAGAGGTTCCAAACAGTCTCTTTCAGCCTCAGACATTGGATAGGTAGGGGAATACAGATAGTGGATATAGTGTGGACTTTGTGACAGAGACTGAACACAGTGGCTTACGTCTTCCAAAGATTTACATGACAAGAAAACTAAATCAGTGAAACGTGGTTTATAGATCTAATGGTTGGATACAGAGACTTACCAGGGACACCAATAATCGCGAGGATGGGATAGTAAATCGTTTCAATCATTTTCAGAGCATAATAGATCCGAAATTCTAATATCATCCAAACATAATCAGCAGTAACCAAGCCAAACCAAAAGGAGAAAGTCCTGCTGTCCATTGTTGTAATATTCCAATCTGTTGTCCTCAGATTCTGACCCATTGTTGCAATATTCTTATCAATTGTTCCGAGATTCTGATCGATCCAATCTCTGTCTCTCTCTCTCCCTCTCTCTGCAGTCACGGATCCCTGTTAGTGCCGCGGGTAATGCTCCCACTGAAACTATGAGTTAACACATTGAAAGGACTCCCTTATTAATAGAACAGGGAAAACCTGCAGTGACACAATTGGGGTCCATAGTGACTGACATTAATTACAGTCAATGAACAAACAGGTTCAGTTAACCCCTTGTTCTCCAACAATTTTTGTCCCACAATAGTGTGGAAGTGTTCCTATGTCTAGTTGGGATATATGAGGTTTGTTGAAAAAAGGAATGGTGGAAATAGCAGAGGCACTGGCCAGAA
This sequence comes from Heterodontus francisci, assembly GCF_036365525.1. NCBI lineage: Eukaryota > Metazoa > Chordata > Chondrichthyes > Heterodontiformes > Heterodontidae > Heterodontus > Heterodontus francisci. The sequence goes on from NW_027141111.1 coordinate 2,236,139, forward strand.
GCTTTCAATCCTCCTTGGATCTGGGAGTGCTGACAGAGGACTGGAGGGTTGTAAATGCTACAACCTGCTTACAAAAGGAGACATGAACTGAACCCTGCAACAACTGACCAGTCAGTCTAATGTCAGTGGTTGGAAATTTCTAGAGGCCATAACCCTGTACAAACATATATCTTTCTTGGAAAAACATGGTATAATAAATAACAAACAGCACGGATAGGTTAATGACCAATCACGTCTGATAATCATGATCAAGTTCGTTGATAACATAACTGAGTGTTGAAGAGGATAGTGTGTTTTGTGTTATGTATACGGACTTTCAAAAGGCCTGTGATCAAATGACATGTCATAGACTTGTTATGAAAATTTTGGAATAGCAATTTTTTAAAGTGTGAAAATAGATAAGTCCCCTGGACCAGATGGGATTTATCCTAGGATTCTCTGGGAAGCCAGGGAGGAGATTGCAGAGCTTTTGTCCTTGATCTCTACGTCGTCATTGTCGACAGGAATAGTGCCGGAAGACTGGAGGATAGCAAATGTTGTCCCCTTGTTCAAGAAGGGGAGTAGAGACAGCCCTCGTAATTATAGACCTGTGAGCCTTACTTGGGTTGTGGGTAAAATGTTGGAAAAGGTTATAAGAGATAGGATTTATAATCATCTTGAAAAGAATAAGTTCATTAGCGATAGTCAGGACGGTTTTGTGAAGGGTAGGTCGTGCCTCACAAACCTTATTGAGTTTTTTGAGAAGGTGACCAGACAGGTGGATGAGGGTAAAGCAGTGGATGTGGTGTATATGGATTTCAGTAAGGCGTTTGATAAGGTTCCCCACGGTAGGCTATTGCAGAAAATACGGAAGTATGGGATTGAAGGTGATTTAGAGCTTTGGATCAGAAATTGGCTAGCTGAAAGAAGACAGAGGGTGGTGGTTGATGGCAAATGTTCATCCTGGAGTTTAGTTAATAGTGGTGGACCGCAAGGATCTGTTTTGGGGCCACTGCTGTTTGTCATTTTTATAAATGACCTGGATGAGAGTGTAGACGGGTGGGTTAGTAAATTTGCGGATGACACGAAGGTCGGTGTTGTTGTGGATAGTGCCGAAGGATGTTGTCGGTTACAGAGGGACATAGAGAGGCTGCGGAGCTGGGCTGAGAGATGGCAAATGGAGTTTAATGCGGAAAAGTGTGAGGTGATTCACTTTGGAAGGAGTAACAGGAATGCAGAGTACTGGGCTAATGGGAAGATTCTTGGTAGTGTAGATGAACAGAGAGGTCTTGGTGTCCAGGTACATAAATCCCTGAAAGTTGCCACCCAGGTTAATAGGGCTGTTAAGAAGGCATATAGTGTGTTAGCTTTTATTAGTAGGGGGATCGAGTTTCGGAGCCACGAGGTCATGCTGCAGCTGTACAAAACTCTGGTGCGGCCGCACCTGGGGTATTGTGTACAGTTCTGGTCACCGCATTATAGGAAGGATGTGGAAGCTTTGGAAAGGGTGCAGAGGAGATTTACTAGGATGTTGCCTGGTATGGAGTGAAGGTGTTACGAGGAAAGGCTGTGGGACTTGAGGTTGTTTTCGTTGGAGAGAAGGAGGAGGAGAGGTGACTTAATAGAGACATATAAGATAATCAGAGGGTTCGATAGGGTGGATGGTGAGAGTCTATTTCCCCGGATGGTGATGACAAACACGAGGGGACATAGCTTTAAGTTGAGGGGTGATAGATATATGACAGATGTCAGAGGTAGTTTCTTTACTCAGAGAGTAGTAGGGGCGTGGAACGCCCTGCCTGCAACAGTAGTGGACTCGCCAACTTTCAGGGGATTTAAGTGGTCATTGGATAGACATATGGATGAAAATGGAATAGTGTAGGTCAGATGGTTTCACAGGTCGGCTCAACATCGAGGGCCGAAGGGCCTGTACTGCGTTGTAATGTTCTATGTTCTATGTTCTATGAAAAATGGAGCACATGGATTAATGTGACAGTCATAGCGTGGATATGACACTGACTCAGGGACAGAAAGTAGAGAGAAGTGATGAACGGTCATTGTTCAGACTGGTGGAGGGGGAGTATTCAGTGTTGTTTCTCAGGGGTTAGTATTAGAATCAGTGCTTTTCCTGACTTGTAGATAGATGTACAAGTGATAGAGACTTGTACGTAAAAAAAAACATAATTTCAATGCTTGCAGATGACATGAAACTCATAAATAAGGATGGCAAAGGCGCAGACCACAGAATTATCCAATCTCACTGACTTAAATTTATTATAGACTCTAATACAAATTTAAAATTATTTATCACTCTCTCTTAATTATTTGTGTGATTTGCCTATGAGTGTGCACTTGAATGTGCACCGTATATTTTTATTATTTTATTCAGATCCAGTTTAGATTGTTAAGTATAATAAACGCACCTCTTGTTTAAACTCAAGAAAACCTGTCCGATTAGTTCTTTCACGATCACAATAAAGGTAAAAAGGTAAAATACTCACTGAGGTGGTCAGCACGTCCACTGCTAAAAAGGAATAAATCCAGTTGCGAACAAATGAAAGATAGGACAAGAGGGGAGACTGAGACCTCTTCTCACCTGCTGTAACTGAAATGTGGAGGTTCTCGAGATCGTAACCCAACGACAAACGAGAAATTGGAAGTGTCATAGAGTCACAGAGTTATACAGGACAGAAACAGTCCATTCAGACCACTGTGTCCTTGTCGGCCATCAAGCCTGTCCATTTTAATCCCATTTTCCAGCACCAGTCCAGTAACCTTGTATGCTATGGCACTTCAAGTGCTAATCTAAATACTTCTTAAATCCTGTAAGGGTCCGGCATCTTCCACCCCTTCAGGTAGTGTGTTCCGGATTACAACCACCCTCTCGGTGAATTTTTCTCCCTCAAATCACCTCTCAACCGCCTGCCCCTTAACTTAAATCAATGCCCCATGGTTACTGACGCCTCCACGAAGGGAAAAGATTTATTCCTATCTACCCTATCTGTGCCCTCATAATTTGTCGTGCTTTCCGTCTCTCACTCTTTTCGAATAAAGGAAGTAGATTCGCAATAAGGGAGTTACATATAGAGTGAAGTAACTTGGTGCAGGCGAAAACCCCTCTCTGTTGAAAAGTTGAGTAATGTAGCAGGACAGTTAGGGATTACTCTCCATCCAAAGCTAGGAAACCCGAAATCCTAAGACTTGTGGCCAACCATTTTTCACTTGAAGCTGAAGACTCAAACAGAGTTAGAATCACTAACAGATAGAGTAATGTTAGCTAAGGTAAAACTAGAACAGAAGAGACTAGAATTAGAATTCCAGAGAGCGTGAGAAAGAGCAGAGTGATTGTCAAGAAGGGGAAAAAGTAAGAGTGTTCCAGAAGGAGAAGGAGGAAAGGGAGTTAAGGTGGCTCAAACAACTCGATGAAGACCCAGTGCACCTGGTGAAGGCACAGCTAGTGTGTGAGCTGCCCCCAGCTCAGGACCATGTGCTGAACTCTTAAACTTCTCCCAGTTCATTCCAAAGTTCAATGAGGAGGATGTGGGAGAATTTTTCATCACTTTTGATAAGCTTGCAAAGCAACTGAAATGGTCGGAAGACAGCTGGATGCTGTTTTTACAAAACATAATAACAGGGAAAGCCCATGGGGTTTATTCACTGCTGCCAGATAAAAGTTCATTAGATTATGAGGTGACTAAAAATGCTATCCTGGGTGTACATGAGATAGTATCGGAAGTGAACCGCCAATGATTCTGAACCCTTGGAAAGCAGCCTGACTAAACTGACCTCGAGTTTGAAGGAGTTACGCAGCTAAGGAATATAGGAACATAGGAGCTGAATTCAACCATTCAGCCCATCGATCCTGCTCGACTATTCGATATGATCCTGGCTGATCATCCTCTTCAATGCCTTTTCCCCACACTATCCTCATATCCCCTTCTGTCAGTGGTATTTAGAAATATGTCAATCTCTGTTTTAAACATACTCAATGACTGCGCTTCCATAGCCCTCTGGGGTAGAGAATTCCAAAGGTTCACAACCCTCTGAGTAAAGAAATTACTCCTCATCTCTGTCCTAAGTGGCTTTCAAATTGTGTCCCTTGGTTCTAGACTCCCCAACCAGGGGAAACATCTTAGCTGCCTTGTCTATCCCTTTAAGTATTTTGTAGGTTTCAATGAGATCACCGTTCATTCTTCGAAACTCGAGAGAATACATGTTCAGTTTCTTCAATCTCTTTTCGTAGAACAGTCCCGCCATCCCAGGAACAAGTCTGGTGAATCTTTGTTACAGTCCCTCTATGGTCATAATATCCTTCCTCAGATAAGGGGACCAAAACTGCACACAGTACTCCAGGTGCGATCTAACCAAGGTTCTATACAATTGAATCAAGACTTCACTACTCCTGTATTCAAATCCTCTAACGATAAAAGTAACATACATTCGCCTTCCTAAATGCTTCCTGCACCTGCATGTTAGCTTTAAGTGACCTATTGACAAGGACACCCAGGTCCCTTTGTACATCTACACTTTCTCATCTCTGACCATTTAAGAAATACTCTGCACATCTATTCATTCTACCCAAGTGGCCCACCTCACAGTTTTCCACATTATATTCCATCTGCCATGTTCATGCCCACTCACTAAGTCTGTCCAAATCCCCTTGAAGCCGTTTTGCATCTTCCTCATAATTCACATTCCCACCTAGTTTTGTGTCATCTGCAAACTTGAACATATTACTTTGGTCCCCATATCCATTGGCCATTGTAAATTGCCCCTAGTGCACGGAGGTGATAGGGAATATGGGATTGCTGTAGGATTAGTATAAATGGGTGGTTGTTGGTTGGCACAGACTCGGTGGGCCGAAGGGCCAGTTTCAGTGCTGTATCTCTAAAGTAAGGGGACTAAAACTGCGCACAATACTCCAAGTGCGGTCTAACTAAAGTTCTGTACAATTGTAGCAAGCCTTCACTACTCCTGTACTCAAATCCTCTTACGATAAAGGCTAACATGCCATTAACCTTTGTAATTGTTTGCTGCACCTGCATGTTAGCTTTCAGTGACTTATTGGCAAGGACGCCCAGGACGCTTTGTACATCTACACTTCCTAATTTATCATTTAGGAAATACTCTGCACATCTATTCCTCCTACCAAAGTGGATTACCTTCTATTTTTCAATATTATATTCCACCTAACATGTTCTTGCCCACTCACTAAGTCTGAACAATTCCCCTTGAAGCGGCTTTGCATCTTCCTCACTGTACACATTCCCACCTAGTTTTGTGTCAGACGCAAACTTGGAAATATTACATTTGGTCCCCACATCCAAATCATTGAAATATATTGTGAACAGCTGAGGCCCAATCTCTGATCCCTGCAGTACCCCACTAGTCATAGCATGCCAACGCGAAAATGATCCGTTTATTCCTACTCACTGTTTCCAATCTGTTAGCCAATCCTTAATCCATGCCAGTATATTACCTCCTACACCATGTATTTTAATTTTGCGAAGCAAGCTCCTTTGGGGGTTCTGAAAACCTTCTGAAAATACAAGT